>NW_017300191.1:1048978-1069153 GCF_001594075.2 Trachymyrmex cornetzi | reverse complement strand
GTGAAGTGGGCCATAGATCGGAGTATGGTAATTGCGTCTCATGCTGGACCAATCCGCAGTGCTCCGAAATAGGAGGTTGGCAAAAGTCCTTGGATGCCTGAATGCGCGGACGATCACGATCGATCGATCAGAACCGCCGAGTCGAAGGAGACAAAGCGTGTTGCTAGTGTTAAAGTGTCGGACGTCTGGTAATACCAATTCACTGTCGGTTCTAGATACTTAGCAGTGTGCGACGTGGCAGATATTGAAAGAGGAAGCACGTAGTATCCCGCGAAATTGGACAGTATTGACAAGTATCCTGAAGGGATAGCAAACGTACTACATATACGCGTATACCTATATACCATTACAGTTTGCTAAGGAAACTGCGTCTGTTTTTTTTTATTACACGTACAGAAGATGATTTATTCTTTTACGTGAACCTTATTATTAAGATTCAACTTGAGTTACGAGATTATAAATATTCATAAATATTTATAATAAATTTTCGAAAATACTTGCGGTATTTTCTCTTGATTCAAGATACTCGTAATCGCGTAACATTTATATAACGTTACTGAAAATGGAATGGTGACGTAACACACATTCAGGCGTTTGCAATCACGAGCCGTAATCCCCATTCTTATCGGTAGCATCAATCTAACAATATTGATTCGAGTATGCAGTCGGGCCTTCCGGCTGCCCATTTCGACCTATTGGCAAGTGCTCTGGAGCACATTATATTCTCGATTTATTGGAAAGGCTTGCGAATTGGTGAGTGAGTGAGTGAGTGAGTGAGTGAGTGAATGAGTGAGTGAGTGAGAGAGAGAGAGGCAAAAAGAGAGAAGAAAAAGCAAAAAGAAAAGAATTAGACGCACTACTAGCGCGAGACGGAAAAAGTCGTCGTTGAAGAGAAAAGAAAAGGAAGAAGAGAAGAGACGAGCGGAGACCATCGTATACTCAGAAGGACGAGGACACGAGGAGCGGCTAGAAACACTCTCGTGCATGGTCCCCTCTTGGGGAAAAGCTCCCGGCTACGACTCATTCCCGTGGTCCGTAAAGAGGCTAAGGGAACGTTGGGGGTACGCGGGAACGAGCGAGCCAGAGAACGTATAAAATGAAGACCAGGTCTGAAATGATAAAACTGAGGATATTTCTAGCTTACGCCGGTATAAAGGGAGGTCTTGGCGAGATGGAATGTCTCCGGCTGGATGGCAGAGAGGCTAGATCGAGTCTCTTTCATATATGGACAATATCACCAAAATATGGTCAGTTTTAAGAACCATCCTGGCTCCAGAAAGGTTCCTCTCGTCGTCGTAGTGATTTCCGCGCCACGTTTATATACAATACCTCTCTCTTTTTCTATCTCTTCTTCCATCGCGAGGGACACCCATCGACGGACTCTTTGCACGCCCGTTGAACTTTGCGAATTTTATTTTTCGCAAGGGCGAAAGACCGGGGAACGCCACTCGCCTTTAATAAAGTTACACGCATTCGTTCCACCTCTATGAATACGTAAACGGCTGGGCGCTTATACCCCGATAGAAATATCCTCTTTAAAAGCGATTCCTTTCAGGATCGCATTTGCAGCCCGCACGGACGCCAAGTGGAACGCGACGTGGGCATGCCTTAAATCCTAGGATATGCCCGGGCAACTACGGAAAGAGACGGAGAATTATGAATAAGGCGCGGCGTTTATCTCGAAACGAGGTACGATAAAAGTATCCGGTATGTGGATATATCGTCGGAATTGCCATCCACTCGAATACCGAGTGGCGTATCTTTTGATACAGTTCGCGACGGAGCTTCCTACCGTTTCCTGTCGCAGTCGCGCGACGAAAGGAGTCCGCGAAGATCCGCTCATTTCCATCGCAGGATGAGAAACTTAAGGCTACCTGATACCTACGCCGTTGCGCTATTGTCAAAGAGCGAATTGCAATTTTGGGCTTATAAAGAAACGCGCAGATGGATCTCGCGGATCCTTGCTGTCGCGCTGCTAACACTCGTCCCGCGCATTAATGCAGAATGAGATTACTTAGGTACGTAAGAGAGGGTCGCCTTCCAAGCTCTCTAGCACTGTTAATTTAAATTGACTATCGTTCTCGAAATAATGGCGGTGTCTTTGTCGCCTTTGCGCTGAGCTTCCGCTCCCTCGTCCTCGCTCTTCCAGGTCGTTGGTGCTCATTTTCGTCCCTCTCGCATCCCCGCCCCCCCTCCCCCTCGCGATCCCTGCGTTCTTCTCCTTTGAACGAGCGAGGAACTTCGTGTCGTGAAATTGTATTTCGTCTCCAAATTAACAATTACATCGTTTTAAAAAGCTGCGCACTCCGGCTTAAGGGTTCTTCCTTCTGCAGTCGTTCCGTCGAATAGCGAGAGCGGACGGTCGAAGACAGAAGGCGGAAGCGAAAGCGACGTCCGGGGAAAAGGACATCCCGTTAAAAAACTCTTTCAATTATTTGCCGCACTAACGCACCCAGCGAACTTTTAGTTTTTAATCTGGCAGCCACGACGTGGCTACCGGGAAAATGAAAAAGGGGAAGGCTAGATGGGCCGCGTGTCCCTGCTCGAGCCTCTGCGAAGCAAACGGTGTCCAGGGGTCAAAGAAAATTCCTGGACCTTAAATTGCTTTCGAGACTTTGTGCCCTCTCTCGCTTTTCATCGACCGACGATGGAAATGCTGATATCTGTATCAAAAATGTAGTCACGTCCTTTTCACGTGCCTCCGTCGTACTTACATATTATACAGAGTTGATATTTGTCTCCCGTTAGACTCGGTTTTTTTCCATTTTTCAATAAACGGTATCGTTCACGAGGGTTATCAAGGAGTCGCGTTCGAAGCACGCTCTCATCGTCGTGCGCGAATGAATCTTTTCATCCCGAAGCAATTTCCGTGAAACGGTTTTGCGCACGCAGCTGTTGGTAGACATTATCGTTTCGAGTCCCTTCGCGATTTCGCGCAAATCAAATGGCGGCTCCGGCGCGGGCGTTCGGCTTTTTCTTTGATGCCCTTTCGAGCCTTCGCCATGCTGGAGAGAAGGCAGTCGAGTGAGAGCGTGCAGCCATCCCCTGGCAGGGGTTGGCGAGGCGATCGCGACGTAAGGGGTGTTCGGAGCGATGCTATGCGATGCCTCGACGCCTCGTACCTTCGGCCCACACAAAGGTCTCTCTCTCGCGTTATTGGCAGACCGCTTTACCGCGTCACCCTCCGCCACCCCTTCCTCTTCCTACATCCCGACACCGTTCTGGACGTGTTACGTCGAATATTCCACCGTATCGCCGGATCGCAAGATTTTCTTTCGCCCTCCTTCGTTCGATAGACGAAGGTAAGATCCGTCACGTTGCTCGTGAAAGCCGATATCTTCTGTGTAACCTCTGCAAAGTCTGGGCTATCCCCGACGTTGCTAGAATTTTGATGGCACGTGGAAAAATCAATCGTTGTGACTTGAAGTTTTGGGAAAAATATACGATCTTTCAAAGGTAGCCGATAAATATATTCGCTCACGATAATTCTTCGAGCGTTTCCTCCAAGTCCTCTCTCTCCCCCTTTCTCTTTATCCCGAGATATATATTTCTAGATATATTTTGGATATGTACCGAAGATATAGTAGGTTTTTACTGATTTCTGTTATAGCTACTGGAATATGGTGAGGTAACAGAGCGTTTCTATTGGTCCTTTCTTGTTAAAATAATACTTGCCGAACGGACTGCGAAAAATATCTTCAAAATAGCAGACACGGTACGAGTACCGCGAACGAAATCCCTTTATTTACCCATGAACGAAAATCAACACGTGGGCAAAGTCGGAAACGCATACGCTCGCACAGGAAATACACATGCGGGCAAAAACGTCTGGCCAGCTTGCCGCAGAGCCCTGACGTACGTATACCCGTGGAAAGCACCGCAATTTGCGCGATTACGTTTTCGGTTTTCCTGTCGCGAGTCATACGAGTTTCTACCCACATCCGACATGATGGAATATTACCGAGCAAAACGGCTGAAACTCTGCCACATAAATCAGCTGGACCCCAAGGTGATTTATTTATTTGTTAAGAGGAATAGAACTGCCACTGTCGACGGCTTGTAGGAAGCGAGTCTGCACATATTGCATACGTAAGCCTGGAAATTGCTTTAGGAAGAGCGTATGCTACAATATTGCGAATGTATACGGAATAAAATATTTAAACGTGAATAGCGGCAGTTCTTCGTCAATGTCGATGATATTAAACATTTCTACGCAAAGTTCTTCCGTAGACTACGTGACAGAAACATAAAAATGTATGATAAATAAAAATTTCGCCATTTATGATATATTGAAAAAAAAAGCCTAATTGATATAGATATTTTATCTTCTTAAATTGTAAAGGAGATTAAATTAGATTGACGTAATTAAAATTTTTTTTACTTTAAATAAGGTTATGCCATTTTAGAGAAAATCTTATTCAATTTTATTCAAGGATAAAGGAAGAAAAAAACGTGGTAGAGATATATAGATACTTTCATCTCCTTATACTGTACGGAAGATTAAATCAGATTGGCATAATTAGAAATTCTTTTCTTTAAGCGAGTTTATGTCTCATTTTGGAGAAAATCTGATTCATTTATAGGAACTTAAATTCGCGACAAAGCATTAAAATGCGTCGGACGTGTTACACAAGTTTGTTACATAAGCTCTCTCACACTGCCATACTATGACATGCGCGCGTATGTATCTTTCCGAGTTCGATGGTTTTGGCTTTTGTGCTCGGGCGGGTTAAAAGGAATAGCAGGTCGGTTGTAAAAAAAAAAAACGAGCCGGTGCGCCGAAAGAATTAGCTAATTGACGAAACCTCTCAGAAAGAAAGGAGCTAAGAGAGGAAAGCTTTTTCAGGGAAGACAAAGAAGTAGAGAACCAAACTTTCAGTTCTATTGTCCGCCTCGAACAATTTGATCCGCTCCAGTATAGGTTGACTTTGTGAAACCCAAGGCAGAGCTTCGCGATTACTTACCCGAATAGAATTCCACGGCGTCGCGGATATTTGAGATATTTAAAACTTCTTTCCGCTCGCTTATAATAAATGCCTTTCTACACAAACCGTTGCAAGCGTTCGAATCCCCCCCATTTGGCGTACGCGTATCTCGAGTTCGCGCTCGTTGTTCGCGCTTTGAGCAATTTCACCCTTGACTTTTACAAACGATTACAGTCGCTATGTTCCACATTCCCCAACCTTCATAATCGCAAGCAATTAAGTGTTCTCGACGTGACTAATGCGCGAAGTAAGGCGCTGCCTATCTGCATAGCAAATGCCCGCGCCAGATTTTCGATGCTACGTACAAGATACGCGAAGTGAAATTGTGAGAGCTAATGCGCCTGTCTGAATCGTTGCTAGACTCTTATGTCTTCAGATTCTCGGTTCGTGTCTAAATTATTGCTGAAGCCTCTTGAAACTTTCTGCAATTCTACATCTTTCTAACGAGATCGCAGATGTTGCCTCTAATTTCATGATTACGTGCAAATCGGTGCAATTACGTAACAGTTACGACATACGCGCGAAAATTACGAACAAAAGAAAATATAATTGAAAAGCAAATGACTACTAATGGAATGAAATTAAAGATTATACCCTCTCTTAATACGCTCGGCTTTGTACACAATCGTCTTTTCTTGGAACCCTCTCAAGGATCTATCTCATTATCATAGAATATTGTTTAGACAGTTTATGTTGCAACATTTTGTTCCGTTGTGAAATGCGGTAACACAAATACGCTTGAACGTACATTGACAACTTATCATTATCAGAATACGTATACAGCCCCCAAATAGGATTTCCTTGTCGGTTATTATCATCGTTATTCCATATGCCAACTACGTGGGCGTCGTTGTCGATCCGATGTTACGTCATATCAAATCCATCATAACTCCCACATAATGAGATACTTATCATTAGATGCCTTCAAATTGCCACTCATTGTTTTACCCTTATCGTACTTACTTACGACATATATGAATGATTTATAGAGAAAATGTACTGAAATGACTTGAATAATTTTCGAATATCATCGTATAATATAGATTATCATTATATATAATTAAAGGAAACTACGCAGTGGACTTACTTTATAATATTACGCGAATGCGAGGACTTTTTTTCTGCTACTATTATTAACTCTCCGTCTACAATCTGAATTTTTTGATACAAGCGAAATTTCAAAATTCCCCGAAATAGAAGGACGGATTAAATAAAGGTTCTAACTGTTAAATCAAAAATCTATTTAATAATGTAATAGAGATGTTGAAAAGTGAACCTCGGAATTTTTTCACGTTTTTTGAAAGCCTAGAATAGTAAAAAAAAATTTGAGCTGGGTAAAAAAAGATCTAGATTGCAGATGGAGGTTAATAAAGTAAATAGTCTTTTTAATTAAAATATGCAAAATATATACATAGTAAATGTATTTTTTATGGAAAATTACTGGAAGTTAAAGGAAGAGTAACGTAAAGTTCTCCTCCAAGCTGCATGTAATTTAAAATGTCTTATGGTTCGTCGTTTTAGACTAGGAAAAATTTATTTTATTTTGTAGAGAAAGCGCGTCATTAAAATGTAGATCGGGAACACTGAAACATTCAATGTATATTGTATATATATTCAACACATACTTTTACCAAACGGAGCTCTTGGTATATGGTCACCATGTCAACCGGGATACCGGACTGCGGGCGCAGTTTGTGCAAGGGACACGCCTCTGAATGGGGTATAATTAAGTCACAACATCGACGCGGTCCCCCAACCGCGTGGCCCTTGGGAAAGGACGGGCAAGAACAAACACGGCTAAATGAGCGCCGTAGTTTCTCTCGTTACCGCCCGGCCTACAAGCTTGCGGGCATCTTCTATCTTCGGCGTCGTTATCAAGGATTTTGTGGACGGACCCGTCCATTTCTGAAAACTCATCGAGGTCGCGCGAATCTATCGATGGTCTCTCGCATGGCTATAATTTCGTTTCGCGTACGCGCTCGCCGGAATCTCAATGCCGGTATACGAACGTCGACGATGAAATCACGACGCCCTCACTCCGTGAGAATATAATATCTCCTTGCAATTCTCTACATCGATAGTTTTACTAATTTCTTTTCTGCCGTTCGGACAAAAGAAATTCGTTACTCTGAATCTTACGTTACACGATTCAAATTAAAATCGAATCAATGTTGAAATGCCAATTATGCATAAAGTAAACAACAATTCATAAGAAATTCTTTTTGTAATATTGAATTTCTAAATATAAATATGAAACTTGTAGAAATCTCCATTATATTTGTTCCAATGATAAAAGTATCGTAAATGTATTACGTATAATTATTTTATTCGAGCAATTTATAGCAATGAAGCAACAGCCACGCAAACGAGGGTACGAAATAAGATGAAACGACATGGTGCGACGATGCATATGTCACGACGTGTTTTAGTTGCACGCAGCGAGAAATCTTGATTGCGCCTTTTCACCAGTACCGACTGGACATGTAGTAATAAGAGCGAAACACGACTACGAATTACACGTACGAATCACTACGCTTGTACCGCGAGCTTCTTCCTATACGTGTCCATTTCGTTGATTTTCAAAGGGTCAATATAGTTTCCGCGCACGGAATATCGTAATTAAGAGCCGCTGGAAACAGTCTGTCGTCGATGGTAACCTGCTGACTTTTTTACGCGAGAGAAATATTGGCTCCATCGCTACCATTGTTTACGTCACACTTGGCGCGATTTCAATTGAATTAGTCGGAACGTGAAACGCTTGTGTACAGGCTATGTGTTTGCGAAAGCTTTCAGTGCAATAACACCTAAATTTTTATTTCTTTGTTAGCTTGAGTGGCATAAGACAAACAAGCCGAATATTTTATCGGAAGCTATTAGCAATGGTGCGCAATTTTTTTCTAATAACTACGAAAGATAATAAAAAACACTTCTGACGTATCTTGAAGAATGGACCGTCCAACGATTGCGATTGGTACTTCGCGCAAACTCTCGAGTGGGCAAATTTCGTGAAGAATGAGGCGTCCTCGGGGAAAAAGATGCGAAGCAGATCGGTGAATGACTTTTCATTAAGACTCGATTCATTCCTCATTTTTTTCTCTTTCCTCCCACTCTAGATAGTTACAGATAAATTACTGAATCTTTGGCACTTCTTTCTCGCCCTCGAGCTCTTCACGGACAATTTAGCTGCGCGGCGTCTTCCGCCTCTCGCTCGCAGAAGCATCTCTTCTCTCTCACTCTCTCCTTTCCTCCTCTGTCCGATACAAACTTTTAAATAAGACGCTTCTGGGCGAATTGACTTCCTTCCTACGACGATGCCGCTTTGAGGGAGTCGGTGCCTCGTCTGTGCACCCTCCGTTTCTACCTCGCCCCAACCTACGCCTCCCTCTTCTTTGTTCCGTTCTGTTCTCCCTCAAGGAGACGTCGGCTATCGAGTGCATGTCATCAACATTGTTATTGTGGTATCAATTTCCGCCTGCGATTCCAATTACCCGGACTTCCCGCCGGTGTAAAATTCAGCCCTACGTCTGCGCGGACCCCAATGAAAACTCGGAACGAAGTTGAAACGAAACGAATAACGGCGGGTTTATGAGGGAAAGAACGCTCTCCCTCTGTACTCTAGTCGGCTGTTCTTGCGGAATATTTTCAGAAATTGACAATAATACGTTTATTTTCCTCGGGTATTTCACGTAACATTATTTGCGTTCGCAAACAACTTTATGCGCGATGCGCTGTTCCCAGCTTCTGGGAATTCGAATACTCCGCGTGTTCGAATACTTCTGTGTACTTTAACTTATGTTTTTTAACTATAATAATTCTTACCGAATGTTATGCACATTAATGTTTGCTATTATTTTTTCTTATATTATTTGCACAAAAATACAGTGACTGTCAAAAGTTTCCAGCGAATGAGTAATTTTGTTGTATTGCTTAAAGAATTTTTGTAAATAAAAATAAATATATAAAAAACGAGTACTTGATATAGTCTAGTATTTAAAATATCACGTTCTCTTAAGTTGATTATAACAAGAATCTTATTGACTCATAATATAACCTGAAAAAGATTGACAAAAAATATCATAAAATTATATCAATAAAGGAAAATAATGCCAATGAGAGCCGACACAGTTATACGTGTGTATTCAAATATAATATATGTCAATTACCAATTACAGACGTTTCGACTATAAGATTAGGTCCTCCTCGGTGTATCAGTAACAATATCGGAGGCAAATTAATATGTTGTAACAAGATCGGCGAATACAGTCATTGAATCATCGTTAGGCTGTTATCCAAAATTAATTATCGTCTGTTGTACTTAGCTGGACCCAAACAAGAATTCAGTCATTCAAATTATACTCAGTATAACGATGATCCGTTATAACGCGATGTGATTATAACTATGTCTTGAGAGCGTGTTAAAATTATATCGTTGGCCAGAAATTTTTGACTGTATATTCGTGACACTGAAATCGTCACCCATCTCTTTGAATACAAATGCGCAGAGAGCTGTGTTAATTATCGAATAATTTTGAAACATTCGCGAATGCTACGTCGAGGCGTGTTTTAGACAAAACAATCACAAACAGTCAGAATATCTAAAGATAACATTAACAAAACGCCAAAGTTGAGACCCACCAAGAATGTGACTTGAAAATCACTTGTCTTCCACTAATTAGAGCAGAGTGCTCTACCATCTTTGTGGTCTTAAAGCGTAACGCGAACTTTACTCGAAGTACGGCAGGAGAGCATACAATCCCCGGCATATGTATCCCCAACATTTGTTAAACATACCCCTTGAATGTACTCACGAAATTTCCGTATATACGGTATATGATGAATGTTATATCAGACATCGTGCTTTGGCCGGATGCTCCTAATTCACGCGGTAACGTTAAATGAAAATAATCAACATCCTTTCGACGAATTCGGCTTGAAATGTACTAGTCGAGAGATACACAGGCGTATACACATGACCTCGGATAGATCGATTTCGCTATTTGGTTATCCGACAGCTTCGGAATCCGGGCCGTGCCCGTGGGACAGCTGAAATGGGATCACGGTGGCTCGCTTTCGGGACAGGATAGGGGGAAAGGGGGGAGACGAAAGTTCGGACGATTTCATGAATCACAAATGAGGGACGAAATGACATTAAACTCGCGGACTTTCGTACGTACAACCAGCGTCCGAGCTACGTAAGGCGGTGCGTCGCGCTGAAAAAGGGATATCATCGCACGTAAAAGCACCCTTATGGCGTTATCAGCATTTATGGCAACTGTTTTGTCGCTAAATGTGCATTGAAACGAATGTGCCATTATACTCACGCTAATTCAACCTTATGTTCTTTGTTGCAGGTAAGTTCGGTAATCGTGCTACTGGGAATACCTTCGGGATCCCGACACTTTGGTATCCTTAACGTGCCGGAGGGTGAGTTTTCGCGCCGACTCTTTTAAACTTACGTGAATAGAGATTTCTCTATATAAATATACGAGAGCGACAGATAAGTACCCACTTTGCCAAACTTAATTTGGAAGAAACTTTCGAAATGAATAGTATTGAAATTTGAGTCTCGTCTTGTATCACTTTGCATAAAATCGCAGAAGTAGAATGTTATTCCACAATTTCAGTAACTAGGTCAAAATTCAACGTAGAGATCGGATAACGATGAATTTCGCAGAATTTACAGTTTCAGTACAAATCTTCTTGCGAAGATACTTCGTACATTTACGTATTGTATTATTGCGCGTAATTATAGAAGATTTCGCGTGTTATAAAGATAACCGAACTGAAAATCATAAAATTTCGATGTCCTTCCTCTACACAAATAACGCTATACATATGTTCCAAATGCGCTAAAGAGACAATAAAGCAATTTTATACGGCTGTTAAAGCTTTGAAATAGATAAAAATACATTCTGCGGAAATCTACCGCACGTGCGAATACATAGTCATGTTCTTTTATGTTCTATATCACACAATAAAATACACGTACATTATACGAAATTGTATCTATATTATTTTGCTTTCTTTTACTGTTTTGTTATATTCTAACATTCCCTTCTTTTTCTCCCTCGGTGTGTATAATTAAAACCAGATATAATACTTTTTCGAAGCTAAATATTTCCATTTAGAGGCTCAAGGTAATCATCCCTATACATTCTATTCTTCTATTTTTTTATTCCGAAATTAACAGCTCGTGGTCCATCGAAATAAATAGAAAGACGGCAAACGGATGTTTTTATTCACAGTAAGGCGTCATGTCCGTTCCTCGACGAATAATTCACGGGGGAGCCTAAGCAAATACTTATCGATACCTTTGTATTTTCCTATCGCAGACGATCAGTTCGCGCCCAATCTCCCCTTTAGCACAGCTTGCGCGATTTCCGCTTCTCGGTCACTCGCCTTTCGTGACTTTGACGCTATCTTTAGGTGCGTGTGATAGTCAACGACCACAGTCGATTGTTCGACACTTCAACTTTACTCGATAGCACAATGGATCCATTTAGCCTACGGTTGATCGTCTACTCGAAATCGTCATCCCTTCCGCGCCCTCGGACCGCAGAAATGTTTGCATTTACCAGAGGTAGGTTGTGTATGTCCCCGGTGAAAGCTTTTGGGGTTGTTCGAAGTGTCAACTCGGAATGCGTCCATCTATCGTACGGTATACAACACATGGCCATCAGGACGAGGACAAGTACCGAGACACTTTATCTTCGTACATCCAGGAACGGAAAATACTGAACGATAAAAAAAAATCGGTTCAATAAGAGGAAAATTCGATATCTTATAGGATTTATTGCGAGTCGATCTTAAAATTTGGATCTCGTGTCAGTTTTCTAAAATACTCAGTTGTTTAAAATCGTTTTAAAGTAATAACCATCATCTCTTGAACGCTGCGCACGGATATACGAAACTGTTATAACGTGAATAAAAATAATTCTTTCAGTATAAATTTTTAATGTAAATGAGAATTAAGCCATCATAAGCAGTTGAAAGGAGAGGATGTACTTATCGCGATTTTTCAATCCTGTTATCGGACGCCAGACAGTACATTATACGAAACGTTACGTTGCGCTTTGTGGCAACAGTAACTAAGATAATATTTTATCCTTTCCAATCCCGATGTATCCTAGAGGTAGCTAGCATCTCCCGTAAATGCGGTTATTATGTTATCTCAATCCAGCAGGAGGGCGGTGTATCCATATGCAGGAAGCGCCCCTGGTATTGGATGAGTTCAGCTCAGGCAGCGAGAAATACGCACATTATTTTTCCCGCTCTCATTTTTGTCACGATTTTAACAACCTTCGTTACGGCGGGGGAATTAGTATAATCTGTTGGCCGTCCTAATTAACGCTTAAAGCGCGGCGCCTTTTTTTCCTCGCCTTACGGTTTTTCTCTCTTTCCGTCGTTAATTCTTTCACGGGAGACCGTTAATTTTTATCAACCTCCCTCGTGGAACTTGTACTTCCCGCTTTATTCCTGGCGGAGATATACACAGGTAATAATAACTCGGCGGAAATGTATTCCTCGGCATAGTTATGATATTGCCTGGTCGATGCAAGTCCGATAATCGTTTTAGAACGTAAAGAAATGAGATGACAAAAATTTTATAACTACATTATAGATATACTTTTGATCTCGAGGAGAACTGAACATCGTTTAACCTTCCGTCAATGCATAATTTTGCAGCTCCCTTTTCGCTACCATGTTTTCCAAACATTTCTGCTAAAAATATAAAAGTGAAAATGAGATAAAATCTGTGCAAAATTGTTCTTTGTTGTTGAAGAGTGGGATTTTCGAGGCGTCATAATAAAATTCACGCGAAAATATAAAAATATTTATTGTTTAAAATTCAATATAGGTACCCACGCATTAATAGAGGTTAAAAAGTAATTGCATTTTGATGTCTGACTCTTTCTATTTGACTCGCGTTTTACAGAATATACCGTCGTGTTTCTTGCATCGGAAATAATTCGACGTGCATTATATTTGACTATCGCGTTTAAATCTAAGATATTTGCATCAAAGGAAACATTTTCGCTTGTGATAGCGTCAAAATATCGCGTTCTCCGGCGACGCGTTTCAACACGACGTACGGCATCCGGCGTACGCTCGGAAGTACTCGATACTACTTGAAAATTGCGGCGCACACCCCCGTTGGTAATCGAGATAGCGCGGGATCAAAGGGGCTATAACTAAATACACATTTGGTCCTCGGGTCGTGGTGTAACGGGCAATATTTCGCGGTGGCGGCAGCATCAACGTTGACGGTATATTGGTAGTGTGCTTTCGCCGCGCCGATACCTCGAACTAGTTGGCCTTGCTTGGACTCCCGAGTTCAGAGTCCAGCACATTAACGGAGATAGTAGCTCCGCTCAAACGTATAATTGCGGGACGAGGCAATTGAGGGAGTCCCTTGGGAACCGGGCTCCCGCAAATCCGCCCGCCCACCAACTTCGAACCCCTTCAGTCCACACGTTTCTCCCGGCAAGGCTCTCTCTCTCGATAAGATGCCCCTTTCCTCCATTGAGTCGCCTCCGCACAACCGCCTCCTATCTCCTCTCTCGCGGCAGATAACCGAAAACGATGATATTACGTGTCCAATCTCGTGCGTCAGCCCGGTCTCCACGTCCACTCGCGATTATCCCTTGTCCTCGTACAGATTTTCACTCCTTCTTGAGGAGCCTGTCCTAAAATCCTCCTATATGTTTCTTTTCTATCGTGATAGCTCACTTACATTTTACGGCAGAACGGAACATAGCATCAAGAGAAAGCAAAAGTAACAAACTGCGGAAAAGTTCCTTGCCGATTAGCAACAGCGAATAAACGGTAAATAAAAATTGCGATTGCATTTTCAATCATTTCAAATCGCGAGCTTCGGTACGTGAGAAATTGCCAAATAAATGACAGCGAGACATATTAATGAACCGTTCGTTTTCCGTTCTGCGCGCTGCAATCATCCAATATTATTTATTCCTTTGATGTACACACAGTATTCACGCACATCATCGACGAATTCAGCGCGTGGTATTTCGGCGAATCTAATGTAATGAAATGTAACTTCAAACGGTTAATATATTGAACGATCGCCGCGTTACACCATGTCGATGGGTACGAATTTAACGAGGCGTCGAAACTATAACGGATACGCTTGCCCTCGGAAATTCCAGACATATCGTCCCAATTTTCTGCGTACGCGGCTAATGGAGGTATGGCTGCATTCGCTTGCAGGCTATGCGCCGCTCTGTCACTTTGATCGTGCATAATACACCAGGCTAAGTTACGGAGGGACCATGTAACTAATTATACACTATTACGCGCCTGATTTCCCCGCGGACGAAAAATAGAGGAAATATATCAGAAAGCCTCCGACGAGAGTAATAAGTGCTATTAAGATCCGCCACCTCGCGCTCGTTTCCACCCCTGTGCTCTCCTCCGTTGCTCGTGCAACGCGAAAATCTAGAACGAGAGGAAAGGAAGAAGAAAAAGAAGGAGGAAGCGCGAGAAAAAAAGGAAAGAAAGGACAAAAATAACGTGGCGGGAAGAATATGGAAGATATAGCTTATCTACCCGTCAACCAGAGCCGCCTTCGGATAGCATCGTGGATTGCTTATTAATGGCCGTACTTCATCCAATTAGAATAAATTACCGCTACTCCTTTCGGATGCTGCCCACTCCGGCACGTCTTGAATGGCCGAGGGGAGAAACTCGATTTATGGAAACGCTATCGCGGTGCAACTACCCGATTCGTTCTTCGTTGTTCTTTCTTTTCTTCCTAACCACTTTCGTCATTGTGAATTAAGCGCGTTAATTCGGCAACAAGTGCACGAATTTATCTAGAATTTATCTAGATTTCGCGCCATTTAAATCGAATAATCGGACGCTCCTTCAATAATTCAATGAAATCTCAGGAACTTTAATCGACATCAAGGATATTATTTACTGCCTTTGTGACCGACGCATTTTGCGTCAAATCTTTGCGGCCTCGTTTAAGATAGTTACTTGATTGCAATTTTGACTGTAGAGTTGCGCACGGTTGTCTTATCGGATTTAGCAGAGTCTAGACCCCGGACGGGGGAGGGGAAGAAGCTGGGGAGAAAGCGAATACCCTGGTTAGGTGGAAAGTTAAGGTTGGGTCTTTACTTAACCGTAATCGGAAGATATTGCCGGCAGCACTGTACCAAGGGCACTTTACCAGCCGCCTTAAGAAAGCACTAGCTTCGCGAGGCCCGGTAACGCCGGTCCAGACCGTTATTAAAAGAACCCCCTTTATCTCAGTCTCTCTCTCTCTCTCTCCCTCTCCCCTCTCCTTGTCTTCTCTACCAAGATGCCGCTTCCAGTCACTCTCGTTCTCTTTGAAGCTAAGAGTATTTCTATGTCAACCTTTGTACTTTTTAGCGAGAGACCTACGGCGCCGATGGGTCTACTATGCGCGCCTCCGTAACGTCGCAAGGTAATGTCCGTTTCAGCGAGCAACCGCGCGCCTTAATGGCGCTTCTTAATTTCTTGGTGAGACGGGATCTCGAAATGGTTACGGACGAGAGATGCAGCAACAGGAGATTGCAGCGTCTCTCCGCAGGGACAAATACCGGAATAAGTGTCGCGCCGACGCGTTTCATTCGCCCGTTCACTTTCCTTTTTTGATAACTCTCCCCCACCCCTTCCCCCCCCCCTCCTTTTAATTACGGTCTATTCCGCCAAGCACTTAACGTTTATTCGTCAACATAGAGAACCGTCATAGGGAAGAGGACTAACGGAAAATTTCGACGTGCAAGTAGATGAGTAATGGAGTTTTTATAATCCATTGTTAAACGTCATCGGTCACGTCAAGTCGCGTTTTTCACGGTGGACGCTACCGGAAATTTCGCGTTTGATCATACTACCTCTGACTACCTCCACAGTGTGACGCTGGAAAGTTGACACTTCCGGGTCGCGCACCCGATGCCCATAAATTCCCGCGGCGGCGACACTTTTCATCAGGCTCTGATTACTTATTCACGCGCCGACGAACGCGACGATAGAAGAGCGCAGACGACGTGTGAGTGAGAGTGATATGTGTGCGTGCGTGTGTGTGAGTGTGTGTGTGTGTGTGTGTGTGTGTGTCTGTCTGTGTGTACGTGCGATCTGCTCGCAGCCTGGCGCTGCCACTGTGATTGATAATAATGCAAGTCCGACGTCGACGCTAGCGCCCGATATTACTGAAACATTATTTACGGGGATAAAATGAAATTTTTCGATCCTAGAATGAGAATTATAATGGAAAACGTGCAGCTGATAAACCGAGGGTACGCTCGCGTACACAGGCAACAAACTTATTACGTTGACGAAAAGTTGGAGGTTTAGATTATCGAAACTGTTCAAAACGTATCTCTTGCGTGCACAAATAATCTAGATATTCCGTATTATCGATATGGAGTATGATACTTTCCCTATCTCTCAGACATTTCTCCGATAGAACTATGGTAGAATTATGATCTTCTATAATTCTATCTTTTTTAGGAACTATTCCTATGTTCATGTAAATTTTAATTTCGAAACTCGCAATTCGCCGTAAATCCCGCCGCAATTATTAATTACATTACACGATCTGAGCACGTCAAGCGGATTAAATCCTCGTCCTGCCTAATACCTTCGACTAGTCACCATGAAAATACCTTCTCCTTTAATTTAAAGGTCGTTGGATATTAACCAGGCTAAATAAATCCGTAGGACGGCGATGCCCGACGCGAGCAACCCCGTATTTTCGTGTAGGTACCTTGTTTGTGAAATTTGCGTACGTGTGTATCTCTAGACATTCGACATAGTTACAGCGCGTTACGTGTACACGTGTGCGCCTGCAAAGATCTTATCCTGCAGAATAGTAGCGGATACATCACACGCAGAAACGAGAGAGCCCCTTGTTGTCGCGCGTTTCACCCTCTATCTGCGTCCTTGTCACCCCTCATCTTCTCTGTCTTTGTTTCGTTGGGGAACGACGACGCGACACCGTTCCAACTGCGACTGTCCTGTCACCCCCGTACACCCCCTACTCTCGTCGTCGTCATCGTCGTCGTCGTCGTCCCTTTCGTCGTCGTCGTCGCCATCACCGTCGTCGTCGTCGTCGTCGTCGTCGTCATTCCCCGCTACGCCCGCCGCCCGTCTCTGAAATAGCAGGCTACACAACTATCATATTCCCCCTTATTTTTTGCGGCGCTGTCATGCGGCGCCATATATTTTGACGTCCATATTCCCTTTTCCCCCATGCGATGAGATACACCGTCAACGTTGCAGGTGCAACGCGTCCGAGCGCATCATTTCCACAAGTTATCGCCGGTACCTTTTTAAACGCGTGCGACGTCGCGCTCTTCTCGGAAAATTTTGCCGTAGACGCGTTGTAATATACGTACAAGACCACAAACTTAAAAAGTGAGTTTCTATAATGGGAGCAACGTAATATCATAAACTTAATAAAACAGTGAGTTCTATAATATACTGGAGCGTGCCATCGAGGTGTCCTAATTCCTAAATTCCATAATGACACTCCGAGTCCTAAAACACAGTAGGCGTAAGCAGTAAGATATTGGCTAATCATAGTTGACTGTGAGGAGTATAAGCGACTATAATTGATTAATTTCTTACGTCTTAAGGCTCACTACACTTATTGTGTTTCGGAGAAAAGTGCTGTTTTCTTTGTCAGGGACTTACCAATTGGCTAATGCTGTGTACAGGAAATAGAAAAAGACAAGTATTTGTTTTTTTTCCCCCTTTTCTTCAGGTCGCAGTTTTCTATAGTTTAATATAAGAAAGCCGAGCTTCAGTAGATTATAAAATTTACTGTAATAAAAATAGATTGCCGCTACGCATGAGAGAGAGAGAGAGAGAGAGAGAGAGAGAGAAATTATATTATCAGTTATATAATCAGAAAGAATTTGAATCATATCGCTCTTTCTTTCTAAAATAGGTATCAAGTTGAAGAGAGATGCTGATATGATTCAATTTTTTTCTAATAGAGCACAGATGTTAAGACCAGGGAATGCTATAGTCAGTCTATATCTATTATGCCTAATACCAAAAGTTCCAGGAAAGTCTCCCAATACTAATATCGTTATATCCTCCTTTCTCTACCGATTTTTATAAGAAACTATGAAATATTTATCGCACGGATTTTATTCCTTTGAAGAATTCTCCTATCGCAAAAAAGTTTTCCAGCTTTCTGCCACATTTCATGTGACAAAAGATAATGATTGCTCTCTGTTTTTTTTTTCCCGCGACTCGACCGGAGCGCTCCGTGAGTCTGTGATAGTAGAACGGATTGAAGGTGCGTCCGCGGGCGGAACGGCGAAGAAAAAGGAAGAAGGGACAGAGATAGTTACGGGGGTTGTTTGTCTCTGCTTCCGTCTACACGGCTTCGGCTACGCCATTGAATCAAGTCGAACATAGCCGCGGGCTGTTGTGTAAACCTTGGGCCCTGATTGAAAAGCTCCGCACTCAAATATTGGATGATAAATCAGAGAGTCCAGAGTTTCCGGTATCCCGGATTGTATGTCTTTCGCGAATGCTCATATAAGCGTATCCGTCCGTGATTAGCGTACAAATACCTCGAATAGTCGGAAAGCAATGATCAGGATGTTCTGAAGCTAATTACGCGGCAAATAGTACACCGTCTATGTTTGCGATAGTTCTGTACGAGCCTCCACGGCGTGCCACGCGCGCTGAATTATTCATAAGCATCGTCTCGCGCTTCGCATCGTTACGTTCCGAGGCCTCGACTTACATCATTACGCATCGGATGAGAGGAATCGGGTTTATTGTAGCAAATCTGGTCTCGCGTATCACCTTAGAATTCCGAGGAAGCGGATTTGCCAAGTATGAGCCTTCGGCTAGCGCGCACGTTCGCGAGTCAAGTCGGTATATTGGAACATATCGGATGTAAATCGACAGGCAATAGTATTGACGTGCTACGTGCCATCTTCATGTCTCACGCAACGTTCGCTGCACGACTTCCGATCTCCGTACACCTTTTGCGTTCTTGCCACGTACTCTCTCTCCGCGCCACGTATTCCAACCCTATCTCGCTCTATCTACTGCCTTTTCACTATCATCTAACTTCTCCTTCTCTATCTGCTTGTCGTTTTTCCCAGCATGCTGTTCGCGCATTCGAGAACACCTACGAGCAAACACTTCCCTGAATACCTCCCCGCTAATACCGACATTGCGACCGAAGTAGGCAGATACGGGGCACGAGGAGAGACGAGGGTTGTGTGCTATAGTAGTCTCTCGTCTCCTATTTCCCAGCAATTCCACGTCGTTCACAAATTATCCCCTTCGCGCGCACACCGTACGAAAGTGGCGGTGCTCGCCCGACATCGCCGCCAACGCCGCCCCTACGGAAAAGGGGTGACGGTCTCTGAGAATGGCGACGATCCCGGCTCATATTTAGCTATCGTATAAATCCGGCTCCGGCTTCAAGGAGAGGTTTAATTTTACACGGAGGTTGCAGAGACCTTCTGTGTCGGAGTAACATGCCGGAGTTCCGAGGAGCGTACTACGAGGTCGCCGACACACCGACCCAACGACCCATCTTCATATGCTGGTCCACCGATCCGAGAATTCCAATCTAACAACGCGGTTCCCTCTTCGAATCAGTGACAAATTTATACACATATGTATATATATGTGTGTGTGTGTGTATGATATTCTTTTGATTAACAATTTCATTCCATCACCCTATTTACGATCGTAATGATTCAATCTACATTAATATAAATAATTGTACATTCATGTATACTGTGCGTGATCATGTTTGTAACACCTACAAAAAAATACAACAAGCTGTCTAAATGCAATAATTATTCATATACGTAAAAGTAACGATAACTATGGGCATATTGAGAATTTCAGTTAAGGGGAGGGGTAAAAATTTATTTTTATACAAAACTTATAGATATATATATGTGTATCTATAAGTTTTGTATAAAAATAAATAAATATATATATATTTTTTTATAAAAATAAATATACATATGTACATATATATATAGGGGAGACCAGGGCTGATTGTCGTACGGGGTTGATTGTCAAAATGCTTATAACTCAAACAAGACACGGCAGAAAAATCTCTTTTTTTGACTGTAAATAGCTGATATAATATTAATTTGTTGTGTAAAATGGTTTGCACCACAAGCATTGTATATATTATTTATAGCGATTTTTG
>NW_017300191.1:1009023-1048402 GCF_001594075.2 Trachymyrmex cornetzi | reverse complement strand
CCACACATTAGCCAATAAGTGTTTAACTATTCATTGTAAAAAAAAAACTGATTTTCATGAATTAATTTCTCCTTGCCAAAATTTACAAGGAAGGACCTTGTTCTTCTTGCGTACATTTACAATGATATGAGAGAAGGAAATTTGCAACATTGTAAATTATGTAACGAATACATGTCGGAACAACGATAATGTACACGTACTAATTTCATCGTAGGCGGTAATACGCTGGTAGTCGCTCGAATGTCCTTCGAGGAATGCGAGTCCCGGCGGGAGAGATAATGAAATGAAATACGCTAAGAAATATTTAATAAATTTCCGCAGCTCGCGAGATGCTTCTCCATGGCATCCTGACCCTTAGCGAATTTTCCTTCAGGTATTCTGCGCGTAGATTAGAGCCTCATTCTCCCTCCCCCTATTTATCTCTACAGAACTTTTACTACACGAGTTTGTATTCCAAGTTCTCCACTACGTTTTTAAGAAGGTTACGTACTTTCGCAATATCAGTACTTTTCGCCTGAATTGACGGATACGCGCTTACGATGAAACTTGAAATTGGTATCACATTTCTACAATTAGCTATTCGATAGTCGCGATATTTTTATTAGTTTTCTACTACATTCGTGTTCGGCAGAAACGTTCGGTTTTTTGACAACGTTTGTTTTTCCTATCTGAAAATCTTCTCTTGCGGAATTGTAATTTCGCTCGGTCCGCACGTCCGAAGATATACCGCCAAATAGTCCACGATAGTTGTACGATACTCTTTACATGACCTGAAAAACGTAGCTAAATGCATACATATGCAGAACGAGCCGTGATACCCGCGCGCTTTTACAACGTCGAGAACTTTTGCATACGCGTATAATTCCACGCTCGAATCGCGCCGTGCTCATGGTATCGCGCGTCAATCCATCCGCGGTTCCCGCCTGTAATCCCTGATCGTTTGACTGGGGCATCCGCTATTTTCGCCGGTAAAATGTACACGCGGCAGCTTTCGCGCGCGAAACGTGGTTTTATCGTGGCCAGCAGCGGCAAGAGGCAGAATTCTATCGGGACTTTCAACGCGAGTGCCTCATGCAATTTGAACCACGAAAACCATCCAAGTGAATAAACTCTGCTCAATCAGAAATTGTTTGGCCGCTTGCTACTTTGAGATCAGTTAAAAAGATGCCGATGTCATCTGTTTTACCGATCAAATGTAATTAATTTTCAATCACTGGCTGTGTGTCGTTCCAGTATCCCTTTAAAAATATTTGCGCGTGTAGATGCACATTACAAGAATCAATTATGAAGCGGCTAACTACAGAAAACGGTGCTGCTCGCGAGAGACGCTTAGCCCGAAAAGTCTTCTTCGTTTCGTATTTCTTCTGCATCAGCACGCTGCATTCAATCCGGACGTAACGTCGCGTAAGCGCTTTTACGATCGTGTTCGAGTTACGATAGCGACCATCACGCCGCGAGCTCTCGAGTTGAGAGTAGACGAGGACGACCGCCTCGTTCGATTCCATCGTTGAATTTATCGTCGAAAAACAACGCTTCGTTGTACTGGTCCGCTCTTCTGAGTCTTCCCTTCTGCTTTTCGTTCCGGAAATAAGTATTTCATCGGCATTCAAATTGACGGCAAGGCCGTCAAAGCTACGTCGATTTTCTTGTCTTTTCTGTTTTGTGGTAAACGTCAATCTTCGCAGCTTATCTTCGCCTTCTTTGGTTTTCGAGGACTTGATCGATTAACGCCACGATATTGTAAATTACGAAAGAATCGATATTTCAACGATGAAAGCCGGCCAATAGACGCT
Organism: Trachymyrmex cornetzi; assembly: GCF_001594075.2. Lineage (NCBI taxonomy): Eukaryota > Metazoa > Arthropoda > Insecta > Hymenoptera > Formicidae > Trachymyrmex > Trachymyrmex cornetzi. The sequence goes on along the minus strand of NW_017300191.1, from coordinate 1,046,609 downwards.
GCATCTTTTATCTATATCTTATTTCCCCTTTCTGCGTTTTAACGAGCTCCACTTCTTATCAACTACGTCAAACATCCAGGTAAGAATAATCTGGTATATAGGACACATGTATATAGAATGTTTTCTGTTTGCTTTAGAGCCCTCGTGTTCTCTTTTAACTAAGCTCTTTCTACTTTCCGAATAGCATTAATTAAAGAGCAATGAAAGTCGCCATGGCGACGTTTCAGTCCGGAAAACCTTTTGTGCCTATCCATGTTCAGGAATTAATTAGGACCTAGCAAAAACACGAACCGCTGCTACCTATTGGACCACTTAAAATACAATCGTCAAAAGAAAAAGGGAGTGCTAAGGACGACGTATCTCTTCCAAGAGATCCATCTGTTGCAAGAGAAATTTTTCTATCTCGCTCTTATTATCTCTTCACGAAGGTTCCGGGATGAGAGATGCTGGTCTCCGTCATCGAGGGTTCTCTCGCTGCTGAAGTTTCCTCTTACCGGTAATGTCGTAGGATACCCATCGCATAGTACCTCAACGTACGAAGTTCGCTCACACGCATACACGTATACAGATAGAAATCTGCGCACATTCGTAGAACGCACCCTCGCGATCTCGCACACGCGCACCGTCGACGTTGTAAACGGCTTCGCTACGCCGGGTTGCATTTGCATATGAAAACCAGGAAGTCTCGAGGCTTGCTCGCCTCTTACTCGCGAAGGCGAAGAACGGGGAGGTTAGGTCGTGTGCCGGGTACTGGGACCGGAGCAAACCCCTCGCGCAATAGAGCGACGACGGAGGGTGCACCGCTACCGCGGCGACAGAAGCTGTTGCAACGCGCAAGGGGGTGCTCTCTCGGCTTCGGCCGTCTTAAATATTCAATGGCGTCACGTTCTCGACTCAGCATGCAGATTAGCAGCGGCGAATCACATGTTCCCGCGCCGGGCTTGATTTTGTATCCAGACTCGCGTTCCTCCACTTCCCCCGCTTCCCCTCGTCTCACTTTCTCTGTCGCGCGCTTTCCATCCACTTTCCCCGCCCCCTTCCTCCCGACGTCTTGTGTCTCTCGATGGTTCTAGTTTCCACTTAAATGTTCATCAGTGTTTCTCCAGCGTAACTTTCTGATCTCTCTGGATACGAGGGGTGCACAAGAATTTCTTACTGCTAAACTCGAAGCTACTACCGCGACTGCGACACCCTTATATCAAATATAATGAGACTAGAGCACTTTAAATTTTAATTTTAACGATAGATTCTTCAATAAATTGAAAAACATCATTTAATAAATAAATTCTAAATTACAGCTTTGAAATATTTTCAAGATAAAGTTGATTTTAGATTGATCAAAAAATTCATTAAACAAAGTTGATATATCAGTCAAAACTTCTTGCACATTTTATATTTGTAGAGAGCATGGAAATAACTACAATATGTTTACGTAATATACGACAGCGGAAACGGAATAATTGCACGTCTTTAAAATTTGTATGTTGCGTAGTGCTAAGTAACCTCTCGCGTCATAATGCAATCCGGAAAGCTTTGTGCAAATGGTTGCCGCGTAGGTAAAGCACGAGAGACCGCTGACAGACGAGCGGAGGGAAATACGTAGAAGAAAGGAAAGAGCGGAAAGGCGAAGTTACTTTATGTTTCTTAAGTTTCCTTTTAGCCACAGCAGACCCAAGTTGACTGTTCGGTCCCGTAAGGTTACTCCATATAAATGCAAAGGGATCCACGGTTCTTTCGTGTTGTTAACGTAGCTTCTACCCCTCCCTTGCCACTTTCCCTCCCGCCCCTCTTATTCCCTTCGCTATTCCCTTTCCGTTCTCGTCATTGCTGCGTTAGGAAAACGGATGCCAAGCGAGTCGAAGGCAGAAGCCCATTAAAATCCGCAAAAGCGACCGGTTTGAAGCAAACCTGAAAAAAATTTAATGTTTCTTTGTACCAAATCGCTGTGAAAGGGAACGAGCGAAGTTCTTAACTCTCCAAGTTTTATACTCACTTTCATTCCATCCGCCTTTATTAAAACAAAGATCGCGACTAACTTTCTACCGACGACATATTTGCGAGGTTACGAAACAAGAGACAAACGAGAGAGAGAGAGAGAGAGAGAGAGAGAGAGAACCGTTAGATGTTATAATACAACTCATATGAGTTACGAGAATACCATATTGTTAAATACATTCCTTTTTTGTTTTTATTTCACGTACATTTCAGTGGATTTCTGCGTATTCCCGATATTAGGCTATAAATTCGTTAACACGAAACCATTAAAGCTCTAAAAGTAGATTTCTTTCAATTACGTAACATTTTGTACCTAATCCTATCTCAAAGAACTAAATTCCGATTTCGCCTGCACAATCGTCTCTCAGCAGCTTACTCTCTATCTTCCGTTATTCTTTCGTACGTTGTCTTGCCGGCGCTCGGCAGCTGTTGTTTTTCGTTTTCGCGCCACGGATCTTTAGTTTTAATTACCACGGAGACCTGACGTTTATTGCTGCTTCTTGTGGCGTTTGCCGAGCACGAGGGATGAGTTCGGGGTGAGTTTCGCTGTTAGGGGCTGCATAAACCTTAGGGCTGCTCGAAATTGTTCGGAGATGAATTCCCAAAAGTAGACAGGTTCCGAAACAAACTTCCTTCGAGGAACAACGTAAGAATTTATGAGAGATGAATTATCCTATAAAATAATAACGTTTAAGAATATTTGGGAGAGTATTTCGTTAATCAATTAAATCGAATACCTATTAATTAAACATTAAGGATATACAATCCCTTATATACAAGATTGATTTGATAGATTGTTTCAACTTTTATGTCAAAACTAAATCAATATTTTTCGTGCTTTTATCTTTCTTAATTGTGCTATACAAATAAATGATATATATAAGCGGTGTCATATATCCTCATTCAGTCTCTATTGTCATGGCTGATACTTGTCCAGAAGTACTCCGATATATCGCGCTCGCTGAAACGCCACGGAGCTATAATTGGCTTGCCCTGCAATAAAGTCCCGTACCAGAGCAGCTTGGGTATCTCACGGACGACCCAACCGTGATATAGCGACGATAACCTCCGATACCCTCCTACTTGCTCGGGGTCCTTCGCGTTAGGGTCCTTCTCACCCACTTACCGTGATTTACTTCCCGGACGCGCAAAACGTGAGACTGCTAACAGACGGTATTTCAGGGGAAACCGGTATCGAAAGGAAGCGGCTTTTCTCGCGTTTCGTTATCCCGTACAGACTGACCGACAGGGCAAGGATGCGCGCCAGATATCCGGTATAATATTTCAACGCGCAACGCGTATCGGTCGATGTTATTTTTCGCGTCCGTCAGAATGTTATCATCGAAGTAACGCGCTCTTTACGAGCTGCATAGTTCCCAGGCGGTAATACACGCGGCTGGCGTGTATCTATCTTCTCCGTTAGAAACATCCGTTTTAGCGGCAACTTTGGGCACGTTTGTTGGCTCTACCACGTAGAAAGTAACGCGCGCGTATTTACACGAAAAGCGCGGCCGAGCTCGGCGCGAAGTAATAAAAATCCCGGAACAACAGATTACCCTTTCGTACCCGCAACAACTAATCACGGCTTAGCGCTCGTGTAAAAGCTCCTAGTTCCGCGCCGCGCCCTCGCACCCTTCGTGCACACCCTCATCTCTGCTTGTCTTCCCTTTTCCTCTCCCGCCCGGCCCGGCCCGTCCGGACGCGCGCGCCTTACGCCTTACGCGTCTCGGATGATGAATGAGGGATTATTTCCAACGCGCCCGTGCCCGCGGCTAAGAGAGTTTGCGATAAATTTAAAGTTTCTTTAAAACAATAAGTTTTAGCGAGAGAGAGAGAGCGTGCGCGCACGGGCGCGCCGTCGAGTCGATACGAGGAACCGTCATCTTTCATAATCGATTATTAACGAACGCGGGGTACCGCCGCGCGTGCTGAAAGAAGGAAAGTTTTCTCCTCACGAGGCCGGCTACTGTGTATACATAAATGAACATTGCGCCGCGCCGCCCAGTGATGGACGAGCACCAGGTGCGGCCAGAGCCGTACTTAAGTCTCGTTCGATTAATCGATTGCAGCCAGAAATAGATATCCGCGTAGAAGACAAAGTATAATGACAGTAAATGCCGCCGGCGCTTTTCCCCGTCTTTGGCTTCATAGTTTCATATTTCGCCCGCTCGCGAGTTTTCCGCTTCGGCGCGTCTTCGTGTCAAACACGTGTGTAACGTGATGCGATTTCCTTCGATACTACACACGTGAAACATCGCGTCTCATCCGCACCTCGGCGCACGCCTGCATCACCAAAGATTGCACCCTCCGCCGTTATCGAGTTTTCGTTATTTTCCCCTGCGACGCGCGACGCGTCCGCCGCGCTATCGCGTTTCAAAAAGAACACTAAGAAACAACGGGGGACGCAACGACGACTATGGTTTATTCGACATCCGCCGGATTTCAGATATTACAGTTTTCCGCGTTTCCCCGGAATCGAAATCGCCGCTTACCAAATCGCATTGCGTTAGCCACATCTATTATTCCTGGTCTCTCCCTGTCGTCCAATCGGATTCCGGCGCGACAACGACAGTCCGATTCGATTCTCATCGGATGCGACGGCGGAGGTAGCGGAGGCAGCCGGGAATCCCAATTCCCTGAAAGATCGTGTTGTAATCTTCGGCTAAAGCAACGGGGTGGAACAACAATTACGGATTGTATACGATCGACAGAGAGGGTGATTCCCAGGCCGGAGATGCTGGGATACATCAATGTATGTACTACATGTACACACACACACACATACACACACGCGCGCGCGTGCCGAGAGCGCATGTGTGCGCGAGAATGTCGGTGAAATGCGGGCGCGTGTCTGCGTGTAAATCAATTGTCGTGGCAACCGCAAATCCTCGTGCTACGGAGTGACGCGTGAAGGCGCTGCCGAAGCCGCCGGGCATGACGGAGAGTGGAGACGAAAAAAAGAGAATTGGCGACGAGGTATAGAGAACGACGGAGAGAGAAAAGGGGGAGAGACAGAGAGAGAAACCTAATGGAATATTCGGAAAATGGAACGAGGAGATTAAAGGGTTTTCCCTAAGCGCGACCCATGGCTAACAAATTACAGATTTATTCGGAGATAGAGAGTCTATATTGAAGTGCGACGATGAATATCGCACAACTACCGCCACCTTTCTATCCCTGGATACTGCGGTGATAATAATAACAAATCGATAATAATATCACTGATCGTAGAGAATCCAATCATATTTTGCTCTAGATAACTATATTTAGAATTAATCCATATCGCGTTGATTAAATGGATCAGGGAATATATGATGCATCTTCAAAAAGTAATTTATCTCGTTTTAATCTACGCGAAGTTCGCATTCCTCCTATACGTTCCATCAATGCCGCAACTTCCTCTAAAAATGTGTAGAATAATTTATATGCGTATTATGAGAATGAGTTTAAGGGAAATTGGAAAGTTTCGAACGCGCGCACTGCTTACCCGCGTGTGCGCGCTGACAGGAGTTCACACCGCTGAGTGACACGCGGCACACAACTTGCAATTTGGTAACGGCAGGTGCTCCGGTCACGCTAAACCGCAGTTTAATTACTGTACCCGCGCGAATTGGCTCGCTGGCGGCGCTGTCACGTGCAACGCCGTGCAAATTGATCTCGACCGTCCTCAGTTTAGCGCTCTAGGCCCCAAGTAAGGGATAAGACTCCTCTGACGGAATCGCGGTAACAAGACCAACAGTCGATATTTCCGAAATTCCGATGAATCCGGAAGACGTCACGCACGTCAATTTTCAGATGCGATACTTCGGTGATGAAATAGGGTAATGGTAGATGTCGATGACACTGATACATCGAGATGAACAAATTTTATGTGATAAATAAAGGAAAAAGAATTATTTGCGCTAAATTATTATATTAATGTTGTAATTATTATATTGTTTATTGGATTCGCTCTCTCTTTTTGCACGACTATCACATTTAATTAATTGGAAATTCGCAAATAATTCGGATAAACAATAAATTTGCGCAGATGATTTGATAAAAATATACTCGATACTTTTGCGATTTTTCCGATATACGTAAAAAATTGAACTATAATAATTATCTGTATAACAATAAATTTTTTTGTAAAATATCGAGTCTTGAAGTCGTCTTAATTCATATTGCATTATATAGTAATTGATTCAGTTGTTAACATCAGAAGTCTTGGGGAATGCAACGCTTCCACCAACTTCGGCGCCTATCTCGCAAGTTGAAGCAGAAGTTATACCCAATTTCGCGATGGTTTTCAACGTTATAACGAGCTCTCGTTATATAATAACGAGCAGCTTTCTCGAGCTTCGTTTGTTGGTTGCAGGCACTAATACCAGGCGTATATATTCATTCACATCGCTATGTGGTTATAGCGGCTTAGTAATGGGAGTTGCTAAAACATGACGTTTTGCTGATTATTTTGTTTACGACGCGAGGAGAACATATATACATTACGTATATTACCGTGCACATAACGGTTGCCTTCGATTAAATATGAATATGAACGTGCTAGGCTTTAATATACAAATTCGGTTTTTTGTAAAATGATAGAAATTTAATATATCGCAAGCAGCTTACTTTTTCAAAGGAATATTTATATCGTATAAAATGTTATTTCGTAAAGTAATTATTCATCAATTTGCATGCTAAATGATGATTTTCACGTTTTTTGATATTATACTTATTTTCTTGTAATATATGCGCGAACGATTAAAAGACATGAAATTTATATTTCGATGAACCGTCGAATCATATGAACCGCAACAACGATAATTACGATGATGATAATAATAATAAGAGTAATAATTTTATTTCTGTCCAAAACCGCGTTAAATCATTATTAAATAGCGAAGGGGAGAGAGAATTGGAGAAAAAGCTGCCCATGTGCGTAGGTAGGGACAAGTTTAATAATGATAAATGCACATTATACGGTTGGAAGGGTATTTGTTAATTCATCGAATGCACACGGTATAGATCCTCGTCGCCCTTTTGCATAATTTCAACCTGACCGTATTTCCAATAGTACCGAATACACCAAATCCGTTTATTTTCGAAAATCAAAATCCTATATCTGACTTTAAAAAAAAAAAAAAACTCAGGTGAAAGTTATTATTCGCGACCGCAACAATTAAGAAATCCAGTTGAGACGGTCACGTAACACAAATAAAGAGGTGCACGCTCGTCAACGTCATCGTCGTATTTTTTTATCACTGGTTACGTGAGAAAGGAGTGACGGACAGACGGAGAAACAGCGAGACGCAAGTTTAATTATGGAACTGGCACTAAAAACTTCAAGCTGGCAAAAAAGGTGTGTTACCGCACGTGCCCGCGATTCGTTCTGACAAACGTATGAGAGTGGGAAGAAGAGAGAAGAGACAAAGAGAAAGGAGAAAGAGACGGGGGAGGGGAGAGAGAGAGAGAGAGAGAGAGGACCGGAACGGGAATAGAGGAGATGTGCGGAGGAAGGAACTCGTTTTTTAAAACGTTTGCATCTCTAACAGAGAGTACAATTCTACGTGGAGGTTTCGCCGTTTTCATTCCCGGCGCAGGCGTTGCCAAGTGTCAATGCCCCTAATGGCGTTCAGGAAAGCTTTCAATGCTTTTAATTATTTCCATCTTTTTTCCTTCGGCTCGACTTCAAAGAGTACTCGATCGACCATCTCCGCGCCCCGGCAGTTTCATCCCCCGTCCGTTCATCGGCGTCCATCGACAGCGGATCCTTCGAGCCGAGTGTTGGGCCGACCGACCGTTTAAAAAGTAAAAAGGGAGGGTAGAACCCACGCCCGGCGTTGACGATAATTGGCTGTCGGAATAGCTGCAGCTGATAACTTAATTATGAAATTCCTATCTCATTTCATCGCTAGAGTCTCTCAAACCTCCGCGAATTCCACCTTGGCGAGTGTCGACTGTCGGATACTTCTCATATTGGATTGAAACGGTCGGTTGGTATACCTACCTCAGAAAGAAACGATTTATAAACTTCAGCAACCGAGCAAGAAAATTATCGATCAAAATATGGGTGGGTAACTCAAACGAAAATGCAGTTGGAATGTTGTAAATTTTTCAAATGGAACAACAGTAAACTAGTTACATAAACAAATGTAGATACGTAAAAATTTTGTAGTTACTTTAAGTATGTTCAACTAGGTCAGACTAGAACGTACATAGATGCTACGTTCTCCATACGCTATAAGCTAAAAATATTTTATTCAAAGAGCTTACCAATCCACTTACAAATTACCCTTCTTTAGAACAATGTACGCGTCCATATGGGCGACTATGATAGGTTATCATTATGCAAAACCGCCCACTGTTCGCAATTTCTTGTCTGTCCGCAACAGGCGACTACTGCGTACAATGAACGAGGGTTAAACCATCTTCGCTGAACGAGCGGGTCAATCGTTCTCAAATGTTTCCTCATTGCCGACCATTCCTCGGTTAAGTTTTGCAAAGAAGGTACGTCGGCTGGCGAACCCCCAGAAGAATCGGCATGAAAGGCAGCGCTGGCAATCGGCATCGAGAGCCGGGAATGGTGTGCGCGGGCAACCGCCAAACTTAGTTAAAAACTTTGCAGTCAGCTCGGAATTCCAAGCTCGCCTTCTTGGGCACAACTCGCAAGCAAGAACGAGGAGAAGAAAGACACGTAGAAATCTAAGAAAGCGAAGGCTGCATGACTGTCTTTTTCTTTGGCCTCTTAGCGAAATTGAGAGAGAGAGAGAGAGAGAGAGAGAGAACTCGCGTTCTACGTGCTGCCAGGAAACTATTTCCGAATTTTCAAGCGATTCCGAAGTCGGTGGCGTGCCGATGCCTGTTCGACGAGGTCTTAAGGAGACCCGCGGAATCGGCAGATATCCTTTAGTACGCCTCCCAGACGGCACGACCTACTACCACTTGTCTGGATAGTGGCATAAAGCGCGTGCCCCGTATGCGAAACATACGATGATGTGCATGCCGTAAATTATGAAGATAGTAAAATTCGCAATATGACATTACCGAGTTATTGTCAGAACCACGGTAGATATCGTCGCGTTAATAACATCGCGCCGTCGTTTGTCCCAAGTCATCGTACTGCAACAGCAAGCAGTCTTGATATAGAGGAAAGCCCCCTATGATGAGATAGGCACCTAATATGGGATAGCGGCATTTCTGCTAAACTAATAAACGCTATCTATTGGTCCCACCATGAATTTATTGCTCTTGAATTGAAAACTATTTAGTAGAAAATTCATTATTAGATCATGCCTGTAGTCATTGTAAAAAAAGATTTTAGAATTTTGATATCTTCAAGTTTCATTGAGATGAGCCTTTAAATCTTGTTTATTATTTAATAAATAAATATTTGGCAATAAATTCTTCATGTAGTGATAGAGTAAGGTCGTACTAATAGAAAAATACGGGATATGTTGAATTGTTTAATTACAGAAGTTAGATTTGATGATCATATAATCATAAGGCGTGGAAATCGTAATATGAGATACCCAGGCTATTTTTAATATGAAATAACCCATCCTCCAATGTCATAGTGAAAATCGTTGCTAAAGAGTAAATATTATTGTACTATAATAAAAAGGATAACCGGAATGAACGTCGAGTGCCTATTTCTGCGATGCTTGCGATTCCAACTACCTGAAGACGAGTTCTGGATATAATCTATCGCATGCTTATTTTTCACGCAACCTGGCTGCGTTTGTTTGCATTTTAGAAACATGAAATCAAGTTTTTTAGTTGCAATACTGATATATCTTGCGTTTTACTATCGATTTCTCGGGGCATCTCATATTAGGAGCACAATTTTTTGAATTTGTGATTTGCTCACTTTTTACATTTCGCTAATTTGAAAAAAAAAATGGAATTTGAATTAAATTTTATGTCACGTTATCTTAAAATTTATTAAATTCCCTTCAAAATGACCTATTATTTTTTTAAGTTCTACCCATAGACTACTAGCATTTATCCAAAATGAATTCGGTATCTCATAATAGGGGCCTTTCCTCTACTCATTGCGGTTTCATTGATAATAAATCGCAGCTTCTTGCTGTAGATTTTAACGCGGGAGATTTCAAAAATCATGATGCAAGAAAGCGAGTTTAGCGAGTGTACGCAGGACGAAAAAGATAAAGACGACAACGACGACGAATGCTTGCGAAACAATACGACGTCGTAAACATGTCGCTGTACTTTTAATACGATAAAATCGACGGAGTACGAAAACGTGGATAATACGATAAGATGAGAAAAACAAGGAGAAGTAATTTCTCTCGATGGTCTAGCGCGAAATCGCGGCGTACGTACTTCCGGAGGCACAATTCCTCCTTGGCATTATCGCACTCGCCATTAATCTCGATCATAAACGATCTGCGATCTCCGCCCGATGCAACTGCGCCGTAACCACTTTAACGTCGTGAACCACGCTCTAATCATAAAACTCGTCGACCGTCGAGCGTCGTACCAGTCACGATTATGCCGCGGTCGTTAGTAAGTCATTTCGTGTCACGGAGACGTCGCCTCTGAAGCGATTTGAGGAACGACAAAAATGTTTTCGCTGGCACTGTATCTGCGACAGAGTCGAGACAAGGGGAAAATAAAAACGTGAGCGGCGATGGGGAGGGAAAAAGGTGGAGGAAAAGAGGAAAAAGGCGGTCTCCGATATATGACCGAGCCCGCACACTTCGGGAGCCATCGGGCACCGTAAACGACGGCGATAATAACAGTTGCAGCTTTATCGTCACGTTCCGTTAATGGAGGCTGAATCGGAAATATCATCGCCGCCCCCATCAAATCGTTCTACGACGCTCGCAAAATCCGAGACGTGCCCTACGAGCGTTTTGAGAGACTCTCGCGATGAGAAAAATGTATCTACGATCCTGGGACGTTTACAAACAGACCCTTAAAATCTTCTTTTCCCAATTTCTCTTTCGGATTTTCCACCCTTCCATATAAGACGCTCATATATACCTTTATTCAATTATTCCACGAAGGGCTCAGAAAACGGCGGAAATTAAGTCACAGAAAATAACGTCACTGATATACCTCGCCGCTATGTTAACTGATTTCGATAACAAAAACCGTGTATATAACGTGCAAACCGCTCATACTACATACATATTAACGTTTCTATTTTCGACCTTCTACAATATGATCATCATTACAAAAATGATATCTTTAAAAAAAAAAGCGCATTCTCTTGCCAGTGTAATTAGATCAGATTCTATTGTGCGCGACATACGACCAAAATTACACAACCCATAAGTACGGAATTCCTGGACTTCCTCCGGTCGGGTAATAGAAGATTCGAAGACCAAAGTCGGTCGATAGATATCGGATCTTACCGCGGGTACGACGAGTAGCATGGCGGACCATTGTCTCACTTCCTCTCCGGTAGCCGTGTACCTCCGGTAATATCGCATTATGCCCTCGCGACTAATGGAGATGCTAATTCCGTCTCCGCAACGGCAGCTTCCTTGGAAAGCGGCAAGAAGGTTGATGGTGCAGAGAGAGAGAGAGAGAGAGAGAGATAGAGAGAGAGAGAGAGAGAGAGAGAGAGAGAGAGAGAGAGGGAGGGAGGGAGGAAGAGGAAAGGGCGATGGTGTGGCTCTTCCATCTCCGAGTCACCTCAATCTCCCGCAATCGTGCGGAATATCATGAATGCCGGAGTGTATCTCGATGAATGGCTGCAGTCGGAAGGGTGGTACTGTCGGTTAAGGGTGGCGGTAGGGGGAGGAAGAATGGGCCATTCAACGGATTGATTGATTTACTTCCTCGCCGCCCAACCGTCGTCATGGCGCGAAACGAAAACGTTACGTTGTATCGTCGTCTCAAGCCCTGGCGACTCACTTCCAGAACAATGCAATCGCTCTTCGCGAAATGAGAAAGAGCACGAGGACATCGATCGCGTAATTGTGCCTTCAACGTTTCTTCGCAGAAAGCATCGAGGATTCATTTCGGTCCCCTGCGTATTTTATTATATTTCGCTACCATGTTCAGCACGTTTCGCAGCATGATTGTATTTACGTTAAATAAAAAATTGAATTTTACCGAAAAATATGGACGAATCGTGTTATTTACAGACCGTGTGACATATTGCGTCGTTGCGCACACAGCGCGTTATTGCCTGGCTTCGTTATACCGATCGAAAGTCTGCCGACCAAATTTCATGTGGATTGCGCAATCAAATCCGACCGATATGACAAATATATGTCTTTCTCTCTCAACCTTCTATAAAAGGACTTAAATATGCGCCAACCAAGCTACGTTTCTACGATATGTTTCGATTGATTGTAATCTTTTAGCGCTTCGTGCCAAACAGTGCGATAATCAACCTCCCGATTATCATTACGAAAATAGAATTTCGCAAGTAAAAACTGATTAGCTCGATTTTCTCGTATCATGAATTCGCCATGAAGATCTTTCCGTTTCTGCTGTGATTAGTTCGCTCTGATCAAGTTTAACAATGCGGGATTGAGTCGTAGGCAAGATTGCGTGGCGTCCCTCCATGTAATATTCAACAAGGTGAATCTAAGCAAGCATCGCGTGCATTCGTAACACCAATGGCCTTAAATGTCCCACACGACTTTGTCCCCTGCTTCTCTGTCCACTATTTCCTGGCTGCTATTCGCCATTCTGCTTCTTCCACCCCAGTCACCGGTTCGGTCATATAACCGTTTCCGTCTGCAACTTACCGTCTGTGCCCTTCTTCTGCCCATCCTTATTCCTTCAATCTCACATTATCCCCGCAAATAGCTCGACCATCTTGAAAGTTTAATTGCCATTCTCGGCTAGACGTATCATTAATCGATATTCGTGTACGAATCTACGATTTTTTTTCTTCGCGAATCAGTTTCATGTAACCTTTTTGTACGCAAATTGTCTGCTCATTAATAAACCCAATTGATCTATACATGTTCTAAAGAATTAAATTATAAGAATGATGACGCAATAAGTCAATCACGGGATACGCTTATTAATTTTCGCATTGCGAGTGATGCTTTTAGCCAATTGCAAACGATCGATAAACACTAAGCGAGTTTGAGAATTCTTTCCCACTCTTCTACTTCTTTTCCGTCCTGCTGCTTCGAGTCTTCCTCTAGAAAGCATCGAGAATTCAGTGGCTGGCAGTGCCTGCGGCGGCGGCGCCTTAAATTAATGATCTTGAAAGCCTAAAGCGTCGGTAGACACTGCGGAACAGGAGAATGCACTCAAGGGGTGACCGCTAGCTTCTAAGTCTCTTAGACCACGGGTGGCTCTCGCTAGCCCCGTATAAACCCTTGGCTCCGTCCAAATGTTAGTAAACTAAATATCTTATTAACCCCTTAAGCTGCCACGAGTTAAGCTTCGTGTTACGCTTCATAACTTTTCGCGGTGGTTTAACGCCCTTATGGGACTAATTCGATCCATTCCTTTGTGTATAAGTTAAATGACGGAAAGATGGGTATAATACGATTAAGTGAAAATCGATTAAAGTCGAGCGCGCTTGACTCGAATTCATTTCAATTGATAATCATCGATGTTTACCCGACGAAGTTGACACATGAAAAAAAAAAAAATTCCTGGATTATGATCTTCAAATTAAAAATGTATTTCTTAAACACGCCTAATTCAAATTCTTGATAAAAAGAAATATGGAGACCTGAGGATTTCCGTGATAATCTCGCCCCGTTCGCGAGCTCGAATTTTCGCGATTGCTAAAGCAGAAGCAGCCGGGGCAAGTTAAACCGGAACTTTCGGCCCGCTGCCGCGAAACGACGTGGAATGTACATTAAGCAGTAGTACTTAAAACATAACCGACTATTTCATTAGCGCCTTGTCTCTGTACCGACGCCTTCTCACTCGAGCGAACACTTAAACTGCGCTTTTCTCTTGCCCTCGCTCTCTCTCCTTCCTCTCATTTCATCTACTCGACTTTTCCACTCGGACTTTCGCGCACCCCTGGCCTCTTTTCCTTGCAACTCGGACTCTCCTTCCGTCTCCTAGCAAACTCAAGTCCACCATTTTCTGCATACGTAAACGGCACTGCACTCTAGTTAACTTTGCTAAGTACCAGTTTTTGCTCTCATCGTCTGCTTCGACTCGCAGAAAGGGTTTCAACACGGACTTTCTTCCTTCCATTTCCGCAAATTTTTGATATCCATTCCATCTTACCAGTATAAAAATGTTTTCTACATTTCTACATTTTCTTTCTAATTTCTGAAAAATATCATTACATTTGTTAATATTTTTCAGGGATCGGAAACAAAATGTAGAGACGTAGAAAAAACATTTTTATTCTGGTGAGCCGGAAATTTATAAATTTGTTCACTATTTTAGAAATTTTAAGACAGGATTACCATTTACATTTTTACAAGTTGTATCAACATTGTTATTACGTAACTATAACAAAAAATGTTCTCGTTATTTATTAACTATTAGATAGTTTTTAGTTTTTTTTTCCTCGAAGATTGATTAATAAACAGCGAAAATTTAACTAGATTGGTTAACCGCCACATTAAAATTCAATCTGATATTTTCAGTCCCTCGTGTATAGCTTTTAACCAACGATAAAACTTTCCGCCATATATTATCGTAAAAAGAATAGGAAGTCTTAAAAATGATCAATTACCAACGTAAAATAAACTTGAAAAAAAGAAGGGCAATTAATGTTGTTTCGTTAATGTTATTAAACGCATGCAACTATCTCGTTCACGCTTTTTCACATATTCAGTGCGTCCATTACGAATGCACGGCGCAGGTGTCGTTAATTTGTAATACGCGTCGTAAAAAACACGAGGGTTGCTAAAAGACTGCAAGAGTTGTGCATTAAACGCGGGTGACGAAAGGTACAGGTTTCCTCCTCGCGAGAGCGGTAACGCGGGCACAATCGATACTTTTTCATTATGACTACCCGAGGCAATTACTCCGCGTCATGGTAAAAGTGAGGTACCTAAATGTAATTAGTTGTCGTCGGCAGGGGTGCTTACCTAGATGGTCCGCGCCATTGTATACGTGGTGCAATTACAATTTAATTTTGTTTCCCCGGTCCGTTATAAACGAGTGTGCTTCATGGCCAGCTTCCTGCGTCGAGACGAAACTCGGGCTAACTTTCAGCGAGACCGTTCTAACTAGACGCTTCGTTCGAACCGCCGCTCGCATTCTCTTGTACCCGTTGGTTCCCTTTGATTCACACGCTAATTAATTATATTTCAATAAAGCCCTACGCAATTTTCGCGTCGCAATATCGCGTTGTCAGTAATGCCCTCGGGGGAACGCACCTCACATTTTCACATGTACGATACGAGCGCATCCCCCCGACTCGTTATTCTCAGATTCGTAACGGATAGAAGGGGGGTAAACGTACCTTTCGATGCCGATGCAAACGGCGCGGATGAAAAGAAAAAAGAATTTAACGAACCGATTAATCCCCGATAGCTTGGCGCTCGCAACGACAAAGCGACATTAACGTTTATCGTTATTACCGGCACGGCCGTAAGTCACGGTGAAAGACCGCGGGCACTCTTTTATTGCGAGAAACGAGCGCGGTTTAAAGGTAGTACGGAGAAAATGGGCCGGCACGACAGAAGCAGAACAAGAGCGGGAGATCCTGGCGGCGGGAAGAAGGATAGAGAATAAAGGTCGGTAAAGGAAGAGAGGTGGCGTGCAGTCCGGGCAGTACCGCAGCACGAGCCAGTAAGGTCCGAAGTCTTGAAAAGCCGCGCTAAAATTCTTCGCCGAGAAAAATTGTTTTCCGATATTGGATTCGCATTGGTCGCGCGTGCTACGCGTTTTGCGGCAGTGCATCTCAAATGAGTCGACGTAACGCGAATCGCTGCGGCGCGTCGCGTCGCGACGCGGAGATGAGGAGACGGCCGCGGTGGCGGCCGCGGCGCGAACGGAAATTGTCGCATTAGTCCCGAGTCCCGCACCCGGCTTTTTTTGCACAGGAAAAATTGCCTACGATCGCGTTGCACATTGTAATTACTTCCGATACGATTGCACGCGTGATTACCAGGTATGGGCACAGTTTGGAGCACAATTTGCCGCTAGCAATTTAGCGCGCGGCTGGTTTATTTATCGGCTCTCTGATGACACGTTTCGCTGTTACCGAAGTCGTACAATTTCGGCTGATTTTCTGTATCGGACTATGCGCTGTTGAGGCACAAATTCGCATTGAATAAAAATTTGTTTTTCTATGCGACGACAAATACAATATTTGGAAATGTTATTAGGTACCTTCTATGCGCTTCGTGCGACCTATTTTAGGGTACTTATGTAGTATATTAATAAGATACACACGCAGAACGACTTTTACAGTCCAGAACCAAGGAACCGTTGAACTTTTCGAGTGATATTTACTCGGGCCGCCGGGATGAGGCCAGCTATGAATATTCAGAGCAAACTGCTGCTAAACTAGGCAATGAATGAGTCGGTTAGTCCCGAGCTAGGCTCTCACCACTCAGCGAGAGAGCAATGAACGAAGAAAACCGGAGAAGAGGGAGAAAGCTCCAAGTATGAGCTCCTGGAAATATTCGACGATTATAATGTTCGCAAATCGTAGCTGCATTTGGAAGATTGAAGATATATTAAGTTCTTCTAATTAAATATTTTCAAAATGATTCATAAATTGCAATTTTTGAAGAAAGTCTGTTATTTCTAAATTATTTAATGCCCTAAATATATCGTCCCATTTCTTCGATCTTAACTGAGATAATTTTAAAATGATTAACGTTTCTCACAAATCCAAATACATTGCTTTCACACAATGAGAAATTTAGATTAGTCTTCTTACAGTATTAAGAGATTACGTAAAATGATTACACGTAGAATCAACATCTGATATCTAGTAATTCGGTGATATATATATATAACTGACACTGCAATTCAATATTGATTACTAGGTAGTTACAGTTGAATAAGAAGGCTATTCCTGTAGCATAAATTTATAAGTTACGGGTCCCAAATCATAGCAATTCTCATGCAAATACAACCAGTTCAAACTGGTTATCTAAAGTGGCGTCTACAATGAGATTTTAAGGCGTAAAACTTAAGCTTTAAGCAACAAGCTGTAAGAAATTCACCAATCATAGTCAATTATTCTACCCACATTTGACTGTGATCGGTCAATTTCTTATGGCTTAAGGCTTAAAGCTTAAATTTTACGCCTTAAAATCTCATTGTAAATGCTGCTTATTATAACACGCATTGATATGTTTTACGCAGTTCCGGTATAAAAAAATACAATATTTGAATACAAATATAAAACTAATTAAATTATTTTGTCGTATCGATATTACAAAATTTACTCGACAGCATTGACGTACCTCCGGAACTGCATAGGCGATTAGTTAGTTGAAAAACTAACACGACTGACCGGCTTTGAGTCGAAGAACCGTTTATAAGGAGCATTAAAAGGAGGAGTCGTGGTCGAGTGTGCTCTCGGATAGCCTTAAAGGGGCCAACTGTTGCAATAGCTGTGCAAAAAGTCGACTGCGAGCGTGCCGCTGGCTTTCGAAGTCTCAGTTCCCAGCCAGGGCAGGGCGCTCCCTGCCCGAACAGACGCGGATGCTTAAACTTTGTCGACAACCTAGAATACCTTCGCCATCCATCTGAGCATACGTCTTGCATAATTTATACGCAGTCGGCGATGCACGCGTGGCGGGAGCGTCGGAAGAAGTACGTAGGTACTATGGTGCAATACTTCACGTGCGAAGCACGCATCCCTCCGCGCCGCGCCACTTTAATACGTAATCATTTCGCATTCGCGTTACGGAAAACTCTCATTGCGTATGAATAAAAATACACGACTGCGCCAGACTCGTGAAACTCTAATATGATGATGTTGATGTAACGAATAAAATAAACTGCGCCCGCGGAGACGCGTATTGCGCGGAAATTTATTTCCGAATACGTAAAGCCCTCCTACAAATAAATTCAGCTCTAACGCATTTAGTGGTCGTTTTTTCACAGAAATCGCGTGGTGTATCTCTACGGGAGAAGGGATAAAGATGCATTCAACGCGTGCGATCCCGGCAAACGCCATATTTTCTTTATTGGCCTTACGTCTAGCCGCCTATTTCAGACTCGTAAGAACCCGGAATATTCCTTATTCTGCCGGTAAATCCTACTCTTTCCTCGGAACGAGTTTCCACTATGCGCACTGGATATCATAGTCTCTACTTTCACAGACCCTGCACTCTCCTCCTCATCCTCGTGCTAACGGCAGCGGTTGCATTTACGAGCGCGAAGGTGGAACGCCGACCTATTTCTTTCTCTCGAGGCGTGATTTCGAGAAGCAACAGGAACTGGAAGACAAACCCAAAAAATTTTTTCTTGCGTAATTATAATTATCTCGGAGAAACTATATTGTTAGAGTTAGAACGTGTATTTGTAGGTTACACACAATGAACTTTATAATATATTGGGACAAGCCTTCCCTATATTAAACAAATAAAAAACTGTTACACGACGGAGAAAAGGAAGACAAGTAAATATTTGTTTTCTGACTTAGAACATACATACTGGAAGGGTCGTAGGTGATTGTTGGTGGTTCCAATATCTATCTGTCCTCGTCTGAACGTTTCACCGTAATGCGCATGCGTCGATTATTATTATGTAATATTAAGAGTGTTGTATTCTCACCGCTCTTGCCTTAGAACATACATATGTACGTTCAAAGCTCACATATAAATCACGCGTAAGCGCTCAGCAAACAAGTTTTCAGACAAAAACAGACGTTGGAGACACTTTTATTACATTGGTCAGATACGGTATTGTGGCCCTTCCAGTATGTATGTTCTAAGTTTTCTGACTTTTCTATTTATGATAGTACAACATTAGCTAATCAGCGAATCTCTGATAAAGAAAGAAATAGCATCATTAGCTAATGTTTTACTACCATAAATACACTGAGAGAAAAGATATAGTATTGGTAACAAAAAAAGAGAATTATTCACAAATGGCCGATTATCATTGGATTACTTTGTTAAAATTACAAAATACAATATTTTTTTGTAAGATGAACAAAATTTTTTTATTTAACAGTACAAATTTATTTGGTTACTCACGTTTTGTAAATACCAATGTAAAATTTGGTTGCCATTACAAAATAAGTATTCGTTTAGTAATTTCAACAAAATAATCCACTATGGTAGAGCAAGGAGTGTTTCGCGGAGCTATCAGAGATGGCGTGTCTTCTCGTAAGAGAAATTCAACGTCTACCTCTATAAAGCCGAGACAATTAGAGACTAATCTCGTGGACTTCTCAGTTCTCGCCACACCATGATCAATCATGGTAATTATTTTTTCAGAGCGATTAGTAATCTCAATTGCTCTAAATCTATATATATTTTTGCTAAGCTAAAAACATTCAAAAACGATAAACATAATCACTCTGTAGAAAGTGAGAGATACTTATATATTATTCATTTTGTTCCGGTAACAAAATGTTCTATTTCTAATTACGAAAGATCTATAAACATCATACAAAACAGTTTTGTACCATTAAATGATCAGTTTAGTTAATAAATTCAACAAATTAATATTGTCGTGGTAACCAACGGTTTGATTGATCATATATCAACAAATAGTTTTTGTGTCAGTAACAAAACTTTGGTTATTGGTACAAAACATTTCTCTCAGTGTAGAAAAAAGTCAGAAAACTTAGAACATACATACTGGAAGGGCCGTAGGTGATTATCGGTGGTTCCAATATCTATCTGCCCTCGTCTAAATGCTTCACCGTAATGCGCATGCGTCGATTATTATTATGTAGTGTTAAGAGTATTGTATTCTCACCGCTCTTGAATCAGAACATACGTATGTACGTTCAAGGCTCACATATAAATCACGCGTAAGCGCTCAGTAAACAAGTTTTCAGACAGATAGACATTGGAGACACTTTTATTACATCGGTCAAATACGGTATGGCTCTTCCAGTATGTATGTTCTAAGTTTTCTGACTTTTTTCTATTTATGGTAGTAAAACATTAGCTAATCAGCGAATCCCTGATAAAGAAAGAAATACTATCTTTACACACAGAATGTCCTCATATAGTAATCGAGACACCTCCACTTCTCAATAGCTCGCAGTGCGTTATAGAGCTCACCAGCTACACACTAAAACTTTAACCACATATATTTTTCTCGTGGCAACACGATATCAAAATGATTGTTAGCCTTTATACTTATTCACTGTGGTTTCCGGGGTAATCTACCTTCCGCTTTACCCACCCCTTCGCCCCCTTGCCCTTAAAGTTGCTCCCTCGAGTTGGCTAGCATGTAGGGGGAAATCGCGATCACGTTTGGTGTTGCGGTCACGTTCGCGTATTTCGGAGTACGTGATGTTTGTGAGATGTCCACGATCATTAAGCTTCCAGCTGCGCGCGATCAGCAAGCATCGGAGGCCGGAAATTTCATTACACGTGCGGAAATACCAAATTTATCGGGCATCGAATATCACGCGAGGGATTTTCCCGCGGGATAACGAAAAGCGATTTCGGGCTGAAAAAAAGAGGTAGTCATTTATCTTCGAGATCGTATCGGAGAATGGGTAGACTCCGACATTATCGAGGCTCCCTTTAATCCCATTAGGATTTACGAGTTTAACGGGATCTCATTATGGATGCAACTAATTGCCAGTGGGATAAAGCCTTTCATGGGTCGTATAACTGATTCGAGAGGCCACGAGAGACGCAAGGAAGACTGTCGAACCTCAGAAGCCTCATTGCTCTGTTCCAGCCTACGGCGCAAATCTCAACGTGACACTCACAGTTTTTTGCCCTTTTCATTCCTTAAGTAACTGTTACTGCTTCGTTAATAAGGGAAAAAACGAAGAGCGATAAGAAGAGACAGGGCATGCTACGTGATATCTAAATTCGTAAAATCTAGACGCGCGATTTTGGCAGCAATGCACAACGCAGTTAAGAGCATAGGAATAATAGCTACAATGAAATACTGTTTTTCAATATCGAAACATTCGTCACTATTTTGCTGGAGGTTTCACTCATTTTCCGAGCTAAAAACGGGAGTTTAATTTGTGCTTCGACGACATGAGCTGACAACGTACCACGCGATAAAGTCAGCATTGGAGTCCCGACTGCGTGACGCGGATGCGAATATGCATTCGCGAAAGGGGGATAATAACGCCGGTGGTACTCTCGTGCTCTGCGTCGCTCTCTTCCCACAAGCCCTATTTCTCCCTGCGGTATTTCCGCACTCGGATTTCCGGCAACACACAGTAAATTCCTCACTTTGAGAATATGAAATTTCCCGCGTTTATATATCCACACGTGCGGGGTGGTCGACAGGTTGGGCTCTTCTCGTATTCGTACTCGGGTCTCCACCGAGATACAAGTCAGATAAGACCGGCGGAACAATATTTTCTTGGCGGGCACTTTGCCAGAAGCTTTGCGGCTAGGGTGAAGATTAGCGCAACCTTGGTAACGACCTTATAAAACACCGAGCTCAGCCGGCCGCGGCGTACGCCGAAAATATTGCCTCGCAAATTGAAAGGTACGGCGGAGGCGTGCTCCAGCTTCTGCTTCTCTGCTGTTACTCTCTTTCTCTTTCGACTTGTCCTTCTCTTTCTTCTGTGTGCACCACTATCTCCCCACGGTGCGCGTGTTCTCCTTGTCTCGAGAACAGATTCGCCCCCGAAAACGCGTCGCGGGAAGTTTCGCTCCAAGATTTCGCTGAATAGTTCGTTCACGAACAAAGTCTCCGCAAAGTTTCGCGAGGATCAATGGGCGTGACTGTTTTCTCGATCGTATAATGTGAGAGAGTAATAAGTTTATATATATATATATATATATTCACGTATTTGATTCTATATTATTTTGGAAATGAAAGATAAAATTTCGAAGACGAACTAAGACGGATGGTAATTGTGGTAAAAAGCAGATATTTATGATAATTATTAATTTAAATTACTATAATAATATCTAATGAATTTATTCAACAGATTGAAGAATAAGATTGAAAAAATAAGAATGATTCAATTATAATATATTTCTATAACAAATAAAAAGACAAATTAGGATAATTGTAAACTAAAAACAAATTATAGGGACTGAATATTTTTAAATTATATGTATTGATTAAGAAGGAAAAAACGATTGATTAAAATTGAAATTTGCGAACATGAAACAGTTTTATTGCATTAAACCATTCATCTTCCTTTCAGTTTTGTTCGCAAAGCGTTTTGATACGAGCAATTACGAATGAAAACGACACGAGTGCACTCCACGGATACGGAAATACACAATTTCTTCGTACTCGCGGCCAGCGCAACACGTTACATGGGTTTGTGTTGCATTCTTTTTTTTTCGTCCTATGAAGTACCATCTCTCCCGAGGGAAAGCGAATCGTTGCAGTACCCTTGAAACCATGAAGTATATATTCCCCGTGTATCCCTCTGCCTAACCCACCTCGCGTAACCGACCCTTCTGAAGCGAGCAAACGCGTGTGCGGCCCGACGTAATTATTTCGCAATTTACTACCCTTCGTAGGATGTAGATTTAAAATAGTCCGTATTTATTGTATTCGTTGGTGAAACGGGACACCCGAGGGAACAGTAAGCTGCTACTCTCGCGCAAACGTACCCGGAATACCCGCTTGTATAAGACTCGCTTCGCGATCTTGCACGTGAAAAAAATAAGATACACACCCGAGTGCAATAATCTCTAACTCTGAGTATTCGAAGAAAATGGTTCTTGTTACTATAAACTGTAGATAAATGTCGTATATACAGATCAGGAACATTTCAGAGATCTACTAATATTTAAAAATCAATGAACTAAAAAGGTTAATGTTCCGATTTTTCTATAATATTATAATCGTGCAATTTATTGTGTATAAAAATGCATATACGTAAAGCTTGTTAAATTGAGTTTAATATTATCGATGACAGTAAAATAATCACAATTTGAATTGACACGTGTCTTATGCAATAAGATACAAAATTACAACTTGCATAAATTTCTAAAAAATACTTGATAAAGTAATAGTGATTTTCACAAAAGAGAATTTGTGTTTTCAAATTTAATAAAATTTATTTATTGTTTCTTTACTCTTTAGTAAGCACTTCATAAACACATTTTCATGAAATGCAATTTAAGAGCACCATGGAGATGTGATTTTTAAAGCTATTTAAGAAATTTTAATATTATTAAATTTACGAGATTACTGCTTAGATAAAAGATAAAATTTATAGAGAAAGAGGAAAAGAAAATAAAACGAGTACTAGTGATTCTTAGAACATAAAGGTTTTATTAAAATTGTTTTGCAGTATTCATATCTCCATGGATTAAGAAAATCGGAGGAAAATTTTTATATTATTGTATTTATATGAAATAAAAATAAATTATTATTTATAAAACGCGCAACAAAAAATTGTTAATATTTAGATTTTTGTCATTTTATTTTGACTTTTTTCTCTTTCCAAATATTTTTTTAGTAAAATTTGAAATCTACATTTTACTTCCCTATATTTTTTTCAGGGTTAAATATTGTATAAAGTGATGCAAGAGAGGAAGAAAACAGTATCCAGATTTTTCACTGTAAATATGTGCATCACAAATATAGCACAAAATATCTTACGGTCACATTCAAAATTCATTTACTAATGTTTTATCTTTATATTTCACTGTCCATTATTTGTTATTTAAATTGACTGTTGGAACAAAATAAAACGATGTGATGTTCAATAAACAGATATTAAAATTATCTCAATATTAATCAATTACATATTAATTATACGAAAAAACACTTTTATTTGAGAAACAAAAATCAATAACAAATAATAATAGATTAGTACGCGTGTAAACTTATATATAGGTCTAAGCACAAAAATTTAACGCAATATTATTTGTCGACTTCACAATCGCTAATGATTCACTCTCACTAAAATTTTCACACCTTCAATCTAATTATATTAGAATTCTCAATTTTAATCAATTTTTAGAATGCGTCTTTGAGATCGTACGATGATCTATTTTCTAAAATATTATTCAAGAATACTGAATAATTAAAGCTGAAAAACTTAACAATTTAAAAATCGGCATTATTTATCTCTACTCTGTTTATGCATATTTATTATTCACATATATTATTCGCACTGTAGCATTCCATCTCCACTATTAATCCCTACCGGATCAGTCTCCGGTCGTATCGTATGGGATCTAGTCATCCAGTACGAAAAAGGAAGAAAGGAGGGTGAATCGAGTGAGCGGAACTCGGGGAAGCAGTGAGTTTAATGTCCGTCCCGACCCACCGCGAATTACCTCCTCGCGGAGATTTATTAAAACCGTAAAGCAGAAGAAACGATTTCGCTCGAGCGTGTCTGTATTCTGGGTGTTCGCAGTGAAAGCAATGAGAGGAACGGAAAGCGCGTGCGGGAGGAGGAGGGTGGATGCGGGGGTGCAGAGAGGTTACGCGTCTGTGCCTGACGTTAGTGACCATGGGGCATTTTCTTGGTCAAGCTCGCCTGGTTCACGTTGGATTAGTTCCCGTTTCCTAACTCGGGGCGATGCGCCCGGCCAATTAAAGCGCCGTTAACCTTTTCTCTGCAGTGCCGTTGTAGGTACCGGCTTGATTCTCTTATCCGCAGAAACGGACTGCCCACTCCGTAAAAGAACCATATAATACGAAGAAGTCCGTGGCCAGCTCCCGAGACTGTCGAACCGAAGGATTACGCCCTACGTTTTCTTGTTCCTCCGCCTCTTTTCCCAGTCCAATGCGATATACACTCCTCCCGTTAAGCTCAGGTCTGATATTTATTTTTAAGTAGATCAGGTAGAACAAAAGATAATTTTAAGCAGTCTTTCTCCTCCAGTTTTTTTTTTCTTAATAAACAGAACTTTCCGTAACGATCGCCAATATAACGTACAGGCGGCTACTTAATTGAGAACAAGTTACTTAATTGAAAACGCTCTACCTTGTGCGAAGTACAAAAATAGTATTTCACGCTTATCATAAACAATAAGAACCTCTCTGGCTTCCACGAAGCCTCATCTTTTATTTTCATCCTATACTTTGTTCGCAGCGATAATCTTATTAAGAAGACAGAAATCTGTTTTATTAATGTTAAAACTTTGTTAATTCCACTGATTTTTCGCGAATCGATGCAATTTTTGTTAGCAAGAAGAGAGCTAAAATATTTCTATTGGATATGAGATTGATGTTCGCGCGACGAAGCGAAAGTTCCGCTCCGATCGGCGGAGCGAACTTAGCGTAGTCGCAGTTACGCTGAATATTCAGTGACGCGATAATTTTTTTTCTTTTTTTTAAGAACACCGATATATCTGTCCCGGTGTGTGTACTCTTTGCTCTCCGGATCCCCGTGCTTCTCACGCGAAAGTCGAATAAAGTAAAGCGGCGCTTGGCTGCCGTCCAAGCTCCGGATCTCCAGCCTCTCGCGTCGGCGAGGCGGATCCTGTGCGTTTTCGCTGCGCGCGGCGTTACGAGCCATTGCACACGCCGAATCGTCTCTAGTGCCCGATGCAACGGAGCCAAGTCCGGCCCACCCATCCACCTACCTATCTACCCCTAATGTCACGACATCACATAGCGCGCACGCGGAAGAAAAAGCGGTTGCACGGACGATAATTATCAACGATCCGGTTACTTTATGTTTGGTAGAAACAGCAGGCCATAGTTGCGCAATACAGTCAGGAGGAGCATTTCCTCCTCGCGAATATTAAAACAAAAAATTAATTACAACGTAAAATCAGTTCCTTTCGTTCGTATAATTTACAGCAAATTAATCAATAGTAAACCCAGGTCAACAAATTCAACGAGCTATATAGTTAGGTGTAATAAAGTAATATTTTTAAAAAATTAGTTACTCACCGTATAGATTCTCTACTGATACCCGATATCTCCCCAAGCCTGGTCCTTCTCCTCCTCCTCTCAGATTTATTGGAGATCTCACACATAACGTTCACCTGTGAAAACGTAATTAATTACAATCAAAATATGCAAACTTAAATGCAATAACTACGTGACACATTGCGTAGAATTCGCGACATTAACTTTTAGAGGGCGGTAGTCTATTTTTAAATCTTACGGCTTTTCCTGGTAAGATTTGTTAGAATTTATTATTTTTCATTATGTTTCTTGCCTCAAAATACGACATTGTTTCAATGCTACTATAATGGCTTTTCCGTTAAAAGTGAACTATTTGAAATTAATGGTGGGTCTATTGAGTCTAATCAATTGTATTCTTTATATGTTACACTATAAATTTGAACGATTGTTATTAAAATAAATTTAATATTTAGAAACATACATTCTTTTTTAACGAGTTACGTCATTTTGGTTCCTTGAAATTAATCAGTGCTTTTTAATATCAGAATTATATTTCACAGATCTAACATTAATAACTACAGTGTTATAATTATAAATTTTGACATCAGCTCCGGGGGGAGAGTTAATAATGGTACGCTTTCTTTTACTAAATTACTCACGATCCAGCGTTTCGTTTATCATTTCGCACTATTGATTTGAAATGACTGATATGCTTACGTTTAGCGCGACAGTCAATTAATCACACTGATCACACACTTATTAAGTATTCGTAAGAAATAATTATGTTTCAGAAAATAATAAGACAGACATGCAAAGGGAACATTTAACTAGCTCGAATTTCAAGACGCGACTGAAAACACGACGACCTTGTGACGTCACTACACACACCACACACATAGAGAGAGAGAGAGAGAGAGAGAGTACAAAAAAAAACTATTAGATGTCTATATTTTTACCGGAATATTCAACTGTAAGATAAATGATAAATGTTTTGTGTTTCTAATATTTCTAATTAAAAATTGAAAAATGTTCAATGTATCGGCTTTTCATTACTTGGATTATTTCGATGCATAGCAGCGATTTGCGTATTACTCCGATATACTTCTGATATAAAAACGATAAATGAACCACATGTAATAACAAGACTATATTATAGGATAAAGTCGGCCGATTGTTGTATCGTTTATAGAAAATAATTGAAATTGTGTCATACCCATGTGTGTAATTACATTGGCAAGGACTTTACATAAACGACAGCCGAAAATTGTCTGTCATGTATCTTTGCTCTAAATCGTAGAAAAATTAATTAAAAACGCGATATGAATGTAAGAACGAAACAATTATCTTTCGTAAGTATTATGAAATAATAATTTGATAATTTGTAATTCTCTCTCTTATTCCCTGTTGTATTTTAACTTCCGACATCGCACGAGATAATATCTCGTATATAGATACACTACACAGAGTATCCTATAAAGACCGTAACAACATATGTTTAAAGAGAGATTCCTGAAATTATTTTGAAAAAATCCTAATATCAAAATGTCGAGGCTATAATAATGTTTTAATATAATAAATATCAATAATTAAAAGTATAAATAATTTTATCTTCGTATACATAATCTTTAAGGCAACAATTAATTTTTATGGCATTTTGCGTTGTACCACATATGAAAATTTTAAGTAATATGATTCGTTAATTTTAAATGCTTATAATTAAAAAACTATTACAGCCCGACATTTTGGTATTAGAATTTTCATCTTAACCCTTACCGTACTAATATGGGTAACTAGTGACCGAGCGATTCCTGTTCGTGCAAGTTTCTTTGAGTCTTTCGGTAATTATAAATTATACTACATTTTATTATTTTCCAAAATAAAGAGTCAATATTTATTCTAGAAAGTTGAAAGTATGTTGGTGAATTTTCAGAGATTTTTTTTATTATTTTGAAGAGGTGAAAAAACGAAGAGATTTGAAGTGACTCTTGATGGATGGATGAGGCACCAAATTGTAGATGGTACGGTAAGGGTTAAAATTATCTCAGGAATCTACCCAGAAACGTTGTCTTTAAGGAACACCCTATTGTATACTTGAATAACTATCTCAATACGCTTATGGTATGTTAATCGATCGTGCGAACTTGTAGTTGCTAATTGTCCATAAGGAATAATCACGTTTCAGTACCTATCACAACGTTTCGAGAGCTAGTGCGACGGAACACAGAGCGTCTCACGATACTAACCGCTCATTGGAGTCTAGAACACACGAATGGTCAGATAGCGCGACTGATGTATACAGAACACTACGCCGCGCGCAATGAAAACAAAGGCCCAGCGTCGCCTGTCTGTCAAATACCGAAATATTTAATGTTACTAACGTAAATGCTGAATATTTTGGTTTCTAGCAATTTAAATTAATGTCGATAGAGGAGCCATTATGAAACATAAAATTAAACATTTGTTTGGAGAATAAAATTTATCTCATTTTAGTCGAAAAGGTATTTGTATAACATTATTCATAAAATTGTGATTTTGTGAAAAAATGAAATTAAAAACCGTGGAGCGTAGCGACTCATTCTCTTTCTTTTTTGGTTCATTAAAATTTATAATATGTCACTCTTTTTTCAGGATGCAAAAGTTCTTCGAAAAATGTAATAATAATAAATTATTAATTTATTTATATATATATATTTTTTTTTCAATCACGAAACAAAGAAAAACTTTATGTATTCTTCACAAATTCAGATTTTAAATTAAATTTCATTTTAACAATTCTTTTTAAACAATAATTAATTAATCGCTTCAATCTTTACGAAAAGAAATAAAATAATTTACATGCAACTTGTTACAATTTATTATTAATAAATAATTTAAATTAAATTAAATTAAATATATTAATTGATTGCGGTGTATATTGTATCTGTACATAATAAATAAAAACACAAAGTCAATTAAGCGATAAAAATCGACATTATTTTATACAAATTAATAGTAAATATGTAAATTTGAACATGTAAATCAGGTTAGAAATTAGCATATAAGGTTATCTTAAATTCTGTCGTTAGTCAACATAAATCACTTATAACTCGAAGAACTATTACGATCATCTTCATATTAAAATTTTTTACTCTAATTAAAGTCTCTAAAATTATTATAGCTAGAATTATTATAGGTCAGTTAAGGTAATGCTCGGCAGATCCTCCGCAAATATATATATATATATCCTTTTTTTTTGTAATGTTTTGTGACATATATTCGTACCCTCATTTCGCTAAGTTCAACAAGGAAGACAAGCTTTTAGCCAAACGTGCGGGATTAGCGTCAATCTTTTAGAGCACGTTCGTGCTGGCATGACATATTTTCGGCTTTGAATTTTCGTTCCTCGCGCAAGTGACGCGCGCTTTAATCATTGGCCGATCGCGGCGAGCAATCTTCGTGGATCGTGGGTTGTTTGTCAAGCAAAATTCTCGTCACGACGCTCGCACGCGCGTTTCACCTATCTACCATTTCCTCGGCTATCTTAACTCCGCCGCCAAAGAAAACCGCTGTGTTGCGGTAATGTTTATCGAACATGATTTCGGCGGGTTCGCGAGGATTAAACGCAAGCTGGATTGCTTTAATGAACCCAAACGTGCCAGCTGAACCGAATTTACACCGTTACCGGGCAAAGGCACGAGCGTTACGGTAAATGAAAATTTAAACTGCAGATCGATCCTGCCAATAGCATTTTGCGAAGTAATACATCCATCAGTCATTAATTTATAATGACTTTCACTACTGCTGCTGTACCATTAAAGTATACGAAAGCCTCAATGCATATGCTAATGTTATTAGATGTAATATAGCAGGTATTAGTTCACTTTTCTAGTCAATAACGTTCCTTTTCTTTCTTTTCAGGTGAGTCATATGTCACGAAGCTACTTCGATATTTATGGTACCTGAAAGCGATTGGTAAGAGCAATACAAAAATAATGCCGATATCGGTTGATGTGTAATCTTTTCTTTCGCGAGATTTCGGAAGAAAAAATTTTTTTTTTTGCGCGCGTTTACCTTGTAATTCGTGATCGCAACGATCCTTAAGAATACAATGAAAACAGGAATTATGACGTTTGAGTTTCAAGCTTAATAAGCTAATAAACTCTCGCGAAGTACGTATGTATATATATATATATATAAAATCGCGTTATAAGAACAGACTCTTTCAAAGATACGAGAAAAGTTTAAAAGTTAGCGAACGCCGCGTATAACTCGCGATATTTTTCATTCTGTTTACGGCAGTGGAGTTGTCAGGCATAATGGCGTAATCGTTTGTCAAAGTCGAACGGGGGTCTCTTCGCTCTCGTGAAACATAAATCCCGTGATTTACAAAAGTGACACGTAATACGGACGGAGGAAATGGCGATTTATGCATAATCCGGAACGCAATTTTCCGTACATCAACGAAAACTTATCCTGTTCCCCGGTTTTCTCCGAGTGAGAGTGGATGCGCGAGTAGAATACTGCGGTGCTCTCCTCAAAGAAGAGTGGATACAATCGTGATTTTAGCAAGGTCCACGAGGCAACATAATAAAAGTCTTATTCCAGCGGAATAAGAATCCGCCTTTATCTTATTGCATTCGACGACATTTCATTACTCGGCGACTCGGTACGACGGCGTCGCGGGGCGTACAACAAATAAATGCGAATTATTCTGATACCGGATGGGACTCTCTGCTACGCCGAGGGGGGTTGGCCTGGTGCAAAGAAGGCTGAATAGGAGAACGTAGGTAGTGGAAGCGTAGATCGGCTCGAGAATGAGAACGACTGACTGCAAGGGATGGTTTGTAGCCCGGGGGTACGTTCGCAAAACGGAGGTGGAGCGAAGAGGGTCACGAGTGGGGGTTGAGGAGAAGGAAGATACGGAGACGATAACTCGATCGGACATCCCGAGGCGGACGATGCGATGCAATAGTTTGTATCCGGTGGAGGGTGAGCCACCTCCAATCTTGGCCACGAAGCGCCGCCGCTTAAACAGCCACGACAGAAGCCATTACTTACTCCCTCGTAGCCTGTAGTGGTGCGGAAGAAGAGTACCTACTCGAATTATTTTCACGGATTTGAACGCTTCAATCGTATTCATCGTCTTTGACTCATATGTGTTATTTATATGTATCTCTTTCGGAACGAGTACGATCGAAGGATCATAAATGCTGCATTTAAAAATTTCACCTAGCTGCACCTATATAACATTTTATCTTTATTTAACATTCAGAGAGCAACAAGAAATATCCGTTTTTTGTTCCTATTAACCGCATTAAAACTCTCTTTCTCGCTTTCGCCAAATTAAACATATACTTATCTCACTTTAAGTTCCAAAGTGTATAAGTAAATGTGTGACTTAGCAATTTAACCACAGAAAACAGACCTAAAGATAAAATGATACCTGAATACATCCGAGTAAAGTTTCTAAATGTGGCCAAAACCGCCCGTTTTTCAGCGTAACGCACGCTGATGCGTAATGGAAGGAATTAAAGTCGCTCGTCCATTTACTGCTTAATGATAATGAATTCGCAAGGATCGATCGCGTTTAGCGTAGCAGGCTGCTAAGAAGTTTCGACGTTATAGTCGCGGTGGCTGCAACGATGCGGGGGACGTGGACATTTAACATTCAACGCGTATGATTAGGCAGTCTGGCGGTGCACAGCGAATACGCTCGGCCGGGAGAGCGGGCGGAAACTTCGGGATGAATTATGTAAGGCAAAGTACTTCATTCGTCTTGCTCTTGTTATTTGGTGGGTGTAGTTAAACTCTGCGTATTACCGCGTCTGAAATATCGCCCGTAATTTTTAAGGCGAACGTGCCACCGACTATACCCTATTCCCTTCCCGCCGGTTGTTATTCCGTCGCCTCCGTTTGTAAAACATACCGACGTCGCCGCCGGTACGATGTCGAGGCCCCGAATGACGTTGAAATTTCACGGAGAACGTCTGCGTGTCTCGTAACCGCTAAGGAACAGTGCTGAAATATTGGGCCTTTGAATCATCAATCAATTATCTTCATGAATTGATTCAAAAATCGATCTTGAAAAATTTGCGTGATAATCGAGTACCTATAACTTTTGTCATATTTAAAATATCACCTATCACATATTCCTATCAATTGACAATAACATAACTTAATTTTTAGAGGTGGCTTAAATAACACAATATCAATCAAAAGGAGCAATAGCCACAGCACAAGACGTTATTGTGAAGTCATATACATATTTAAAAATATCGTAACAATAATAAAATTTCGTAGACGTTTCGGTCAAAATTTGACCATCTTCAGTACAATAATTTATGATTTTCGCATGATTAAATTAATATAACAAACAATACACTCAATTAAAAACCAGACAACTAATAATAAATTTTTTTTTATATGACGACTTCTTAATTGCGGATATTTTAATACTTATTAGTTGTCTGGTTTTTAATTGAGTGTATTGTTTGTTATATTAATTTAATCATGCGAAAATCATAAATTATTGTACTCGAAGATGGTCAAATTTTGACCGAAACGTCTACGAAATTTTATTATTGTTACGATATTTTTAAATATATGACTTCACAATGTCTTGTGCTGTGGTTATTGCTCCTTTTGATTGATATTGTAATAACATAACTGTTCATTATAATTTTCCATTCAACAAATAATTGTAATATAACATTATATTGTAGAATGGAAAATTATACATTTTAAAAAATTTACTAAATTTTAATACATATTTATTTGAGTGGTAACTAAACATTTACTCTTACAGTAAATAAATATATTTCATAAAAATATATTTCATAAAAATATTAAATAAATATACTTCATAAAAAATGATACTTAAATCAAATTAATAATTCTTGTACCAAATAAATATACGTTTACATTTAGTAAATGTTTATTGGTACTGTTCAAACAAATATTTATTAAAATTTAGTAATTTTTTTTCAGTGTAACTGACAGTTACGTTAATATTAGTTGGTTTTCGTTGAGTTGTCATCTTTATCATATTTAAAATGTCATTTGGATTCCCATTTCGCTTGAATAACGTCTGATCGAGGTCCAGTAAAGTTCTGCTGAAATAGACTGTGCACACCAAAGTTCCGGACAAGTTGTTAACCATTCTAATCTCAAGATTGAAATCGGAGAGCTTTCGCCTACTTATCGTAAATACTAATCTTCTCGTATACACAGAAGATGATCACAAAGGGCAGGTTCAAGTATATTCAGGCACGAGTATATTCGTAGGCGAGTTTGTGTAAGACTGGACGAAGATTGACAGCTGTGTTGGTTGACACATATGAGCTTTCCTCCATTTTAGCGATACACGATAAAACGTTTACGAGGAGGTATACGTAAGAGGAAACTACTGCTTGCTGAGATACACGAGGGAGAAACGAGAGTAACGGAGTAGCTTCGGAACCGTGCAGAATCAACGAGAAACAGATTTGTCGCGAAGGAGGGATAGCTGCATGTATAGAGGTAAATGCCGATGTAAGCCGCTCATCCGGCAAACATTACACAAGCTTACTGGACCGCGTCTCGGCTGGACCGTACCTAGAAATTTGCTCGTTGAACACGCAGTGGGTATATGTAGTATACAACAGGTAACTGCTTGTTGCACCCCTGTGCATCCTTGGATAACTCTATTCGTGAGACCTCCGCCCTGAGAGACCTCCGACCTGTCTTAAACCACGGCAAAGCGGATGTGTTTCCAGCGAAAGACGACGTAGTGCAAAGCCGCGCTGTGAGATACCATAGAACCGAACAGTAACCGCTCAACCGTGTGCTCGGATGACTACGGGTTTTCACGCTAAATAAGGAAACTGGTGCTGTGGCATGATACACATGGTTCTCTTGGCAGGATGCTGATAATAAAAGACGTGGATGTATCGTATGATGTACGATAGAATAACGTCAGTCAGTAATATGTATATTGTGCGTCTCTAATTTCAAAATATATAAATGAGAAAGTAAAAAGAAACTAAAAAAATACGATACCGTTTTGTATCTTATTTTGCGATAAAGAGTAAATAAAATAAAATAAATATAAGATAACCGGACCATATATGTTCCTTAGTAAGTTTTGCGATTTTTTTTTATTTTTTTGCCAAGTCTAAAATTGAAATTTAATGATCACATTCAAAAGAGAGAATATTTCTGAATGTCAATAAAAAAATATGTGATATTTTTAAATATTTATATAGACTGTAAAAATTAAAAAAAAAGTAACATTCCGCACATTCTAAGTACCTATGTACCCACAATATGATTTATAAGTATAAGTTTCTCTTTTTTTCGTCAAAAAAGCGTTAGGAAAATAAAAATTCAAGTCCAATATTATTTTTATGAAAATATTAACATATTCACATATTTATTAACGTATAAAAATACTACACGAAGAACTATTTTCCAAATGAATATCTATATTTATTTACTTATCTATTTATTTTCACAATATTTAGCAGGCGAATTAGAAACCATAATAATCCATGATCTGGAATAACAAAACTACTAAAAAAAAGTTACGATAAATGTGTGTACACTTATTATGTCTAGTTGACCATATTAGTTCTATCTTACAAAAAGTATTCTCTCTTTGATTATAAACGAAACATTGTGACAAAAATATAAACTAAACATGTAAAGTTGAATACAGAGTTACAATAACATAAAATACTGAAATTTATAACCATCTTTTGATAGTTATAGAAAGCAATTACCTATGAAATATTAGGTACATCTCAACCATGACATTCTGCATTTCGCTTTACTGATAACAAAATGGACAAATTGAGTAATAAACTGATGCAATCGAGTCACAACCTGCAGGAGCCACTACTGTTGAATTAATAGTGTAATTACTCACAAATAGCGTTTTGAGTACACGCCCATTTTGAATCCGGTTACCTTAATATAATATTACGAAAATTACATAATAAATGTTATACAAAATGTAAGAGACAAGTCTTTAATATATTTCTAAACTAGAAGATCTAGAAACTTTGGAAATTGGTGTGTCCAGCTTCCTGTTGCATAACCATGTTCTATTCGAGGAAACAACCGCAGCGCACTTAAAAGTCGCATCGAGCGAAGCATTCCGTTTACATCAGCCTAAAAGGTTTCGCCCGGTGGAATAATTAGGAAAGCCGCGACGAAGATTTAGGTAGACATTTAGGTGCCGGTGAGACGGCGACGGTTTAAAGCGCGACGGCAGCAGCTGCGCGGCGGCGGGCGACGCGTCACGCGGACGTCGAGACGCTGCAAACGCCGGTTAATCGTCTTGGTTATACGCCCGGCATACCCGGGCGGTAGAAAGCGCGGATTTAATTAAAACTAGTAGCCCACGGCGAACATATTTTCCGAGAGAGGATACGCCCTCCTCGTACTCCTCGTTACACGGGCGGAGAGAGAACTCGGTGGGCGTTTCGGTTCCGGCATTCCGCGCAATGCCGCCGGCCTTTTTCCGCCGAGGAGATGAGAAAATGTACAAAGTGCATCCGAATTCAGAACACGGTAATACGATGAATGGAATCTGCCGCGCGCGGGCAAGCGTGGGTTCGACGCTCCGCTGCGACGCGGTGATAAATTATTTATTAAGTGCGCGAGACAACAAAACGGATTGCGCCGTATTAACGAAAAAAAATATACATTCGTTTTGGCGATAGACGCTTCTGTGTGATCCCGACGCCCACACAGACTCGTACAATTCGTTGTTACAAGGGTATAATTGCTGTATAGAATATAATATGGAGACTACATAGTGATAATTAGGACCAGCCTGAATGCTCGCAATTCAGGTAATAATGCTATTGATTGAGAAGAACCATTACGCATGTATCTCGCGTGTAGTTATTAATGTACGATAAATGCACCCGGATACAAGCGTCTACGTGTATTAATTAGTTCTCGTGTAATCGCAAATGTACACACGCTTATTCATCCATTCAGTCTACAAAACCTATACACCTCTATTGATCCGTCGGTTACACGAAACCGACGAGTATTCTTCCTCGTCCATCGTGCCGTTCCGATTCAACGCTATCGCGCGATTGGATGGACTACTCGCCAAAGTTCCACACAAAGCGCCGATATTCCTCGCCATTAAGTGGACGACAATTAAATAGATGAGAGAGAAAGATAGAGAGAGAGAGAGAGAGAGAGAGAGAGATTGCGCGTACGATCGATGCCGTAATTCGTGTCGGCCATTTTAACGGATAAACCATCTTGGCATATTGCGTATCTCTGCGTCGACGAATTAGCAGATACATCCCGTGACCTTCCCGTAAACGTTTTATGGTCATCACGTCGAAATGGATGCACGTGCAATCAAGAACTTGCACACGCTGCCCAACAGGGTCTCGCGTAAATGACAATTTACAACGTAAAACCCCTCGCCTGAGGCTTCAACCGTTCCGGAAGGGATATCGTCCTCTGGGAAGTTTGAGGGAGAGTACGAACGCGTAGAGCGGGACATCCTCGAGATGTGCGCTGATACGTCCGATCGCCGTGAAACGTGAGCCGTACTGCGCGACATAAAAGTAAGATCCACCTAGCATCGACGTCGTGACGGCACGTAACGCATGAAATCGCCGAGAAGGAGCGACGTAAACGCGCTTGGTCGCTCCGTTTATCGCTTCGTTCCGCGAGGCGTGGATGACGCGCATCGACGCAATTGCGTGGTCCATGGGCGTGATGGAACAACGAGGAGCTGTTCCGCGAGGCGTGGATGACGCGCATCGACGCAATTGCGTGGTCCATGGGCGTGATGGAACAATGAGGAGCACGGTAATAACGGTAAGAATAACGCGATGCGCAAGCGGTGACACAGGAGAAAGAAATATACGATCGATTACAAACCTAGCCCGGTAATTCTAATGCAGATGGATTGTCGCTCATCGTCGATTTTATGCACGTTTTACGTTTGGGACAGACTAAGCAGGCGGTTTACGATCTCTCTCAAATCGGACCTTCGGATCGTCTAACAGTCTAACCCGCTGATAAATAATTTACAGGTCGGATCGAGCGACGGAGATTAAATGGGTTTTAGTGTTCGAATGTAAATGAAAATCCGACGTGATAGCCGGTGCATGATTTAAAGCAGTGAACTAAGAACGTTAGAAGATTCGAAGGACACTTGGAGTGATCGAAGAGTTTTATCAAGACAGAGTAGAAGCTATGTGGAAGTTCAAAAAACAGAAGTAGAGTTTTATCTGATACGAGATTTGCTGCGCAACGATCATCTGATATCTAATCTCTTTTTATGATAATGCAGAAAAATTTTGACGATCATTCTTTTCGTCGTCGCACAGCAATGTCATTTCACTTGAACCACGACTCGAAGAAATGTTATTCGTACTCTTCAGATTTTATTGCTGTTGCTCAAATGCATTCGAGAAAATCGAACACCAACGCAAAGAATAATTTTCCGAATTGGGTCAAAATATCAGAATCAAGAACGCTTTGCATCGTATTGATTATTATGAGGAACATTTCATAAATATTTTTATGATTTACCGCGCGAACAGGAAAGAAATTCAATGCTGTAATGTATAAAACGTATCAGAGATTTCTATAATGGAGCTGCAATATCAATTAAAATAATACTACTTTTTTTTATTGAAATCTTTCCAAGAGGAGCGGAAGGAAAATCATATTTGTTTGCTTACGCATATTCAAATGTCAGAAGAGATGGACTCACAGTGGTGAGGACTCCGAAGCGTCCTGTAT
The DNA here is from genome assembly GCF_001594075.2 of Trachymyrmex cornetzi. Taxonomy (NCBI): domain Eukaryota; kingdom Metazoa; phylum Arthropoda; class Insecta; order Hymenoptera; family Formicidae; genus Trachymyrmex; species Trachymyrmex cornetzi. Next base: position 1,009,064 of record NW_017300191.1, on the reverse strand, counting down.
AATTTTCAACTTTGTACATTTAAATTCGAGGGGGGGGGGGG
>NW_017300191.1:1007240-1009000 GCF_001594075.2 Trachymyrmex cornetzi | reverse complement strand
CCCGCCGGTAGACCGCGAGTTTTTCGCAGAATGTTTTTGCGCGATATTCTCTCGCGATGCGATTAAAATCACTCCCTTTGTACGAGCAGAGCGTGCGCACTTATACAAATCGAACGTAACACACGAACGCAGGTATACCATCGCGACTCTAATGCCGGGTAGCGCGACGTATTTCCATGACGAGACCGTACGCCGCCTCCGGTACTTTCCGTCCCGACAGATCAATTTCCATCGCGATATCCCCATGCCTGCCTCTCGACGAAGACCCGCAGGCCGGACAATCGAAAACCTGGCCCAAGGGTGTACGCGGATTTCTCGTTTCACGGCGCCGCCCGCGTCGGCGACGCTGCCGTGTTTTCGGTGTCCCCGCGGACGTCGGCACGTCTGTTTGTCCACTTCGGTCTCTACGGCCTCCGAGATATCCCGACCCTACCCCTTTTCCACCAGCCACCCTCGCATCTCTCGCACGATCGTGCACCTATACATATACGACTGAGTATCGCGCGTATGCATGTATGTGTGTATGTGTGTATGTGTGTGTATATATGTATATATACATGTATATGTTGTGTATATATGTACATCTCTATCTATATGCACGAAGGTATACGCCTCCGCCTCCGTGAGAGACCGTCCCTCCGGTGTCAGTTGCGCGTGTTTGCTATGCTCGCCCAGGCATGTTTCCAACTAAACTAACCCCGCCACGCCTCGTCGCATCAACGACGCCGCTGCGGCGAGGCGCGCCGCCCCGAATCGAGTCGTTCTCGAGACCTGCTGATACCCGCGTTATAACGACGCGGACGAGTCCGTTCATCCACCGGATAAGATTAAGGAAATTTGCGTGCTCGCTAAGGGGGAAGAAGTGCTGATGGAACGGTCATTGGCTAACGTAAATTTCTTTATCAATTGCAGCGGATGTTGAAAGTAACATAAATCAACGAATTGTGTTCGTTCACGTCGTACATATTATAGATGAAGAAGAAATCTCAGAAATGATTGCGTCGTTGGTACAGCGAGATCCTACTGAAGACAAGGAGCGATAACTCCGGTGATCTCCCCAACTGACGACGGGGTTAACCGAGCGTCGCTCGGCAGCCTTCGAGCTTGCTTTTACATTTGCATTCGACCGTCCGTCCGGTCGGTCCTTTGCCCGTGCTTAATTCGAGCAGAAAGTAGTCGAGCGAACCCGTAGTGTACAGGGACTCATAATTTCTGCTCGACGGCGCCTTCAAAGACGTGGAGAAACGTAATAACGTGGGGAAAGAGGGAGGGAAAGGGCGAGAGAAAGAGAGATAGAGAGATAGAAAAACGGAGGAGAAAGGGAAGAGCGTGCTGGAGAAAGAGCCATCGAGAGAAAGAGGGAAATGAGAGTTAGAGCGAGACAGGGGCAGATACGGAGAAATGGTTGAAATCGTGACCAAACCGCCGCTTTGATATACTTTATATAGTCCCTGTTCCAGAGGAAAGAGAGGTCGAGACCACTTTGATTACCAGATGATATACTGAAAGTCCGCAACGAAATGGCGATTCGCCCAGGCAAGTCGAGGATGCGCCCAATCACAAAGATTTCTAGGAGGAGTCTTGTACATCAGCATATGTGTGCACGTTATTTGGTTATATTTTTTTCGAAGAAAATGTTAAACATATTCGTATTGCAATTAACGTATAGGGTAAAAGCAGGGATTATGGAATAGCTTTTTTTAAATTAACATTGCTCCGATATAAATGCATATGAAGACTTTAAATTTACACAGAACTCT
>NW_017300191.1:971559-1006688 GCF_001594075.2 Trachymyrmex cornetzi | reverse complement strand
CTTGTTATGACATGTTTGGTAACAGTTGCAATAACTTTCAGCGATTGTCGCCAGATTGCAATTCTTTGTTTAAAAAATAAGCCACTATTTCATATTAGTAGCCTATGCCATAATCCCTGATTTTACCCTATACTAAATATAAAAGCGTAGTTCATCAAATGTTTCTAATTTTGTATTGCTCATTGACACATTTTGATCTCAATCACCGTAAATTACGTTACTCTTTCATTAATTGTTTCCTGCCGATACCGAGATTTCACGTATAACGTTTGAAATTCTTAAAGAAACACTTCTTTCCTTTGAAGTGACGGGACGAACTATAATTTCCTTATTTGAACGTTATATAAAACGAACCAGCCGAGGATAGAACGCGGAATTCCAATATCGACAACGAACAATATCCGCGCGAGCTCCGGCACCGGGAAAGGAGAAGAGAAAGAGAGATGGGGATGGAGAGAAGCGAGAATACAACGGTGAGCTCAATAACTGGGATGAATAATATCGAAGACGTCGTAACTATGTATTATATACCGGACACGGCACGAGGGATTAAAAACTGTCTGTATTTTTATAACGGGATATTACTCGCTGCCAAATCGCCACTAAACGTAATCTCGGCCGAGCCTGCCGCTTAATAACGTTAAACGAAGTTTCGCAATTGCTTATATATTTTGTAAATATATATAATCAACCGCGCGGCTTCACCCGACCCGTATTTAATAGCTTGGACGTCAGTTTCCACAAAGTAATCCAGATGAACCGCAAGAGATTTAGGCCAAGGACGTTTTATAAATAACATCAAGATTCATAAATGCGCCACTATTCCGCGATGAGTCCAATTTACAGTCGCAAGTAATTAATGTAAAAATTATCTTGTTCATTAATTTATTATATTTACATCTGAAGTAGATAACAAGACAAATCTATTTGGCATGACCGTACGAATCTGCGAGTTCTCAAGCACTCTTGAATGCGAATATCGAAACGTCGCAAAGTTTAGTAGAAATTCCGGAAACATCGGATTCCACTTGAGATGTTATCGAGTATTCGAGGTGCGCGATTTTGCAGATGACGATACGCCATAGATTCGGATCCGCAGTTTGATCGTCCGTCGTCGGTTAATTTTTCAAATTATTCGGAATAAACCTGTAACTGCTCGAAGTAGAAACCCCAGAGTGATAGCCGTGGCTGTGATTGTCGATGCAAATACACGCTTTCTCTCTCTCTCTCTCTCTCTCTCTCTCTCTCTTCACTTCCGTCTCAACCTCCAGATTTTCCTCCTCTCTCTCTCTCTCTCTCTTTCGGTCGATCTACGGTCTGATTCCGTTGCTTGTCGAGGGAGGAAGAGAGAAGAGATAGAGCTTTCTGCGGCCTGCACCCAACCCCCCCATGAATAATGCAGGCCCGATGTAATTGATCGCCCAATCGGAATGGCCTTTTATTTACTTTCCTCCGTTCCTAACCGTCCGTTCGTTCCTTCGCTCCCTTCGAAAGTTATTTGACATCGCTTACGAGCGCGGAATGCGTTTCGCTCTTCCCTCCGTCGCGCGGCACGTCCGTCTTCCGTCGTCCGTCGATGTCGATGTCGAATGCCACCGCCGTGTGATGATGACGTTAAATGCCATCGGTATCGCGTCGTACCGCTGTCCCCGGATATCCGATTTACAAGGTAACGTTACGAGAAACTTACATGACAGCAATCGCATGGCGCAATCTCGCAAACGTGCTTGTTTCCGTCGTAGCTGCCTGCGAATTTCGCTATGACGACGTGACGTACGCATGGTAAATGGGACCTCGTCCCGAAATAACTATGACACGTAGCTAACCATAGAACATAGTCATTTGTATGTCTTTACCCTGTAACTTCGCGACAACTATGCCTGCATCCTGTAACATTACAGAGCACGGCGCTTCGTACCACTTCGTGGAAGATTTGTGGTTTCCGAATAATTCCCTCGCGACTAGTTCGTGACGACTCTATCGCGCATCATATATGATTGGTTTTGAATCGAGTCCAGCTGTCGAAATAAATCAATCGTAAAGGGCAGTCACACACCCCCGCCTTGGGAAATATCTTTCTGATTCAGGCGGATCTGACACGACATTGGACATCGCCGTTGCCTTTGGGCGCCGAAAACTTTGATACTCACGTATTCGCAAACACCTAGGTATTGCTTACCCCCCCCCCACGTTTCGTCCTTTTCCCTTCGCTTCACTTGAACTTCGTTGCCCAAGATCGCGACATGAGCAAAGGGAGAGACTGCGTATACCAGTATAGCTTGAAATCCCGTTGGGATTTGGACGACCCGATTCAGTTCGGTAGCGACGAATGGCAGGGAGGCACACGAATCGGATAGGAAAATGTGTGGGTGAGGGCGAGATAGGAGGAAAAGAGAGGATGGCTGTGTTAAAAAGAATGAGAGAGAAGAAGATAGAAAGAGAAAAAGAGGACAAACTAAAAGGATGAGGGAGTCACGAGGCTACACGGTAAACGTGGGTCATTTCGAATCCCAGGCAAGCCCTTCCCCAGTTCCAAAAGTTTCTTTCCGTCCTCGAGTACTATAACTCGACAAATTCAATCTAATGCCGGCTCGAACCGAATCCCGTTTTATCGAAATTTCAGGCAACATAATTTTCGGCGGTTCACGAACGGAAAAGGGCGAACCGAGTTGGCATACAGGCAGGCAGGCGGTAGACAGGCAAGGTGGCAGGTAGCGCATAGGTCGATGTAGGTTGGCACGAAAGGGTGGCTGTGAAGGGGGTGGTAGCAGCCGCTTCCACAGAGATAATGCAGTTATTTCATGCCCGGGCACCGGTAATTGGCTGCACGTTCGCGGCGGAGGCAGCCAACACCAGCTCTTCGTCCGCTCTCGGTCGCGAGACATTACGACGTTGCCCCGGGCCAATTTCTCAGTCACGAAGTTAATAGCTACTTCTGACGAGAATTATCTGTTTTTTTTTCCGCGCTCTTTCCCGATTCAGCAAACTCGATAATACACCACGTCGTTGATCGGCATCGCGGATGCCCGACCGGCCGATGTCCAGTGTTTTGCACGAGCTTGTGACTCTAACGTCATAATTGATAAAAATTTTCGCGAAAACTCATTACCCTGTCGCCTTTCGCGCAACAACGTTTTCCAACTTTATCGCTCTAACCTCCCGGTCGCAGTAATTGCGTTTACCGTTGCCTAACTTTTGATTATGTGGAAACGATTCACGGTGTTAATAAGGTTTCTACTCGGACGCGCCGAGTTAGCCGAATGGGGCTTGCGTAAATTTAACGGTAAATGCGTTCCGCTTCGAATTATCTTCTTCACCTTTACAACAACTATCTAAAATTTTCCTGTCTTCAGACTTCCATTTAATTAAGGATTCCGAAACTGATTGCTACAACCACCGAAGTCAATCTTCTCATATTATAACAGAAATTCTATTAAGAGAAATATTATTTAGATATTACTTTTATAAAAAATTTTTCATAAAACGATAAAAGTGATATATAAATAATATTTCTCTATAGAGATCAAAGATTATTTAAATTTACTAACAGTTTAGTATTTGTACTAATTTACTACAAAAATCTAATTTATTTTAAAATTTAATTATAAGAATTTAATTGTTATGAAAAACGCGCTTAGTGGAATTTTGTATGTCTCTTTTATTAAATGTTATATTTCAATATCTTTTATTACATTTTAATAACTGAAAAATATTTAATAATGGAGACAGGGAGACCAATAAATGCGAGACCAATGTTAACACAGTTAAGCGGAAAAATTTGTTTTTGTACACGCGAATTGTGGAAAAACACACTTCAACGCCGCTTTATTTGCGATGCTATATCGGTTGATGTATGTGCGTCGTGAGAACGGCGACGAAATTTATAGACGACGCGCGCTTACAGAATAGCAGTACGTCGATGCGGTACAAAGTTGGCCTCTTTCCGCGAAGCCGTCGATGTCTCGAGCTACCCTTTAGCGATTGTCTCGTCCGAGAGGCCATTACCTCGGATAACAAATGCTAAGTGTTTCCCCCGCTATCCGGGATACTTCGGGAAAATTGAAGCAAAGTAACATTGCACGTTCTCAATATGCGACTCACAAGCATGTGTTTATGCGAACAGGGAGTAAAAGCGCGTATCGAACGGCAAACTTTTTTCCTCTCGAATACCAGCTTAAACTGTTCTTATATCAGACTCGTAAATAACCGATGCCAATTTATATTTACAAATTTCTATATGGAAAGAACGGTTTTGCTGAAGTATCTAAAAATTCAGCTAGCTATAGATCTGAAAATAATTTTATTAAACTGTCAAAATAATTATATAGGAAACTGATTGTTAGAATATAAAAAAATTTTTTGCAGCATTGCTCATCATGCTTGAATTTTCTTACATAAATACTTTGATGATCAAATAAAATTATTTTCACATCTGTTTCTAGCTAAATTTTCAGATATTTCAGCAAAACCGTCGTTTCCGTGTAGAGCTCTTAAAAATTTAATAACGATACATTTGTGTCTGTAACGATCATTAAACGTCAAATTATTTCCTTTCTTCTTTTTTCTTTTTTTATCTATCAAAGTACTAAAGAATGCTTTCGCAATCAGAAAAGAATATCTGTTTTGTAAAAATTTTTATTCCTCAAACACCACACTTCTATTTTAAAATTTATTCTCACTTTTATTCGTGTTACACTATTTCGTCGAAAAAAGAAATCCTTCTCTGTTCTTCTTTTCCCTTTGACCTCTTGCTATTGAGTGAACAATATCCTCCACATAATATGGCTTTAGTGTCTCATGCTTTTACTGTTCGCTCACTAGCCTAATAATGGAGAGTGACAGAGCCTTTGATGATGTCTGGGGGGGAAAAAAGGTGAAGAAAACGCGTATAAGAATAGTACTTTGGTAACTTTCCAGCTGTCGGCGATAACAACGACAATGCTTGAATAGATCTATCGAAATAGGAGGAAAAAGCCAGTAACAATACAACTCTCCATGATCTTTAAAAAGCTGTTTTATTGTTAGATCCATTGCGTGTGATGAAATATATTAGTTTTAAGGGCGATATTGCAAAATCTTGATTAATACAGCACAAGAGGTGCTCTTTTATAAGGTGAATCAAATTCTCAAAGAAGAAATATTGTTGAATGTCCAATTTCTCATGCTAATTACATGCATGTATGATTTAATAATACCTTTGCTCTCCACTCATATGTTTCATAATATTTAACAAGATTACAAGCGCAACAACGAAGAAATGAACTTGTTTTCACACGAAACTCGGAGCGCACGTGCAATATCATTCTCGGCGCGTACGCAACGGAGATGCGGTCGACCCCTGACGGGTATGATGTTCGATCTTGGTGGTGAGAGCAAGGAAGATATGAAAAAAGCGACACAGACACCAATGGTAGACGACGTGGTCGACTTCTGAAGGCCAAGCAAAACGCTCCAAGCACCAAGACGTCGTTCTCCCACGGCATGCAGTTGTACGTAGAAGCATCCGACCCAAAACCATCCCTGGATACACGTACGCTTAAGTAATTTAATTAGAGCAACTCCGGTCTGGAGACGTGACTCCGTCTCTTTGGTCTGAGCTCTCTGTGAGAAAGAGAGGAAGAGATGGGGGCAAGAGGATGGTATGATGGATAGAGAAGGTCGCGCAGACGGTCGGGAGATGAGAAGAGAGCGGGACAAGTGTAAGGACGAGGAGAGAAACGACCGAGAGAGACGCGGAGAGATATACGTGCTGAACTTCGCGTGTGTTAGGTGAGAGAAGAGAAGTCCTGGTATAGAAACACCGTGCGAGCGTCACGATAGCATTGCTCTCGGTTCGTGACCTCGGGAGTTTCCCCAAAGGCTCGACGACAACCGTGTCACCCCCTCGCGGCCTGTACGTCGCGACGAGTATGGAATACGTTAAAAGAATGATGAAGAGACCATATTATGCTCGCGACCGGCAGATCAACGCGTCGCACGATCTTCTAGGTGCATTCGCGTGTTACGCGGCAGGTGTGTCACTTCTAACACAGGATAGAAATGCAGGGCAGGATATTAATATCATTCGAGAGTCACATTTCGAGATCGACTTGCATTATTCTAGTCGGTCACATTCTACGATTTTCTTCGTGACAAAATATATATTCTGAATGTACACCTGATTGAAACAATGCACGATTTTCATCGGTTTCGCGGGTGTCAGTTTTACTTGACGCACATGAAAAAATATACACGAATGACCTTTCATGAATAAACAACACGGCAACGGTTTTAAGTTTCATCGGCCTACTGCAGGTATATTAATTGAAAGTCAATATTAGTGGACGAGTTGCAACAGTAACGGGTTGGCACGACCAGCGTTATAACGGTGCGGCCTGATTACGTAAATGTTGTCACCCCGTCATTAGCTGCTGAGGCATTATGCGGAATATAGACACGAGGGACATAAATCGAATCGCGCGCGTGGGCCCGAATCGCGAAAGTGAATTTCGTCGCCACGTACCGCCAAATCTCGGGCACGAATCGAATTACCTTCGACAAATCACGATTTAACAAGACTTGCAGATCTATTCCTCGTACGTGAAATGAAAGGTTCAACGCCACTAAGGAGGTCGCGTTCGCGAGGATCGGTCCGACCCTTCTTAGGTCCTTTCTACGCAAGAAAGTCGTGCTTGGCATTTCCCATGGCACGTGACCACACTCTTTCAGCCATGAAGGATGGAAAATGGACCCGCGTTCTTACGAGGTCTCCCCCTTTCTTTCCCCGTACGGTTAACTGTTTAATATTGCATTGAGTTGGCGCGTATTCTCTTTGGCACTTTTGCGCCGCCACTAAGGAAATCCGCGAAAAGGTACAATTTAGCCGAAGACCAATTTCACCCTCAGGCGACGGGAAACGTATTCAACGATTTTCGAATTTCAAACCAGACCGCTCTCGGTCTCGCCTCTTACGTAACTCCTCGAAAGCCCGGTCCAATAAACGTCCAATAAAAGCGGGCGCGATTTGAAATAACGATTATATACCTCCTCGGCGATTTTACGAGACCGACATTGCGCCACGTTCCACGGTCGTATCGGTTGTATATACGGTCGGTGGGGATTCACGAGACATCCGAACGTATATGGACGCGCGATACTTATTCTTTCTTTTTTTTCCTCCCTCTCGGTTTCAGCAGCTCCCAACGACGCGATCCATTTTTCTTCGCGGATAGACAAACGCATCTTAGATAACTGGGTGGCAAAGCATATAACGCGCGCGTTGCTCGCTGGCATTGCCGGATGATAAATACAATCTCGCGCGCAGTAAACTCGGGCTGCTTTATCGGCAGCCATTTAGACAATGAAGATAGTATTTTTCTCGCGGTTTTATGCTGTATATCAACCTCTTCCCTTCTCACGAGATGAGACGGACGGCGGTGCCGCAGCTTACGCCGAGATACCGGCACGCTACCAATAACCGAGATCTGCCGAGGGAAAAAGGCGAATGTGGAGGAGGTGAATAGAAACCGAGAAGGCGTAAGTGCGCGAGTAAACCCTACGGAAAATTTATGGATTTTTATTTTAGCGACGCGAAAAAAAAAACGTAACAATTCGTTGTCATAGGTACTTAAATCAGTCGCCAAAACGTGCTCGCGCTCATCGCACTCCAAATTAAAATCTGTTGTCGTAAATAAATTTACTACCGCAAGAATTTACAATTCGCGAATTGTCGCCGTTGTCCGCTCGCGAGAAACAACCCGCTCCATTAATGATGAGATGATCTCTCGGGACCATTGTCAATCGATGAATTATCAAATCGCGGCCCCGACGCAAGTTGTAATTCCGTAAACCGGGAACGTCACAGAATCTCGTGAAAACGCATTTAGCCACATTTGGCATGGCGGTCTCGCGGACGTGACAAAGGGAATTTGCGACACAATTTCCGCGATTGTTACAATCGCGCCCTGCAATTGAAGTACACGATGCCGATAATCGATCGCGCCGATACCGAGTGCTGCGGGTAGCAGCGGAGAATTTCAGAGCGCCGATTCGATACACAGCCAAGCGATATCGCACATGTTCAGTAATAATCATCTAGTAATATTTATCGTTACGGTACGTCGCATCACGATCGATGTTCTGACTTATTGTTCTGGAGCGCTTCCAGGCTGGCTGACAGATTGCTATAATGCCACCGAGACCTCGACCGTGATTCCAATTTGGCCGTGAGGCCAATACGCGGTGCCAATAACTCTCTACACCACGATACTTAATATCACATCGGAAAGGAAGAAAAGAGATACATTTTTCACTGTTTCTGTCATGTAAATCATCTTCCCTTTTTGCACAAAGCTGCCCAACGTATACGGCACGTGATGTACGAGAAATGTGGTTCCGTAATCTCGCAACGACAAAATGTCAAATGTCTTGCGGGAACGCGACGGTGCTCTCTTCTACGTTATATTAATGGTATATTTATAGCAAATTATATTCTGGAATTATATTCTGCATTATCAACTTTGCGTATTAAACGAAAGCAATAGAAAGTTATGCTTTATCGTCGATTTATCGTCGGGACCTGACATCGAGCTTTGACATCCGCCTCTGGTGAATAAACCGAAATACCGAGCCGTCATCTGGTCATGTCGTACCAATGTTCAAATTAAACTACGGCACTTTTAATGTTTCATTAAGGTCAGCCTACAATTTTCTCTCATGGAACACGACATTATTTATCGCCGGTCGTTTCGAAGGTTGACATTGCACACTTTTTTATTGGTTAATCAAGTTCTCGAATATTTTCAATAAAATTTACGCCATTAAGACGAAGAGATAGAAATCCTGTGAACAAACTCTTAGACTTTTTCTTCTCTTATTACAAGTCCGAACTTTCATTGCCGCTGCTTGGATGGCATCAATTATAAGAGGAACAAAAAATAGATGAAGAAGCGTTATTCCTGGTGTTACGACTTGTCGTGAGTCGAGTTTTACGACTTTATGCTACGTGTTCGTCGAGTCAAGTTCCAATTCGTTGTCTCCGACCCCTTGATCCCTCGGACATCACGCGAGACCTCCGGTGTTCGCGATCCTCCCAGGTTTCAGGAGAGGATCCACGCTCGGACGTTGACGAGATTGGCTATAAATTTATTTGCTCTTTTAAACGTGATATTGTTTTATTGCTGGATAAAGCAAACGGGCAATCTTATGTTCCTACGTTTCTTGGTTCACATTACATCTCCGGAGGATGTCTCTCATGTTATTGAAGGTAGAGACTACGTCCCGAGCATGAGTGCAGGTACCACCTACATAAGCACAGTGCACATCGCAAAGAAAAAAAAAAACAAACAAAATACGATGTCATAAAAGGGCAACGTTACGGACTAACCGGGTTTAAGAATTATTATACCTAAAGTCTAGTTTAGCTTATTATTGTTTATGACGTAGAGGTTGAAACTCTTTGAATTTCTAGATTGAGCCCATTTTTTTGTTATCTCGTTACGCACGCAATGTCGTTCGATATGCTCGGCGTCAGGATATCGCCTTAGTCGATTACCTGGCTGAGTCGAAACGCGCGCGCGAGCCCTACCTTTCTATACCGGCAAGGGCGCCGCGAACTTTATAATTGCGTTATTGTTTAGAAGTTTGGATTTTATCGAACTTGTCGAACTAGCGTCGTAGTTGATTACCGGCGCTGCGAGTAACCGCCTCCATTAGAGGCGTTTCCCACATCAGGGCGCTTTCTGTGTAAGCAGACTTTTCATCAAACTTAATTATCGTTGACTCGTCGGCAGACTGATCAGCGCCGCTTCGCTCAGGGAGAACGAGGCTAATAGGAATTAAACAAAATTAAATTAACCTTCGCGTTACATACATATGCCGATGGCACTGGTGGCGGTCCGTGCTGCACATGAAACGACGATTATTAATGTTTCACTCAGTCGCGTATATATTACATTGTTAATCAAATAACACAACCAATGCAGAGGCGTATGGAAATTCACAAAGGAGACTACGTTCTATAATATTTAATAAACGTAACAATATGATACGCGTGCGTTCCAAAGTTATTAGTTTCACTGTCACGCTGTATACGTTGCTTTGATCGCATTACAACGGACAATATATTAGATAAAATTACGTCACAGAAACTTTATCACAGTGGTATCCGATATTTAATATGACGCATTACGATAAATTTCCTAGCGTTTGTTGAAATTTCATGTTGGCTGTAATTGTGTGTGAAATATTAAAGCCGTATTCCTGTATAAAATCCCCATAGAGAAGTACTCTTTGCTATTTTAAATTTTACAACAATTTCTGCATTATAACTGTTATTTAATTAATGACTGATGATTATATGTCAGTGGTATATGAATCGTCGTTTGTCACGCGCGATTTCCAAAAATCATTATCGTCGTACATAGCTTGATGTAACTCGACGTTCGCTCGACATTATGAACAATTGACAGATTAAAACTAAAGTGGATATCGATTCGATAAATTGCGCCCAACTAATCGTTATCGTTTCAAAAAGCATTATAATCGCCCGCAAGCTCGTCATTTCCTGTCTCTACTTTTATCGACGATAAATGAAACTTTGTTAATTAGGAGTCGTTTGGTAATGCTAGTAACTAATTGGCACCTAGGGCATAAGCCGGACGTGGAGCAGCCTCGCTCGAGTTAAACTCTAGCAGATTGTTACTGAAGCGAACAAGCCTCTACGTGTTGAGGAGAGAACATCGCAGATACGCTTGATCATGCATAGCTTCTTGAAACTTTGCAAGCTGCCGTTACTAATTAAATGTTATCCGGGCTTTGTAGAAATTTTTGAGCAAAAATAAAACGTGATTGCGTCAATTATGTATAGCTTTTTACTCACAATACGTGATGTATAAAATCTCTGCAAATTAAAAGCGCGCATAATGGCATTACACTTAAATCACGTTCAGCTCGAATTTATTTTATTTATAGCGCCACGCAGAGATTCACAAAATTGCGTTTCCGTTAATACCGACCGCACGACGTAATAAAACAACGATAGACGCGTACAGTGGCGAACGTGTTAACGTAGAAGTCGTAAAAAACAACGCGATAGGGGACCAGCTTACGGGACCAAAAGGGACGTTTTAACGGCACCATAAATTCCCGCGGTCATCTTCCGCCTCGCAGCTCCGGATAAGCGTTCCTGTAAAACACGAATGAGGTAAGCTCGCGCACTCTGTACAAATTAACCCGTTAACCCATTTGCTTTTTGTCTCGACACGAATCGCCGGATCTTCCATTCAAGGTTCCTTAAATTCGCCGTGCAAGACCTGCGCGCGCGCGATCACTCGCTCCCATTTGTGTGATAAACTCCTGTCGTACAGCGTTATCGCGTCGTGCACAGTTATACAGTATCTCGTGGCGCAGTCCAAGGCGCAAATTCCATTAAACGTCGCGCGCGTTTTCCGAATTAATCGCCTGGAGTAGATACAGACGCTCGAGCACATATAACCACGTGCATCGCTAACGTTTCAATTATACACCGTCCTCCGCACACTTAGTCTGATCAATCGAGTTAAATCGGCTGATAATCCGCTGGTGAGACGCACTGTATGGCTCCTCGGTGGGTCGGGAGAATTGAAATTAAGCCGATACGAGGTCCGCGTTATCAAGATTTAAACAAATCCACGGCTCAAGTGACTGATCGCTCGCAACAGGTGGGACATGTTCTCTCCAAGCAGGTGGAGCACCGCCGTCAGGCTGAGCCAGAAGCTTTGGCTCGAGTTAGCGTGCCAAGAACCCGCCCACTTTCGGGCCGCAACCTCAAACTCCTCGTCGAGCAAGCCGATATTGTAATTGCCGGTGCTACCCAAGTGGCCTAAGATTGATGAGGTGGAAGGCAAGTTAGTCGGAGCGTGGCAAATGCGAGCTGACTGTGATCCCGAAACCAGAAAGCGTATTTCGCGTCTCCGTCTAAACCGTTTGTCATCCGGTCTGGCACTTGGGGGCCTCGTAATTTCCTTTCCGCTGCCGAGTTTTTTCCCATCGAATACTTTTGCCGTTCGGAAAAACTGCTGACAAATCACTATTAGCTGTTGCGAGTACGCCCAATGCGAGCCGCCCTGATTCTAGAACAGCTTTGCGGCGAACGGCTATTTAACGTTATGGCTTTAGATATGGCTTATCTTTATACAGACAAACTTACCTAATTTGTGTGTGTTCCACTTCACATTTCTCTATCTTTCTAGAACGCGGCTAGTGCATTCGAAACGTCGTCTCGACATACACACGCCAATGATGCTAGCAACTGATGGCGACACGATTCTCCATCTCGTGGTAATATCCGTCTACCTCTTAAGCGAATCACACTCGCATGCGAATACGGAAAATTCACAGCTCTCTCTCTCTCTCTCTCCCTCTCCCCCTCTCTCTATCTCTCTCACTCTCATGCATAATTCTCAAAGTTCAGGGAGCGGTCCTCTTTACCGCAACCTCAAAGAGTCTCTCAGACCGAGAGGCGCGAGGAATGCCGTCCCGAAGTGCATTATTAAGAGCTATCAGGAAATTTCTCGCCCGACAACGGAAAGGGGAGGCAAAGACGCGAAACTTCGTCGGTTCCGCAATTCTACGGAATAGTCGTCGATCTAACAAACAACTCTTTCCTCCGCTCACCCTCGCTACTATTGTGACCCACCGCCCATCTACCTTTCTCTCTCTCTCTCTCTCTCTCTCTCTCTTTCGTCACCCTCACCATCTCTCTCGCTCGTTATCTTCCACGCTCGATTGGACGGAGCGCTTATTGTTTCAAGCGAGAGAGCGTCCCACAAGCGAAATGTTTTCCCGGTCGTCTCGCGCGTCGTCTAGCCGCTTAAGTACAAACAACCCTAGGAGTCCCGCGGTCCGAAGTTAGGTATACGACTAGCGGGGCAGGAAGTGATTTGGAGAGTCGCCAGGGAGCATCTAGGCCGCACTGAATCATTTCGACCACCCCTTGTTCTCTTCTGTCCCCGCGCATACGCAGCCTTCCCCGGGGAACGTCGCAAAACTGCGATAAAGAAGTTGCAAATCACCGGCGAGATGGTCGCGCCCGACGCTTCCGTCGTTTCACCAGTCCGGTTCCAAACTTCTGCGATGATTTCTTTCGTCAGGAGTGGCCCTACCTCCTCTCTGATACATCGGATTTACTACCCTCCGTGAATTCCATCATCGTCGCGATAAGGCCAAGAGAACATGAATTTTCAGTATTTTCAGCATTCAAATTAAATTCGACAATAAAGAATGATTATTTTTTACTGGAAGGAAATAAAGATTGAGAATTTTTGTATACAATATACGTCACACACGAAATGTATTCCTAACTAAATTACTTCAACCGGTGATTTAATTTTCCAGCGACGGAATTTCGGTCAAGAAACTTGTTACGCTATATTAAGATAATCATTTCCGCGCAACCGAAAACAGCAGCTCGCCGTTGCGAAACCGTCCAGGACAAGAAGAGAGGACGGTAGCAACAAAGATTGCTGCCGAGGGTTGTAAGTTAAAACGGCGACAGAAGGAATCCACGTTAGCTGCCAAGGAAGAAGGCGACAAAGGAATAGCCGGCAATCGTAAACAAACTTTCAGGTTTATCGAGCGAGGCATTGTTGGCTAAAGGCGCTGCAAATATTTGATAGCCGTTGCTCGTTCCACAAAACAGAGACAGAAGCAAGCACGGGGCCAGGCAGAACGCGGCATCTCACCGTCATTCTCCGCCCCTTTCAAACTTTGCTATTCCCGTCCCCCCTGGCCTTCTGCCCCGAATGGCTTCGTCATTCCCTGTTTTCAGTGTCCAACCACCACGACAACTCGTTCTTCGCGTTGCATCGTTCAGCGTTGCCCTCTTCCTATTTCAACAACAACAATCGAAATATTCCGAAGCTTCTATCGCCGCTGCTCGCACATCTCGTTTCTCATAAAGATTCGCCTTAAATAGGTTATCATTTATTGACGCCGTATGACGTCACCATAGTGTTTTTCGTGAGCGCGTTCTCGCATTCGCCACCGCTTGTGTCTTCGAGGAAGAGAATCTCAGATAAAGACTTTCATAGACTATCTTCATCGGTAAAACTTAGTCGGTCCTCTGAAATTGTCGTTCCGGAGCATTCCGACAAAAGCAGTTCGCTTATATCACCGCCAGTAAAAAGCGCATCCTGATGTGTTAGATATGTAGCTATTTGAATAAT
This sequence comes from Trachymyrmex cornetzi, assembly GCF_001594075.2. NCBI lineage: Eukaryota > Metazoa > Arthropoda > Insecta > Hymenoptera > Formicidae > Trachymyrmex > Trachymyrmex cornetzi. The sequence continues at coordinate 992,505 of NW_017300191.1, read as the reverse complement.
TTCGAGCGGTATTTCGGTATCTTGTATTCTTCTTTTTAAGAAACGAGTGAAACGTAACATGTTCATAGAGTAACCCTGGAGCAGAAGTTTCTACGTTGAATGAGTCGTAAAATTATTTGTACTTTACAAGCGAAAAATTTACTACTATATACACTGATGATGTCAATTGCAGAGCATAAATAAAAAAAAATTCAGTTATATTAGTAGATATATAATTAAGAGAATCGTTAAGAATTTATCTTATTACTATACAAATGTAAATGACACTTATAAATGACACAAGGATCACGAGTTCATTTCTATTTTTTACGTAGCTGATAAAGGACTTCAATGTTCTCTTCCCTGGTAACATTATCCAATTGACAGACTTCTTTTTACGATCGTTCTTGAGTACCTATCTCGTTGCGGCTGATCCAAGCGGAAAGTTTCATGGAACAAAAGAAGTCGCGCGGGAGGGACTAGCTGGTAACAGTGTTAGCGGTTCAATTTGCGATTAATCGAGTTCGGCAAGTCTGTTTGAACAGTACGGCCAAACAACGAATAATCCCGAACTATAACTCGGACGTCGAAATACCGCATAATGAAAATGTCTGTCGTTATGGTACTTTCGCAATTAATATTCAGTCCGATTGCCGCAGTAGCAAAATGAGCTGGCTAATTGATTCTCTTCGAATAAAGGACTACAGTGTGTCCATTATATGCACGTGTATCAAAACGTTGAATAACAGAGGGGATTCTCCCCCACATTCCGGGGAGAATAGATGAGAAGGCGGTCACGGTGCGCTTGCGAATACTGTGTATAGTTAATTTTATGTTCGTACAGAGATTGCGCGAGAAAGTAGAGAAGAGAAAGGGAAGACATGATGAAGGCGGAAGGAGGAGACAGGGGGCGCAGTAAAGCCAGACTAAAAAATAGAGAGAAAAGTGTACCTATATGGATGGAGAAGTGCAAACGAGTAGGAATTTTCAGCGGGCGAAAGTCTCTTCGAAAACGCGCACGGTCCCTGCAGGCCGTTTTCAGCGTCGGGTTAATTATACCACCCCGCGTGAGAGCAGGAAGAGCATAAAAAAAAAGAGGACCCGACCGGGCAGCACACATTAAACGTGAATTAAACGTCGAGATTTCCGTTTCTCCGCAGCCAGCAAGGGATGACGGCGGTGGCCCAGCTCGGCGTTTTCTTTCTCTCTCTCTCTTTCTCTCTCTTTCTTTTTTTAGACTCTTCTACGTCTCTGAGGGCTTGACTTTAGTTGCGCGCCGGTGTTCATTCGATTTTAGAATCTTCACGAAAAAAAAAAGAAATGAGTAAAAACTGAGAAAGAAGACGGCAAAGTTTCTAGTGGAAATACGATAATCTATGGCGTCATAATTTTTATCGAGTTAAACTCGTTGAGACTATAGTTAGAGGGAATGACGATAAGACGGCCGGGACGCAAAATTACCTTTTTATCTTGCTTTAAGTTATTTTCTTAAAAATAGTATAAAAGTCTAAATTATATTATGCGTGTACTTCTAACAGTAATACTTACAACCTGCTGCCAGCACGCGCAACAAAGGGGAGCTAATCGCAGAAAATGTTTAATCTCACATCCCACGATTAGCTTGTGAATTAATGCTCCTTTGAGAACTCGTCTTGCCCCGAACTCAGTGTAGCAGTAACCCCAACCAGGTTTTCCAAGGAAACCTTGCTACCGTCACGGACTGACGGACTGGATTGAAGAGGGTGAGAGCGGTAATGAAAGGAAAGGGGGAAGAAGGAAGGGAATGATGGTGGCATAGCGTTTAATTTTAATTGCGGTTCTCTCCGAGAATCCTTAGGAAAGACCCTTTGCTCTCGGGATCACGAACTTGACCGTTCGTGTATCGCTTATGCAACGTCATAATTTATCCTTTCGTGTTCTCTTGTACCTTGAATACGGTTACGTAGCCTTGGTTACGTATCACTCGCTGTATTTGATCGATGTTAATTGGAGTTATCTTAAAATTACGGACAGCCAATTATCTAGTATTGCGCTATAATTAATTTCCTAGTTTCACCACTAACTTTTTAAAATGATTTCAAATCACTTCAGTTTATGAATACGAAAATGAGAAACAATATCATATTTTTCATAGCACTCGTTCGGCATGAATCTTATCGTTAATTTCCAAAAGACACGTTTTCGTGTTATATGAAAGATCTTTCAGTTGAAGGAGAAACAGCGTCACGTCGAGTCTAAGATACACCCAGAAACAATCGCACGTAGTCCTTACTTTCCAGACAACGTAAGTGCCACCCGATATCGAGAGAATGGGCGCGCATCTGAGGAAAATGGAGCACGGCAAGAACGAGGGGATAAAATAATTGAGGCAACGGTGAAACAAGGGCTGCCTGGGCTCGACTGCCTTTTGCCTTCGTTCGATCAAAATTCCCACCTTGAAAGAAAGACGAGAACGAGAAGCCTGAAACCATGCGTCTGATAATGAGGAATCCGTGGATTGTTGTTCGACTTTTTGCTTAAAATAGGATCGTTTGGGCTTTCGAAAGTGATGGGACGAAAGAAAGGAAAGGAATTGAGAAATACACCGTAAATAAAGAAATAATGCAATCTAGCGAAATCGTTATCATTGTGCAACATTATATAACTTACTAATTAAGCAAACAATCTCATGTCATGAAGCAATTTAACACGTTCCGTTAAATTAGCTTGGATCTAAATTTAATGTCATATTTACTTTTGCTCTTTCCTCAAATGTTTCACTATTCAGAGACTTTCCATCATTTTCTCTATTATCTAAAAAACTAGACGACTATATAAAAAACTAGACTTCTCGCGATTATAAAAAACCGGATGATGGGGAAAAATGACTTACGAATTCGAATTCAGCGACCCAAAATTTATAACAAATACATTTTCTGATTTATGTTTTTCAAAAATTTCTTGTGTCGTCTCCCGTATAATTTTTGTAATTTTTTAAACTATTATACAGTACATGTTATTTAACAAATACAATGACTTAAACAAAAATATCATGGGTCATCAGTGACCCACGCGTTGTGGCCAAGTCGCTTAAAATTGGCGCAGCATGGAAAACGCGTTGAGGATCACAATTTCGATATTTCACTTTATTAAGTTACAGCTCTATCGGTTATTCGAGCAACTGCAAAACGCGAGGTCACCTCCCTCCTCGTAACTATCCATCCCGTGGTTTTCTGTAAAGCGTGCTGTCGATACTATTCACGCAGCTGAGCGATTAGACAAAGGTACGAGCAAAACATCGGCGCGCAACAAACTCTTTGTGGCGAAAACGAAAAAAAAAAAAAACAACTCACCTCCGCGCGAAAGAAACACGTTCTCTCCTCGTACGATCGATTCTACCCTCTTCAATCACATGACCGCGAGTGTATCTCGTCATCTGCCATGAAACGCGGGACAGCAGGAAAGCTTCGCACGCTGCCGGTACAATCAATCTTTGTCCTGCGAATCAGGCGCTTTCCCCGCGACCGTTCATCATCGCCGGTCGAACGATTACGTCCGACGCCGATGCGCGACGTAAAGGAAAAGAAGGCGAGTACGGCGGGGAAACACTTTTACGCGATTTTGTGGAGAGGTCAACCGTACACGGTTCTCCAACACGTAGGAGGCAAATAGGAATACCGACGGCGAATCTGCGGCCGCGCCGTCGACTTTCCAAACGACGTTTGTGTACACAGACGTTAAATTCCACGTGCAGGTACCACGGGTAGGTACGTTCGCTTATATATCCCCAATGTACGGTCGCGCGGGTTTGCGCACGTAACGTTTCGTAATGAGTCTAACCTCCGAGGGCTGTAAAAAGGAAGGAGCTGACGCGAGCGTTACTTTTTGCTCGCGCCCGCAAGAAACGCGCGCTTACGCGTGTAGAAATGCCTTCGTGTGTGTATGTGTGTGTGTGTGCCTGTGTAAACCGGGGTGCTGCTGAGTTACACACGCGCGGCAATGTGCACCCGTAGTAGGAAGCGGTAAGTGCGGTCTGTGATTTCGCAGCGAGTAAGTACGACGTCGTCCCGAAAGAAAGAACGGAAGTACCGCTTTTTTTTGCGCGAATTGCGAGTCCAGCCTTCTTTCTTTTTCTCTTTCTCTCTTCTGCTCGGAACGTAGCATTAAATTTTTTTTTAACGTTAATCTAAGGTTCTTCTTTTTCGAGCCAGCTCTATTTAGAATCCTTTTCTATTCGATAGTTTAAAAGTGTTTTGCATGTTGGATAATGTATGAACGCTGTTCGAGAAGAATTTGAAAAACTTTGCGAAAACAGAGCGAGAGCATATACGAGAGGCGGGGAGGGGGGGAGGGAAAAAAAACGTAAGGAAGACACTTTCGCGTTTTAGACAGGCATTTTAGATCCAAGGAAGATATTCAGTCCCGAAGACATACAAATTGTGTCTGAAACCGGAAGAAAGGAGGCAGAGATGGGAATGGTAGATAGGGACGTAGAACGGAGGGAAAAAGTGGAGTGGTATCGGCGGGTATTCTCGAAATTTCGACGAAAGCGAATTCTCGCGCTTTCACTGTAATTTCCTCGCCACCGCCGCACGTGAAAATCGCATCAAGTGAGCCGAGGGGGGGAGGTAGGGCGCCGTATCGCCTCGCTTTCCGCCGTTCCGCGAATCCGAACTAATATATTTCCGAAGCAACTCGATTGCATCGAGTCGGAGAAAGATAGACAGATAGAGAGAATTAGAGTACGGTAGGTAGGATAGAAAGGTGGAGAGAGGCGGAGGGAGAGGAGAGGTACACGGCGGGGACGCATTGTGCCTAGGGCAATGGTACCGAGCGGAGCTGGTATCCGTGAAGGGATGGAGGATACCAGCTACCCCTCCCTACCGTCTCATCCTATTTGTTTCTGCTTCCCGTGTACGACGCACCCTCCAGCGTTGAAAGAAGAGAGAAAATTGGAGAGGAGGAAAGAAGAGGAAGAAGAACAGAAAGAAGGGAGGCGAGGGGGAGGGAGAGATGGTTTGTCAATATTCATTATGTTTGCGCCGAAAAAGGAGAGGTAGTAGGGGGGAGGGGGGGGGGAGAAATGGAAGCGAAACGAGACGGTGGGAATACACGCGTGGAAAAACGTGCGCGACGCGCGCGCGGCACGCAAGAATTTACAGCCACGAGAGCCGCGTGTAGAGGACCGGACGAAAAAGGAAACCGAAAAAAAATGTGCCGCCGAACCAATGTAGTCGGCCGACTGAATTAATACCCCCTACGAAAGGCTTTTTTGTCGCTACCATATTCTCGCGATGTGATTTCACGTGGAATGCTCGCGTCCGCGGGAACCACGTTCCAGAATCAAAGCGCGCGACTAATCAGCCAAGTGTGCCAGGGATTTATCGCGGCGATGAATGTCCGCAATTTTTCATTATATTTAATACGCGCGCATGTATTCATTCCCTTGTTCAATGCGACGAACAATGGCGAGCGTGATACGCAGTATAAGCGATATGCGATGCGCGCGTGCAGCGTGCCGGAAGCTGGAGGCGGCGTCATCTCCGCGTCGCGTCGCGCCGATATCCACAAGCGGAATTTCGCGCTCAAGTTTTGTCTCACCGCCCGGGATTAATGGCGATCCTCTTTATTACAATTAGTGCAAAGCACGCGGCGCGCGCGTGCGCGCGCCTGTGTATTAAGGGAAATAGCCGTCCGTTGAATATTTGACGCCCCGTTGCACCTGTCGCGTTGCCCACCGAAGCGCGCTGCCGCACCACGCTTCGAGCGTAATTTAATTTGATATTCCCCTTTGTTAATTTGATAGCGGGGGAGAGTAAATGAGGAGGGAGAATAACGCGGGGGATGGACCGAGTGTGGAATGGGAGAAAAATACTTCAGATTCTCGGCTATATCAGCGGCAGGCAGCCTCCGTGTCATATGACCCCTCGACACCCACCGGTCGCATCGAAACGCATCATTGTGTCGCACGTAGCATTCCCGCTCCGACCACTGCGATGTGACTGTTCGCCGCACGTCGCATACGCCACGCTGCGCCCGGCACCGGGATACTGACGCCTCGCTGACGTTGCTAGTGCGCTGCGCGTAATACAGTCGCAATTTGTGCGACGCGATACGCCACTTCCGCAATCGAGCATCACTGACGTTATATCGCGCAGCGAGGGTCGACGGTGGATGACGCCGCAGGGAGAATCAAACGCGTTTCTGTATAGTCACATATTCGTTGATGTTAGTCCAACTTATTCCAACTAATTATTTATACTGGCTATTAAAAAATATTTTCCTTCGTGTATATTCCTAATATACTGTAATTCTTATCCGATTCGAATAATTTTTTATCGCTTTTGTGATAACGTACAAGTGGAACAACTCGATTAACGTTTTGGCATATCTGCATTCTTCCTGCGATACGCGAGATATGAACTCGGACGCGTGGAGAGGATGTAATTTAACGTCCCTCTCGAGTACGAGAGTTTCAGAACAGCCCGGATCTCTCAGCGGGTATAGCCGATGATAGGAACCTTTATGCGGAACAGCAGGGCATCATAGATCCAGCCGTGCGAAAGGATCCAAGAGGTGACGGGCGCACAGTCAGTGTGTGGTCATAACGAAGCTGTCGACATGATGGATGAGGAGGAGGGCGGGCGCGACGATGGTTCCTGAAGGGAGGATGAGGAAGAGAGGCACCGGCCCATCGTCCGGCACGATACAAGGGATGCTATCGCTATCGGACCCGCACACCCTGTCTGTCATCAGCACGCCTCACCACCTCAAACACACTCCGGCCACCCGCTGCACGCATGATGGAATATGCAGTATTATATAATTATCCTCGCAGATACTATCTTGACCAGCGCAACGCGTAATTAGAAACTGTCGAGCGAGCAGAAGCTTGCTGCCTCAAGAGTTTACAGTGCATAACCGAAGGTAGCGAATTTACCGAAATAAGTTTTTGACGCTACTATCCCACTCGATATTCGTAGGTATCTAATTTTTACTTTGCTTCTTGCTCATTATCAATTTAATCCTTCTTAATCGCAACTAGTTTTTGTATCAATATAGTACTACATAAGATATACTACTGCAATTTTTTTCTTTTTCACGTTTATGATTTTAGGTTAACGTAAGAATTTTAAATATGTAACATTCACAAAAAATATCCTGCGTGTGGTTGTATGCTCCTTGTATTTATTTTTTATATTTTGTGAGCCACTTGTGAATTTATAATTTTTTTTCTTTCAGTCATTTTTGTTTTGCTCAATCTGAGGTTGATTTTTTTCTAAGCAAGTATATAAGTAAATGCCGATGTTTGCATAAGAAGAATGATTTTGTTAAAGTATCTAAAAATTTAAATAGATACACATTTAAAAATAATTTTGTTTTATTATCAAAATAATTACGTAAAAAACCTAAAATGATAACTGCAAAAAGTTTTGACACTCTAACAATCAGTTTAAGCGTCTTACCTAATTATTTTGATGGTCCAACAAAATTATTTTCAGATCGGCATCTAGCTAAATTTTTAGATATTTCAGCAGAATCACTTTTCTCGTATCTAATAAAAGTATCTTTACCACCAAATTATTATGACCACCAAAAAAAATACCTTTCGTAATATTTACCACAAAATCCGACGAAAAAGTAATTTTCTTCATTTCTTGCACTTTATCGACTTCGATGGATATTACGTCATAAGGGTGCGCGCGAAGCGCGAAATGAGAAATGAAAAGGCCTAACGAATATCTCGGGTCGGTGCACAATTTCTTAAGGAACGACACGTGAACCCTTCGGCGAATCGTGGCGTGGTGTCGCCTTGACAGCGAAAGAATTTTTTTCTAGCAAAATTCCACCCCTCTTAACCCCGTGTTCTTACGATGCGCAAGGGGGTGTAGGTAGGGACCAGAAGAACCCCGGAGGCGTCGATCGCATACCAATGTCCGCGGGAATTTATTGTACGTTCCTTGAAAAAGAGAGGAGATGAGCCTCCAGCGAAAGTACAAAGGGGAACGTACCTACGCATGGGTCGACGATGAAGGATGGGTGTGTGAATATGTATCCGGCATAGAAAATACCGGAGAAGAGTTCAGCCGTTTTATTCCTGTAAATTTAAACTTCTTTTATATTACGGTATAGTCATGAAATTTACCATCGATATGCCATAAATTATTCGAGCCACGCAAATAAAAATCAAAGATTGAGAAGCTAAATGAATCACAGGTCTTGCATTTACTCAATAGTTATTTCTATAAGCATATCTATTACTGTCCTAGCATACTTTTGATAACCGTCGTCGTGAAATGTAGTAAGAAAATATCTTGTAAAAATCATTTAACGATAAGACTGTCATTTATTTTAATAATGATGCAGATTAAACGGAACATCTTTAAAAAGATTGAAAACCGACGTTTCGTGCGTCGTTTTACGATTATTGTGACACTAAATGCGAGACATTCTGGAAGTATTCGCGCGCCCAGTACTGCACCTAGACTTCAATAGATCAGCAGAGACGAGGACGGTCGTCGTTGTTGGTTGTCGTCGTCGACGACGGGATTTTGGTATTCGGTGGGTGCGCGACGTTCACTTTTCGTTCTCGAGCGTCGCGCGCCATCCCCCTCCGCGAACAAGAATGACACGAAGAATCGTCTTATTCGAGCGAGAGAACACGACGACGAGGAAACTTCTTCTCACGCGTTCCCGAGCGACAATAAGGGTCTTTGCCGGCTCCAGCATCAGTTTCTATTTAGTTACGCTCTCTCTGCGAAGGCGTGTCGAGGTAAGAGTAACCGGGAAAGACGAGGTGGTGGAGGTGTGGGAGGAGGCGAAGGACTCGGGAGAGGCGCGACGCGAGATGCTTCGCAAAAGTTTCCCCGAGGAAAGCTGTTCGCCTCTAACAATTTCAAAGGGGGAACATCCTTCCTGAGAAATGATTGCACTAAACTTCGACGTCTTAGGTGGAAATAATTACAGCCACACAGGCACCGGGTTGTTACGCCATATTGATCGACGCGTCGATGGGAAACGGGAAAGACCCATCCGACGCGATAACGCCGTCAAATGTAAGATCTCTATTAATCTGATTTGCTGGAACGCAACGGCGAGGAAACGTAACGCGATACGCTGTCGGTGCGTTCCAAAACTTCGCGGTAGGAAATCGAATCCGCCGTCGGCGGATAATCGCGTCGCGAAAATTGTAACGTAACATGGCACTTAACGGATTGTTGCAAATTCGTCAAACTTATATTAGCACCGACAGTAACTAAAATATCGTATATTGTTTAAAGCGTCATTTTACATAATTCTATCCCTCTCGCGATTGTATAAGTTACGACAGTTTGTAAATTTCTCTCTCTCTCTCTCGTTTTATAAATATCTTTTTTATTTATTTTTGTTTTTCCCCTCTTATTTATATTTATATCTTTTCTTGTAAACTGCTTTTCTTCCTTGTAATTATTAGCTTATTTTTGCACATGCTCTTTTTCACGATTCCCACTTTGCTTTTATAATTGTAAGTTTGTTCTTAGAGGGCTTGCCTTAGGGCATCAATACATGCACTCTCTCTTTCTCTTTCCTTCTTTCTTTTTCCTCTATCCATTACCATTTCTTTCTTTGTGCACTTTCATTATTCCCGCTGTCTTTCTCAGCACGCTAAACATGTCTTGTAAGCATTTTACGATCGGCACGATGCGCACACATGACTAGACTCCGCCCAACGTTCCTCGTACTATTCTCTTAACACGAACCAGTATACGGGCGCGTGGTTTACGTGCATCCATAAAAGTAACACCATATAGCGAGACGCGATGTATACGCCATTTTCTCGTCACACGACGCCCTTAACCGGTATCGAAATATCATGATGAAATGCGCCGCGCTTCCAGCCGATACTTTCGCCGTGCAGTTTGCATGAAATTTTCATGCAGCCTAAAATGCAACGGATTGAGCGACTGTCGCGCCGTTGACATATATCGCCTATATCAAAGTCAGCCGACGATATCTTCTTATTGATGTCACTTTCTTTTATCGTTTGAGTCAAAATAATCTATTATACATCAATCATCGCTGGTGATTTCAAAACGGATTACATCCTAATTTTTTTTACAAATGTCAGGTTAAAAAAGTCGAAATAAACAAGCAAAAATATATATTAAATTAGTAAAAAAAAAATATATACATATATCTAATGAAGTTCAGCGGAACGTTTCAGCTTAATAAAAATCCTCTTCAGTCACTACAAACATTTAACCAATCGAATGCAATTAAAACAGAAAAATGTTTTCATATAAACCATGATGTCGTAGAAACACGCAACACACAACTCAAAATATAGAAAAAAAAAAAATAAAGTTAAGCAAATTACTAGTATCAATTACGGTATAATATTTTTATTTGTATTCATCAATCGCTTGTAATGATAGGACATACCATGATCGATTGTTGAACGATGAGTCATGGATGCAAAAGCAACGCTTTGACAACAAAGGTCTATGCGTCGGATTCAGCCATGAAATAAAACTCCCGCATAACTAGCATACCTACCGTCATCCGCGGATCTTCATCACTAGCGATTTTAATTAAAGTTACTATCAAGTTGCACAGATATTCGCGTTTGATTGGCAAGTTTTAATTTGCCGGCGAACCCCCGATAACACGGTACCGGCCTCTAAAACCCACTCCTCGTCATCCCTCCTCGTTCCCTTCCACCGCTTGTTGCCGGCCTGCGTTGCCGTCGCCCTCACCCGGCCTCTCGTCCGCTCGGTACGTTTCTCATTCCACTCGTCAATTTAATCAATGTACGCAAATTACAGCGGTTGCCGAACCGTGAGTAACCAACGCGGACGCGATTACAACGTGCGATCTCGCTCGCACGTTGCGAGGCGGTGCAGCGAATGGGGGAGGAGCGGCCGACGGTAGTGGCGAACGTTGGGCGGTGTTCGAGAACGGAAAGCGTCGGTGGCGCGTCGCAAACGGTAACAAGCACGCTAACGCCGGGCGTTGGCCGCAAGATCGGTATGTTCTCTATGACTGAATCCTAAACTGGCACCTGCGTCGCCGACACCGGCGTCACCAGCGTCACCGGCGTCGGTAAGGTCCGGGCTGGAGCCAGGTCAACCGGGATGAGTCCCTGTTACACGCGTGTTTACAATGGCTCAGCCGCTCATGCGATTCATATCCGCTAACCGCCACGTCGTGTCTCCGTTCCTCCTCCTCCTCCTCCTCCTCCTCCTCCGCATCCAACCGATTCCTCTCTCGTTACCGCTGTATGCGTACGTACACATGCAGCTCTATCTCGCGTATACACATATATACATATATATTTCTCCCATATATCCCTGGTACTTTGCTTGTCCCCCTCCTCTCATCTCTAACGGCAGGAATCTAGTTCGGCTCTGATCTGGCGAAAGTAATTAAACCTACCTACCTCGCGAGCCTAAGCCTAATTAATGTGTACCGACGTACCATCAGAGAGAGACCAGTCCAGACCCAGTGGTTTACGCTCGATAATACCTGGAGTTGCCGATCTGACAGGAATCAAAGGAAGTAAATATCATCTGGAGCGTATTGGCGATTGTGCTACAGCTCGGCGAGATTGTTCGGCGAGTTCGATGCTTCGTCGAGCGGAATTATTACAGATACTTTAATTTCTTGGGGCAAAATATTATCTTGCTTCTCGCACACCTGTCGTCCGCTTTTGCGCAATCTCATTATGATATTATAATAAAAGAACACAAAATATTAAGCTAGAAAGTAATATAAAATCATTTGTCGTTTTTTGCCAAGTCCAACAAATATCTCGATTCTGCATCAATCCTCGCTGTAAAATAATACGTATAACAAAAAAAAATAATAAAATATATAATATTATCTCTCCACTGGCAATTGAGGTCTTTAAAGGCACCATCGATATTTTGATTATGAATTCTGATAAATAAATTTAAATCTGTAAAAAATAAATAAAAATACAATTCAATTTCTGTGATGTTGAAAATTCGTTGTTAAAACTTTTATAAGTATACCAAATTTTTTTCAGCTTTTTATAAAACAAAAATATTACTGTTTTTTCGAAGATCCCTATTGGTGACGAAGAGTTAAAATTCCATGCCAGGGTTTATACAATAAAACTCCATGTAGGCGGAGGGTTATATAGTAATATTATAAAATGTGTAAATATATTAATATAATAACAAAATATAAAGAAAATAAAGCGAGAATAGATATCATCGGTATATATAGTAACCCTTGTAAATATTTATACGTGTTGTTATTCGAGTATGTTTAAACTTTTCTTTGCCGGTAGTTGAGCGTAACTCGTTACGAATCGAAAACAGTGGTACGCGGTCGATTTGCGCTGATGAACGACCATTCGCGACAGGATAAAAGCCGTTTCACGGCGGGCAGTTCCTTTCTGATGAGAGATCCAAAGAGATCCCGGGATGCGAAAGGAGAGACAGAGAACCGAAAGAGACAGAGCGCGGGGGTCGAAGGCGGAGGGAAGTAGATCGTGATATTCCTCCCGTGAGGTTAATAATAGAGGCTTCTTGAGCGTGTACACAATAGAAGACACTCTGTCTGCTCGCATTTGATCCCCGTAACGAGCCGTGCGGCGAGCCGTGAGAAAATGCGCGGAGAAGATCCGAGAGAGGCGAGAAAGGAGCCGAGCGGCGCGGCGGCGGGCGTCGCCAAGGTGACGATTCTTCCACATATACACACGTATATACTCACAGAGAAAGACCCGACGTACCGGGGGCGACATTAATTATGATATTTAATCCCGTGGATACCGGGACGGCACCCATTGTTCGGCCAGCGCGAGAACAGGTGCAGACTGTGACACGCCGGTGTCGCCCGTCTTTTTTCTCTCTCTCTTTTTTTTTTTCCTCTTCCCGGCAAACTCGGTAAGCTCGCGTTCTCTCCATCGCGCGCGAGCTTTCCGCTTCCCTCTGCATTTTTCTGCCGATTACGCTTTGCGAATCCATCGAGATGCCGCCCGTCCGGTGGATATTGTTCCGCCGGCGGGGAAGTCGCCTTGGGAACTTGTTCTCGAAGGATTGACTCCTTGCGATTGCGAATGCCCTACGCCGTCTGTCAAAAGGAGCTTCGATCGAGCGCGAATAATTTCTCTAGCTTGTCCGAGAACTCGTCGAACTTTCATTGGTGGAAGACTGCCATTGAATCTCTTCTCTCTTGGCGAAGAATATTTTGCAGAAAATATGTGTGTATATATATATATATATATATGCATATATTCCTTTGAAGTATATCGTCTGTCCTGTGTACCTCATCAAAGAATGCATTCCATATCGCCAAGTAGCTCCCGTATCAATCGCAGGCTTTATCAATAGAAAAGGAATATACGCATATTATTCGATCATAATAGTCTCGGTTGACTATATGATCGTATTCCAAAAGTCACTACTAGCACTAAAAATCTATAGTTTACGTAACGTGCACTTTACGTAACATGCACTTTAGATTATCAGCATGGAAGAAATGGTTTTGCTGAAATATCTAAAATTTTAGCTACTTACAAATTTGAAAGTAATTTTGTTAAACCATAAAAAATGATGCATGACACTCTTGGTTACTAGAATGTCAAAATTTTTTGCAGTATTTCTCATCATGCTTTGAGATAGGTTCTACAAAATTATTTTCAAAGTCCACAATTAATTTCAAATCTGTATCTAGCTAAATTTTTAGATACTTCAGCAAAATCATTCTTTCCGTGTGGCAATGAATTTTGGAATACAGCTCGATTCATTTCGCAAGCATTATGCAAGATGTTATAGTCCACAGCATTTTTTAACATACTTTTGTTCGATCTCCGCGCGATTAATAAATAGTTATGACCGACATTAATGAAACATGCTCGATATCGCATACAGATAATGAGAAAAAAATGTTTATCTTTCGCTAAAACCTTTTAATTTACAAATTAAATATACCTTATAATAAAGTACACATTCCAAGTCTTTTTTCTTTTAAAAGGGAACTATAAAAACAACCGCTACAATATTAAGACGGCCATTTAAAAAATGTCGTCTTGCGCTGTTTCGATTGAATTCAATTCCAGCGGACTTTTGCTTTGCTTTTCAAACGGTGTCGCGAAATATTCGTTCACGTATCGCGAAAAAGAATTCGGAATATCGATTAAGAAGTCATTCGGAAAGCTGCATCGTAATGGCCGGGTCCAGTCAGAGGCGACGGAAACTGTATTCCTCGGGGCGAAACTGCTTGGCGGAACTGCCGCAACAGGACTGCATCCAATCGCCAGTTGAATGTCCGCAATTCCGGACGCCATTAGGCGGCTTATTATTTCGTTTTCCCGGGGCGGTATCGCGACACTAGCTTCACTCTCCAGAGGGACCGTTATCCCGATACGCGACACCCGAGATCTGGACGGCATTGTATCTGTACTGGGAGAAAGAATGTAATCGAAAACAACTGCAGCTAACCCAGACGAGCTGTTTAAAGAAAGAAAATCGTTTCCAAGGCATTCCACCATCGCGGCCTAAGAACGGAGGCGCAGACAGCGGAAATAAAATTCCCTGGACTACGGGGAAAACTAATTATATCGTAGCGAAGAATAACGATCGGTTCTTTCATCCAGCTATTACGCTCCATCAAGATGCTCTTCTTTGCAAATTTCCCTGTTGCTATATCTCCTGTAACGATAGCAAGTGGCACATTCGTCTTCGCGTTGTTTCCGGCCATCATTAGATTTGTACTCCTGAATAAATTGCGTGGAATAATCCGGTCCGGAGAGAGCTCTTATATCCTAATTTACGCAGCAATGGCGGCGTTCCTGGGCGGCGAGTTAAGCCAGAACCATCGGTAAGAATTCCTTTCTTCGCAATGGTACCTGTCATCCCCACCCGTGTTTTTATTACGCTATTACCATCGGGCCGCGTCCAACCGTAAAATATGTTTTGTACGGCGCGTGATGAACGGTGCTAGAAGAAAGCGAGAGAGAAAGCGAGCGTGTGGGTCGCCGCCGTTCACGTAGGAGGGATAGGAAAAGGCTTTTGCCGGCTCCGGGGATGGAGAACCTATCCATGACGGTACCCTGGCTGCGAGGTCGCGACCACAATCTCTATAATGGACTCGCTAAAGTGTATCCAGAATCTAGGTTCTATGAGAAAACGGGACGGAGAATGGAGGGAAACAGACCCTTTCCGTTCGTAGCCGCATGCTACGGACGCTGCATTATAATCGCACCCCAACCACCTTCTCTCTCTCTCTCTCTCTCTCTCTCTCTCTCTCTCTCGTCCAACTCCTCCTCCGCCACCTTCCCGGTTGCATTTTATTCACAATGTACCCGCATACGAGCCTGTACAATCGCGAATAAGGCGAT
Source organism: Trachymyrmex cornetzi (assembly GCF_001594075.2). Taxonomy (NCBI): domain Eukaryota; kingdom Metazoa; phylum Arthropoda; class Insecta; order Hymenoptera; family Formicidae; genus Trachymyrmex; species Trachymyrmex cornetzi. The sequence goes on along the minus strand of NW_017300191.1, from coordinate 977,198 downwards.
AAGATGCCCCGCGTAAATCCCGGGTGTATAGCTAAACATGTATGAACTTCTCCCGCCGCATCTAACGTTACAAGAGCTTCGAAACGGCTCTCACCGAGAGATATGGTCATTTATTTTCGCGTTTACAGACACAATCGCGTTTCGAGGCGTTAAATCATTTCGAGTTGCATTTGCGATGAAAATTATCGGTGCGTGAATAGAGAAGAGAATTATAAGATTGCAAAGGATTATGAGATTGTAATTTAATAAATTGTAATTGGGAGATAATCTCGAATAGTAGATTAATTCTGCGTGATTGTCCAAATCGTGTATTTCTTGGTTTTGAATGTTAAAAAAAACGTTTTATTACATACCGTTTCGGCGAGTTAAAGCGAAACATGTTAAAAAGAAGGTTTTCGTCGCAAGAACGACATTTTTTACTTTACAGCCAGCAATGTTGATGCCTGCTTTTTGCTATGTATACGTGTATCAGCTTCACCATTATTCTGCTGTCGATTTCCTGACAAGATAGATGGTGCCTTGATATAAGTGCAGCATCGCGTCCTCCTAGTTGGTGCGTCTGTACGAGAAATATGGTTGCTAAGTGATCGATAAGTGTACGGACCGTGATGCCCGGCCATATGTTATGTTTTCGCCAACGTCCGTTCTTGTTTTCATTTTTCTTACCTTTCTCTTCGATAATAACGTCTATATTCTCTGAGGCATTCCTGGCGCGCAGATATAAGTATATATCCACAGATATATAAAACTAAATCAAATATAGCTTTCATATTATGACCAAATCAAGGGTAGACCTTCGAATGTTGTTATTACATCTTGTTTTATTTAATAAAATATATCCGGATGTCATAACTATCCGGTATGATAGGGTCTTATTTTTATATTTATGATCATGTGGAAATTTTCTAGTTAAAGTTTGCGATGTCTTGCAATATTCTCTTTTGAAGACTACCAAATATCAGCTACGAGGAGGCAATGTCTTGAACCGTCGGCCGACAGTTGACTCCGCCGTTTGTTATTCTCCGATCGCATAGACAAATTCGATTTCCCGAAGTTCCGAACTAGCAAGAAGCATTCGTCACTGCGAATCTAAATTCGACGAAGTTTTTTCGTACCGCTGCACAATGACCTCATCCGAACGTCGCGTGACGTCTGGTAAAGTTTGGAATAAAGAAGACGATAGGCGGGAAAAGAGCGAAAAGGCAGAGGGGGTAGACGCGAGGCAAGAAGTAGATTGATTCCTAGCCCTGTCCCTCGAAGACAATTTGTACTCGACCTCGTACTCCACGATCGTCTCTTTCGTTCGCTCGTGAGCGGGAAGTAAAGCCCGACTCCTTTTTTTTCCATCTGGGGCACCCACTCCTCGTTCCCACCGTACCGCAGGTCCGTCGCTCGTTTCGTCTCGTACGAAAGTCGGGTACAGGGCGACGTGGAATCGTAGGATCAACGGGGAGAGACGTTTCATCCCTCTCACTCTCTTCCCTCTTCTTCCCTCTCACCCCCGTGGAGATCTACGAGACGGCACATCGCGAGACTTACCCTCCGACACCGCGATCATTAATCACTCGACGGTCTCGTGTAGCACCGTCACCGTGGCTCTGAAAACGGTGGCTTCTTCATCCCGATCTGGATGATCAAACTCACCGCCGAAACGCCAGTAAAACGGAAGAAGAGAAACGCGAGCGCAATCTGCCTAAGTGATCCCGGGTCGGCTTTTCCAATGATGCCATCGCATCTGTCGCGATAATTTGATATGTAAATACAGCGCCGCACCCCTCCATGAAACGTGGCGTACAAAATGTTGTTTCGCTACCCTCGCGGGAACGTGTCACGCGTGCTACCATGCTTCTTTAAATATTCTTGAATTTTCGCAGAATTGTAAATACCGTTGTATAATATATTGCCAACAATATCAATATATAGATATATGTCGATAAAATACGTTATTCGTACTGCTTGGAAAAATCTCAAGTCCCCATGGAGATAGAAACGCGACGTGCAATTGCAGAAATAATGTTGTAAAATCGAGTGTTTCAAACTTTAAAAGCGTAGTAAAGTTAACAGCACACAATGCATGTTTTCTTACTGGATTGCTTGCGTTCTAGTAAATTGCTAGAATGGCACTATACAGAACGCATAATTTCTAGTACATAGTAATAAGCATGTTGTGTTAAAAATAATCCACTCAAGCCCTCGTTAAAATTGGGTTGAATTTTTAATACATCCGAGTGTTAATTTAATACAATGCGATTGTTATTTGAATACTTTGTGTTATAAATTGATGTTCAACATTTCTTAGTATTAAAACGATATAATTTATAAGTGAATGAATAATATACAAATATTTCTTAAAATATAATGTAAAATGTATTAATTTAACATATTATAAATGTTAAAATTGAAACATGTGAATTTAGCATATTACACTAAAAAAAGTTTCTGGTTGAAAATGGACGAATCAGAATTTTCTCTGATTAAATTTATTAGAATTCTAATTGAGATAACCAGAATTCTGGTTGATACGATATTTCTGGTAAAATCTACTAAAATTCTTATTATTAGCAGAATAATTATATCAATCAGAATTTTAGTTATCTCAACTAAAATTTTAATAGATTTAACCAGAAAATTCTGATTCGCCCCATTTTCCACCAAAATTACTATTTAATCCAATCAAATTATTTTTCTCAGTGTATAAATGTTAATTTTGATGAAGAAATATGATTGTGTATAAATTCGTATAAGTACGTTTTTTGTATTAATTTTTTTAATAATATTTGTGTTACTCTAACATATTCATATCTCGTGTTAAATTGACACAAAAATTTGAGTGGACGTTTGGGACATACCAAATATGTTAATTTTAACATAAATTTTTCAACTGTGATTTATTAAAATACAAACAATCAAGCGAAAAAATATACATCGTATACCGCTGGCAGAAACTCAAAGAGATTAAGACATAGTTAAATCCATTAGCGATATAGATTGCACTTTTAAAGCGCCAAACTACCAACGTTCTGATGACCATTTCTACTTAGCGATTAAAAAATTAAGAAGACCTTCGCGTATATATGCGAAACTGGTATTCTCTCTTTTCCGGAAAAAGGAATATGAGAGAAGCATGGTATATCAAATTGTGCGATTTAGAAAAGAATTTTCATCAAAACTGGTAGCTAGCGCGTTATTATTTCTAACACGTTTAACGATCAGCGAATACATATGAAAGGAATTGGCGGGGATTTCATATTCCAATAATAATGGATTCTGGAAGATGGGAACTCGAACAATGCTCGTACTTTTAACGCGACATGATTTTAACCGGGCGTACGATATGAATAAAGCGCAAGATATCGACTGGTGATCATAAAGAAAGGACCTTTCATTTCGGTCGAAACAGGCCATTACTCGAAACTTGCCCCGCCCTCGGGAGCACAAAGTCGTCGGCGAACATAGCGCATCCTTCCGTGTAAGAAAGAGAAAGGCCAGAAGAAGCGAAAGAAGCTTCAGCGGATTAATTAAGTCTCTCCTAACGGTGTAGACTTCCCTGTCGACTTTTCTCATCCTCGTACCCCTGGCTCCCCCACTCTCTTCCGAATCCGCTTCTCCAGTTCTTTTCTGCGCACGTCGATGATTTTCCTTTTTTTTCCCCCCCCCCCTTTTTTTCCCTCTGACTTCGTTGCTCCTCCATTTAGCCATTCCAGGACTCGGACCCTCCAATTTCGCGCTACTGCCTTTCGAGCATTTAATATTTAATTCGAGCACGCGAAAGGAAAGCGACGGAGTTTCCCGGCTTCAGGCCGACTGGCTATAACGGATGGAGCAGGAAACGCCGCCGTCGCGGACTGCTCTATATGCCGCACGCCGCTTCCTAACGTCGCCTTTAACGAGTCGACAAGTACCTTCGGCATGTCACCTCTCGCGCGCCGTCACTTCTTAGGCCGGTAGGCGCACTTTGCATTCCAAGGAGCGTTCCGATGAGGGGGAGGGGACGGTTCCAAGCACCGTCGAGCAGTCGTCAGTCGAATGACGTCAGAGAATTCGGAGGATCGATTCTGAATTCCAAGTCCTTTTCAGATCCCATACAGGAAACGAGGGCGTGTTCTCCCTTTGGCAAAATCGCGCGATATTATCCAGACCAATGGGGAGTTAATTTCATTACAGGTACAACTGGTCATGTGAATCTCGCAAATGAACATTGATAATCTACCGAGTGCCGCAGTTTTCAAAACCCTGAGTGTATTCGACAAATATTATTTATCGTATCGAAGCAATTTTGCATGAACAAAAAATAAAAGCGTCCTATCTATTTTAATTCGCATTATTTAAATTAAATAATAAAGCGTTTTTATACCTTTGATAAGCGATTACATTTATATCTCGGTGTGATCTTACAATAACTGAAGCGATATCGATCGTGAATTTTCAGCTAACACATTTCCCTCCCTCGATCGAGAAACTCCGCGAGAAAGCGCAGTTGGAGAAGCTGATGAAAATAATCAGATGCATTTAAGAAAACGGTGAACTCTCTCATTGACGATTGCTCCTCCGGAAAAGAGTCGATCGTAAGAATTCCAAGCGGACCGATTTCATTCTCGCGCTCGCGCGTAAAAATCCATCGCTTCTTTCGCCCTCGTTCTCTTTTTCTCTCCTCTGCGTTTTCCCTTCACAGTGTTTAGACCCTCAACGATTTCGCGGGAAAGCTTTACGAGAATCAGACGAAGAAACTCGGGCGAGCTCACGGCCCTCGAGTTTTAACAGACTTTCATTAACGCCTCGACGATCTGTGAGAGCCGCTTTCCAAGAGGTGTCGAGTAGGAAACATTTTGTAGCGAATCTACACCCGAAAATTAAACACACTGCGTCTCATTTACGCGAGCAGCGGTTCGATAAAAAAATAAATGATTTTCAACGTGATATGTTATTTTCTGTGTCATTGAACAGCATAGAACTAACCGATCCGTTTGCGTAAACCCTCCATAAAATACGACAGAATTATTCTAACGATTTTAATATTTTATCGTAACAATTGTAAAGTCTGATTTTTCATTATCTGGTTAACTTGTGATTTAGACTTAACTTCACTTTACTTGATGATAATGTAAAAATTGGAATTTTCTAGTTATGATTAATCAGTAAACTAATAGTTTTACAATAAAGTTCTTCACTACAAAACTATGAGTATAGTGATTAAATATAAATAGAAAAACACAAATTTTACATTATCGAGTTGAGCCTAGGTGCAAATTAACCATAGAAAATGAAAACCAGGGCCTAAGAGATACATAACAAAATAAAAAATTCTCAATCACGAGGGACAAATTTGAGTGCAACGTAATCGTCGTCTCATCGCGAACAAAAATAAATATTCACCGAGGACGTCGGCGCTCGGTAAGAGGATCACCGGCACTTTGTAATAATGATTCGTGCAAAATCGACGTAATTCCTTATGTAATATCCCAGCTGTCGCGACCGAAGTGTTAAAATTCCTGCGTCCCAGCCAGCGGACCCAGCCAGCCGTAGCCCGACGCCGGAAACTTCATACATTTTCCATGGTCCGCTGATTCCCGGATTCACCAACGCGCATTATCGCGCTGATGGCGGCTACTTCCACTCCATCTCTGTACATGGCACCCCCG
>NW_017300191.1:954102-971490 GCF_001594075.2 Trachymyrmex cornetzi | reverse complement strand
GGGGGGGGGGACGGCAAAAACCATCGGACGGTGCTTTATTTCGCGGTATAATATCGGAAGCGTATTCCGGACATGGTGCAGCGACGATAAAATATCCTAGTAATTCTAACGCAAACCATTTGGAATTTTTATTTAATCACCATCCATCAAACATTTCCGCGCGTAGAGAGAGAACCAAGATTTGTTTTAGCTACCTGTGTGCCTTTCAGTCACGCGTTGATAGATTTTATTAACGTACTGTATTTTATAGAATAGTAAATATTCCCTTATACAGATCATCAGCAATATCGAAAGTAGTAAAATTTTAACGAGTTCAACTTTCGATGTCATAAAAATTTGCTTTGCGTTGACAATTATTAGATTTACATTGTCCCAAAGATAGAAATCGGTTACATATTGATATTTGACACATTGTATCGATTTTAATGATCGTTATTTAATAGTAACTCGAGTACATTATAATGACCTCGTAATGCTAATAAAGTTCAGGAAGTTTATGAACTTCCAGACCGGTCGTGTCGTCGTTCTCCCAACGGAAGAGTGCTACACTCAATTAAACTTGCTCGAAATCAAGGCTGGGACCAGCCGGCCGCACCGGCATCAGCGCGATGGCACATCTCATTCGTAAATTCGCTTTTTGCACGCGGCGTGACGCGAATAATTTTCCAACGACCCTTTGCGCCGTCGGTCTCTTTCTCCCTCGCCTCCTCCGAGTTCGGATCGATATTTGTAATTTATCATTTGTATGCAGCGCGATAGAGAGCAGCCGACGTGAAGACCTCCACCGATGCGTCCGTTTCAAGGAGAAATGATCCGCCGATGTCCTTCGAGTACTCCACAGGGAACGAGGCGTGAAATGCATAGGACGAGACGGAGAAAGGGAGAAAGATGAGAAGAGACGGAAGACGGAAATTTCTGTTTCACGTATCTATGAAAATCGCAAGGGATACGCCACGTTTTCTGTTTTTGCCTGGCAAAAAAAGGAGCTTAATTTCATTAGCCATTCGCATCGAGACAATGCGACGTATTCGGGGAACATCTACGCGGTACCGAGAGGCGAATTAAATAAACGCGCGTGGGGAAGATAACCGAGCACTGGACGCTATTCGAGGGAAATGCATTCGCGCATCTCTGAATTCCCCGAATGTCGCCGACCCTTTCACGTATTAGTCGACGTCACACGTTCTATGTACCTAACATATTTAGAGATTGTTATTTTAATCGGCAAGTCTGCATATTTTCGCAAATAAATTATGATACAGGGATCTTTTTTAATTATGCGTTTGAAAAAAATTGTGCGCAAATCCTATTATTGCTGTTATATGATATACAAACTAATCTTGAGAGTTATATACGGAAAAATATCATTTTATTGCTAAGAAAAATGATTACTCTCTCAATTTACTTTCTTTCTTTTAAATAATAGTTATCTTCAATAAAGAATATTTTCTTGATAAAATAATCTTAAAATAGATTTATTACAAATTTGAGAAAATCTATTAATGTGTAGAGGAGACCGGGGCTGGTTGTCGTACGGGGTTGATTGTCAAAATGCTTATAACTCAAACAAGACGGCAACAAGAAAAATCTCTTTTTTGACTGTAGACAGCTGATATAATATTAATTTGTTGTGTAAAATGGTTTGCACCACAAGCATTGTATATATTATTTATAGCGATTTTTGAGAAAATGAAGTTGGGGTGAGTAAATTTTTATAATCACCTATTTTGTTGTCTGACAAGTCTTTGGCATTATTAATCGTAATATCCCTGTATTCATAGAAAATGACATATCTTAGAAGATCTTTGCTACAATTAAATAATCATTATTCTGATTAAGTTCGTGAATACAATCTCTTTTATTAAAAATGGCTATGTGGGGTAGATTGACTAAAATGAGAGGAGATTAGGTGACAATTAATTTTAATATCTTTAGAGGACACATTTTCAGAGAATATACTTACAAATATATTATATTTCGTATAGATATATATTTTTTCATTTTTCATATAGAAACTATGGTACAAAAACAAATTACGTATTTTATGATTAAAATAACTATTTTATTTGTATTAATACTATAATTACTATTATTTCTCAAAATATAGAACTGATATTAAAATAAAAATTGTGTTTTTTATGTGTTGTCCATAACAAATATGCTACTGCCAATCCTAGAACGTGTAACAATCAACCCAGAACACGGGGTTAATTGTCATATTTCCACAGCATCATTTAAAATTAAATAACTTATTTTTATGATATGACGAATTCACGAGTAATATATTTTTAATACCTAAAGGATGTAGGTATATTGTAACGTATATAATATTTCAAAATCAGGCATCCACTTTTTTCTAAAAATCAATAATCAAAAACTGTGACAATCGGCCCCGGTCTCCCCTATATTCAAAATAAGAATTTAGTTTCTTTTGAACAATATTATAAAATTGATCGAAGGAGCGACTTTATATAATGAGCAAATCGAATTTGTTCTAATTCAATAATCTAATTCAATAATCTCGAAGTATATTAAATTTACTAGGATTCAGAATATATTTTGAATAAATTCGATGCTCATGATGAACTCGATAGATTTGCGGATATATGACCTTTTGAAACAAGTAATTATTGTTTGCTCACAGTATGTATTTATCAGTGTATATTCATTTCACAATTCATATTAAACTGATCCGCATGGTTAGCGAATACATTATCGTCGAGGACGCAAGTAGCGAATACGCTTATTGCGATGTGAAGCAGCTTCGCGCTCAATATGGTTTGACGAAGAAATTTCTCCGACGCGACAGCTAAATCGAGACATCGTCGCGAACACACGACAGGGCGTGCACACGTGTACAGGCCTGTCCGTTTCTCCTTTCGGCGTCTCGAGAGCTGAACACTCTCGTCGCTCAATTTGTATGTTAATTCGCGAGTGTTTGTCGGGCAGCGGTCCGCTTAATAATGTCATGTTTATTCAGCGATGATATCGCTGTGGGCGCCGTGGCGCGCGACACACTCGCAATCGGTGTCACCGGCTACTCGCACCCTTCGCGTATGCGGACATGGGACGAAAAAAAAAAGGCTGGCCCATAATTATATCCCCTTTTTCACCCTCACGCAACATCGCCAGGCGGTTTCGTACAAAAATCGCCGCGCCGCTAGTTCTCGTTTGCATAAATACGGCACTGTCGCCGTACGTATACATACGTGGTGAGATAAAAAGTCACGCACGAAAAGTAAGAATAATGACCGCCGCCGCGGACCTAAAGCGAACCGGCAATATGACAAAACATGAGAATGATATTTATTTAATTGCCGGACGTTACGCGCTCGTTAAACGCATTAACGGCCGTAAGTCGCCAATGCAGTCGGACAATGCATGGTGAATTCCGTCGCGCGGCGGACGACCCGCAATCAGAGGATGGCTTCATTTCGCGCGACTTCATCAATTTTTATTAGGATCACGAACACGCACCGTTCGTTTATATTCTCGCGTAGAAGCGAACGAACAAGCGCCTAAAATTCGATCAAATGGACATTCATATAGAGTGGCGAGTGCGATACAACGAGTGCATCTATATTTATTACTGTCGCATGCGATGTACCGGTGTCAAAACCGCGATATTAAGCCGAGCGAAAAACGCCTTATGACGGAATCGAACTTCGACGCATTCAACCTATTCGTCTTCGGATCGATAACACCGATGATCAGGGGAAAATCGTAGCCGGAGGTTTCTCGGAGGTATACAGTAGGAGCGTCGTTCGCTTCCCGCAAACAATCTAGCGGGCGTTCGACCAATCCCAAAGCATTCCAATCCCTTTTTTATGCTCGAGCGTAAACCCGCCTGATCTAGAGCGGAACCAATGAACTCTATCCGATGCATCACTCCTACCAATCTACTTCCCCCGTAGCTATCAAAGCAGGATTCTCCTTTCCCTCGCAACCGAACGCGAGTTCTGTCTGTCTGCCTGCCTGCCTGCCTGCCTACCTACCGGCAGCATCCTCTCTCGCGTTTACACACGAGAGAGGGTAGTAGGTACTCGAGCGAGTCGAATTACCCGACGGGCGCGTCGGGCTTCTGGTACCGCAGGCTTCAATCCATTCGTCGCTCCGTCCATCCACCTCTCGTCCCACCCCCTACCCGCTTTTTCCGCCCTCACTCTTTCTCGTTCCCTGACGAGAACAGCCGCCGAATGCGAACCGTTGAATGTCCGCGGAGCACTCTTGTGCGCGAGCGACCACCCGTAAAAATGCGAAAAACAAGACCCTGCCGTATATTGGATTCCGCAATTCTGCGACGCGTCGCTCGTCGTCCGGTTCCGCGCAACAATTATCCATCTCACCGTCCAATGGGACCGAAGTTACTTCCGTCGCTTGAAATTCCTTGTTGTACGACGGTAATTATGGCAATCCGCGTACGCGAGGGACCGACGCTGTAAATAATACATACAGGGATACATTTATTATGTAGACTTTCGTCGAGTGTGTCGTGTTGCTCACGACTTCCGTGGAAGGATAATGAAAGAGAATTGAATGATCGATCGGCTCTCAATAATGTACATGTCTACGGTTGACAATAACGAACAAAAATGTTTCTTAAGACAACAACAACGATTGGTTGTGAAATGGATCAATAATGTTCTATTTATTGTAACAAGGAGATAGATTTTCTCTACCTCTTTAATTCTCTCACAAAGATAAATCCAATAATCTTACGAAAAATATAACGCTATCCTTGATATTCGCGCTGTATAAAAAGAATCGGCAATCATTCATTAGTTCTAACGTTAAAGAAACTCTCTCTCGACAGAGTTCATTAAATTCATTACATTTCGCTACATTGGTTAATATCGTGTGACGCTGTAGATCGAATGAAAATTCTCGACGCCTTTAATTAGTGCCAGCAATAAGTAATTTCACAACGATACACGGGACGTATAATAAGGCAACTATGTTATGAGCATCGCAGCTCTCTTCGACGGATATGTGTTGTCGTAAAATATACGACGTTACTCGTCATTACAAGTTTGTAGAATGCGTTGAGTTAATTAGCGAGGACTTTGTCGTTCGCCTTCTGCCTCTTCTATGAATCTTCGAGCCGACGATACGGAAACATGAAAGGAGCGAGCACGATAGAAGGATAGATGATGGCTAAGGACACTTTGTTCTGAAGTTTCGTCGCCCATCCAGCAAATCGTCGCTCTATTCGCTCGCCCGCTTGCTTTCTCTAGTTATATAAGATCAAGCCGAAACGTTATATATTCATTAAACCTCCGCTAGTTTTATTTTTCGCACCGTAGGGACTTGGTTCTACCCGTTGGACAATCCCCTCCCCTTTGGTTGGCAGCGGTTTATGTCGGTGGACCGTATTATAAAGCTCTTCATTACACTAACTCGAGCCGGATCTCCGTAAGGAGAGATAGGTACCCATTCGTTCCTTTTTATCCTCTTCTTTCATCCACGCTCTCGTCGTCGTCGTCGTCGTCGTCACCTAAAAGGAAACGAGCCCGGGTTCCACGACTCAAGGCGAGAAATCCTTGATTAGTTCGCTCCCCAGCCCAGTCTCTCTCCTTCCTGCCACCTTTCTCTTCTCGCAAGAGATACGATCTTCTCGCGAATTTCTGAAGTATCATGTTTCCTTTCGTCTCGCCCCCGTGAGACTCGATCCTTTGATTCTCCAAGAGCCTTTCAACATCAACTCCTGCGAAAGTTCACTACATACGATGCTGCGACGCTTGTATATATGACGGTTTAATTACATTCCATACCTGCCCTGAAATAAAAAAAAATTCACGTATATCCTGATAAGAAAACAAATCGCGATTGAACACTATAATATTATATATAATAGAGTAGAACGGGGCTATTCCGTCAGTTTCAATTTTAAAGTAATACGAAAATTTACGACAGCAAACAATATTTCTTTGCAGTGACGTGCTTATAATTACATTATACCTACAATCGCATGATTGCTTCTTGAGAGCACAAGTACAACCTTTAAATAATCAACATGTGCTGTTCAGAAACATAAACATTATCGCGAGAAATAGACGAAAGAACCCCGTTCTATCCTATTATATATCCGGCGCTGCTTGTACATACATTGTGGAAAGCTGTTAACAACTTTTTAATATATTCAGCAATTTATAAACTGCTCCTTGCCTCTTTCGTGTATACATGGCAAAAATGTTTCCACTTATTCGCACCCTCAAAATACGAAACATAACGTCGAGTGCGCTCTTTTCATCCGCCTTCGCGATCACGAACAGCTTCCTTCGATTTCTCCGACTCTCTTTCTCTCTCTTTTGATATTATTGAACATACACAAAGGTCCGTGTATTTCTTTCTTTGCCGGCGCGGCATAGCCGTCACGTCTCGTACATAAGTTCGACGTTGGCATCGTAACCAGCGTGCCGACCTAGTCGCAAGGTTGCCGCAGTTGATTTCAATCCACCGTTTCTCCCCGTCTTCCCACCATCCCTAGCAGTCGCTCGAGTTACCAACCCTTATTCCTATCCGGAGGAGATTTCAATGGAAAGTTATAGGAAATTCACGGTGGCGGCGACAAGAGCCGTCGGTGTCGGTGAGAGTCAAACTGGTAACGTCTGCGAACCATTGTCGAGCACGCCTAGCTGCCGACAGTCGAATGCCGACACTCGACACTGGCAGACGCCGACGACGGCGACGACAACGACGACGATGGCAAGCAAGGACGACATATTGTACGATCCAGCTGGCTGAGAGATAGTGAGGAACGCGAGAATTGCACCAACCGAGAACCATAATCCAAGATTAGAATTCGCTACCAACTACCTGCCTGAACGAAGGAATGCAATGAGCATAATCACAATGTAATATTCCTTCACGATGATGCCGATCCTTTCATTATTCTAAATTAGGTCTACGACCTGATGTGTCAATGACGATCTTTTTATCTATTATATCGTTATAATTGTGATACGACTTGAAAGAGAGACAATATAATTTTTATGAAAAGATTTTTTTGTAACCCATTTCTGTAATAATTATCATCTCGTCATTCAGAGTTGAAGGCGAATTCAGGGCCGCATTAGAACTCATGCCGTTCCCATGCAACTGAATCCTTACCCATCAAATGTAACCTAATCTAAATTAATCAAATTCTATATTGTGTTAGTTATTAAATTCAATAAGTAGTTTTCTCAATCATTCGTGTCTGGCAAAAACTGACAATTTTTTAGAAATTCTTTTCAACAATGCCACCTCCCTAAATTTGCCGCTCCCATGCATAGCTTGGGTTAGTCTAGGTGCTAATACGTCACTAGGCGAATTTCTTTGCGCGCATTTAAATAATTTCTCCTGGATATTGCATGCTTGAAATGTAACAAAGTGTCGAGGATAAAGGTGAAACCGCGGTTCGTTAATTTCACCTCTCAAGAAATTCAGTCTAAGTCGATCGGGATACGTATTTCCTCCGTATAACGATGCATTGTTGAATTAATGAAAATTCATTCTTCGCCAATAATTATACTCTCGCGGGTGCTCCGAGCGTGAACCAGCATGCCGGCGGAAACCGATCAACGGTCGGAGGAGAGGCGGCCGGGGGTGCTGAGCCATAAGGATATGCAATCAAGCCCAAAGTAAGCGAGTTAATTTACGTGGAGTGTGCACTCTCGCCACGAAACTTGCTCCGTGCACGGCGCTAGTAGAGATACTCTCCGTCGTTGGAGAAGTTGTACCATCGAGATGTTACCGCGCTCATGAGAGAACGAGAGAAATTGAGAAGAAGAGGGGTAGAGGAGAGTTTCGGCGAGGGTGGTGGGCATGCAAGGAGAGAGTGTGAGAGGCGGACCGCGCACCCTCTGTCATCTTTCCCTTACTGCGGCGTACTTTCGCCGTTGGTTCCCTCCGCAAGGCGACAGGGAGTACCAAGATGCCTCGAAACTACGCGCTTCACCTTACCCCATTCCCTGCCTACTCCGTACCCTCTCGAACTATCGTAGTAACTAGCAGTGCCTGTAATAGCGTCGCGCTTCCACCGTAAAGTGACGTCTTTCGAAACCCAATTCAGGAACCCAGTCGCTTCTAATGGGGCTCCGATATTACGAGAGTGGTGCCGCGCACTGATTCCTCGAGCACCGAAATCACCGGGGTGGAGCTCCCTTCGCCACGCGCGCGCTCTGTAAGTCTCGCTAGAAATTCGGATCGACGAGCCACGAAGAGGTCGACTTACGGGGAGAATCCTCGACTGAGTTATTATATCTTTATTCATCCGATTCCGTTCTAGACTCATCTCGTCTAGATTCACAATTATATATCCTCCCTTCGTACATAACGTGAAATTCAAACTTCGTATTTTTTAAATAAAAAATGGATATATAATATATAACATATATTTTCATGATTTATCATGTCATGCACAATGTTCACGTTTAGGTAATACTTCAGACAGTTTAGACATCAAAGATTCTAAATCTGTAGAGAGTTTATTATAGAATCTCAATTACAAACTCCACACACAAAGTATCTTCGTCGCAATTTTTATGTTACAAGATTATCAATGATATCAAAGTGTGGCAATCTAGAGTTTAGAATAATATATATTTGTAAATGCATACGAGGAATTACAGGGATTATTATCCTTCTTCTCTTTATATACAGTTAATGAGCCTTATAGATTGTGCTCCTAAGATTATACACCTTTTACGCGATTTAATTATTAAGCGCAGAAACTCCTGGCACGGGAAGAGCTTGTGGATTCATTAATTTTTAGAGGCCACTGCGGCGCAAGTGCACGAAGCGGTAAGAACGAATCGAGAGAGCGAGGGATGTTTTGCGCGCGATTGCATTTACCGCGGACGTAGCAACAACCACATAGCGAAGAGCCAGGCGGGCTTGAATGGGAGCCGGCGCTCCGTGTGCTTAGCACTCGTTCTCGAGTGGCTCGCAATACGCGGAACTCCATCTCGCCGACTCTCCATCTCGAAACGCGCGCTACACCCTATAATACACCGACCGGTCCCGCCATCAGCTGCAGCCCCCATGGCACAAACATCCGACCGCACAGCACTAAACAATAAACTATTTCCCTCGTGTACTCTCAACTAGCTACAGTCGTGTTTATCTGGGACGTGCAGTCTCTTCATTATCCACCGACGTAGCTCGCGTCGAAGTTTCAAATGTTTCGAAGGGATCGGAAGACGTAGAACATTGTCCTTCACGACTGTGTTAGGATCGACGTAGACAAAACGTTTCGAAAGCTGTATTCTAATGGCGAAAGTTGGCACAATGTTCTTCTCTACCGCTTGCTTCAGCATTGAGATTTACGATTTTTAATTCTTTAAGAATAACAATCGACATTAAAGAAAAAACAAAAAATTAAATATCGAAATTATTTTATACAAGTAATTTAACGAGAATATTAAAAAAATGTTTTCTTTGTTTGTTTTAGGTAAGTTGGCAAGAGATAACTAACAATCATGTCAGAAGGAACCGAAGTAAGATGCCATGTGATAAGAATTGATCCTGTCAAGGTTTGAACAATTATTCTTTTTTTTTTTTTTCATATAATACTAAATTCTACAAATAATGTATTCAACCGCTTTTACTTCAATAAATAATATGTCCTTTCGAATTAGATATTAACGTATTAATTGTAGAAACAAAATTTATATGTTTAGTTTATCATACTGTAACATAATTATAAATAATCATATAATTGAGATGTATTCAAGAGAGACGTACGATTTTGCTAAAATAATCTACTCATTTTAATCCAATGTTCTTTTCATACAATTATCTCCAATTACAACATTCCCCTTCCATAGGTCTAAGTTAGTAATCGGAGACACTGCATTTAGCTCAAGTTCATTAATTACAAAGCCGTGCTGGAATTTCGCGCACGTTTCCGGAATACGTTCCGTGACTCGGCGACCGCTTCATCCATTATCCTAAGGACAAATTTGTTTTCCGATACAAATACAGATACTGCCGACGAGGGAGTAAAGTAGGCGGACGGGTCAAAGTCGCCGCCGCGACAAAGCGCGTTCGGGATGACTGATTAATGAACGGTTCATTGAAACTCTCAAGATAATACAATGACAATTATTCCTTGCTTTTGGTACCCAGACGATTATTAAAATACAAACATACTTGGTTAATTTCAAATACCGGCGGTCATCACAACTACGAGAGCACTTTCTCTTTGTCGCCATACCTACATTGTACAGACCTATTTTCCAAGATGTTCTTGGAACACGAAAGATTAAATGCATGCATCTTGCACTCGCGCAAGAGGGAAGACCACATCCTCCGAAACTTCCTGGAAAATCACAAACGACCGTAACCATCGCCGAAATCGCAGCGGTTATACAACCATACGTAGACTCGCTTTGAGAAAGGCGTCGCAAGATTGAACGCGGAAAACAGCTTACACGGAGAGGTGAAGAGCGTGCTGGGAAGCCATTATTGCGGGATTCGGAATATGGGATATGATTATTAAGTGAGAACCGCCTCTCACGAGGAGATGATTACGCGGTCTCTGCGATAATAGCCGCTTGAATGGGCTTCATTAAGACTTCAGGACGACCTGTGTCTTACCCTGGTACACTCACACGTAACGCACACGCGTGCCCTATGCAAAGTCTTTACATACGTACACACGCACACGTGAACTTTCGCGTCTCCAGCCCGCTAGCTCTCGCAGTCGACGACGATGACGGCAACGACAACGACGACGACGACGTAGGTTCTATGAATGTTTAAATGGCCCGGTCCTTTCCCTGAGCTGCGCAGCCAGGTAGCTCGCACCAGCTGCAGGCTTCGACGGTAACGAGATTACCCCGTCAGCGCGAACGAGCAGCCAACCTTTTCAGGGTATAGGTGACAATATAACGTGCACAATGTTCGGTTTAATAGAAAGGATGCGTAGAATGATGCGGCCAGTAGTGCGAGAATCGATAAAGATAAAAAATTTTCGACGCTATTCGATCTCGATTAAAAGCTTTCAGTGGAGATACTGGATTTCGAGTCATAGCAACATCGTGAAAAATTACTTGCTGCAAATTCAAACGGCTACATTTAACGTTAAATGCGTACGACGATAGGCGTTGCGAAAGCGTCCTTTGAGCCTAGAAATAGAAAATCTTTATAATAAATTAGACGCAATATCAATTCTCAGTATTTACTATTAATAATAATAATAATAAATAAATAAAATAATAACGTAAGAAAAAAAGCCAAAAACGAGCAAAAGGCGTTATAAAATATTCATTAATTTAATATGTTAAATATATTAAAAATAAGCGAAAATAATTGAGATTTCCAAAATCTTTTTCAGAGTCGTATACGGATTACAAAAATTAAAATTCAACTACATTTGACAAATCATGATTAAGAATTAAATTGGTATGTCGAAAGGCAAAATTGAAAAAAGTCGCATAATAGTTCTACTTAAAAGAGACTAATGACAGATGATATTGCCAAGAATACAATAGTGATGCTGTTTTACGTGTAAGTGAAATATGTTAACGAAATCTAAATCTATATGTCGCTCGAAAAAGCGATGAGGAACAGTACGTTATCCACAAATGAGTATTTTAGTCCGAAGTGGCTAATAGCGATATATAACCGCCACAGGATCGAAACGCTGGAGAATAGGCAGGAACGGAGCAATTGCATACAGAACTAACTCCACTCCACGGAGGCCGCTTTAACGGCGCATCACTTATGTATCGCGCGGCCTCTGACTTACAAAGCGATCCCCCGAGATTTGCAGCAGCAGCAGCAGCGGCAGCAGCCACCGTCGCCACGTTTAGCTGCACTACGAAAAGAACAACCTGCTCCGAGTTATCGTCGGTACGTGTGAATCTTACGTATGATTCACCTGTTGAGCAGTATTTTAATGACACTTTGTCAGAATATTGTTAACATTTATATCTCGAATTCAATTTCCAATTCAATCACAATCGTAAGATTTAGCAGAGATGCAAAACCGACGATTCAAATTTTTATTGATAGTAAAATATATTATTGCTGCAATCTAAAGTAATTTTTTATATATTTAAGATTTATATCAAATATTTAGAATCTTTATTTGTCCTAACAAATATATACTGATTACAAAAGAACCGATATGGAAATTGTTGGAGAATAGAGTTGATCATTTTTATACAGTTCGTAATTTATGAAAGAATTAATAAAGACAATAACGACAGATAATTGCAAAGTGCCTAAAAAAAACTTACAAAAAAGTTTCACTTTATTGATTAGCACGAAAGATGCCGACAATTGAAACGCTCGATTAAAACAAAGGGGCTTACGTAATGCGCGAACATTGAAAAGGATTTAAACTGCACAGAAGGTATCACTCTAGGGATAGGATATTCAGAAATATCCTTTCCCAATTATCCAGGCCGCGTCAGATTTGGCTTTTCAGACCAGACTTGGCCAAATTGGGACGTGACATCGAACCACGTCGACCGATTAACTAAACGAAATTCTCTCGACAAAACCGATCAGAGAAGAGCGACTCTCATTGGTTCATAATAAATTGGAGGGCGTTTCAACGTGTCCAACTCTATCGGTGCGCGGGACGTCACAATCAAACTGATTTTTTTTTCTCTTTCAACAACGAGACAGCGATCCTTTCCTCTCGCACAAGCGACTTCATTGTTACCGATGAACGATTCGTACTCGTATCCATTCTGCGCTCAAGTATGCTACGCGTATGTCATGTCTCTTCACCGCAAATTTTCAAATCTCGCTATACATCGATTTATCGTTTTCGCGAATAATACAAGTGTTGAACGCTTATTATTCATCACAGAGTATCGATTCGCGGATTCGTAACTCGCGCGTGACGAACCGCGGAAAAGCCGCGCTGCTATGCAATATTCGCGTAATCCTCCCGTTCGCATAAATGTTTATTCGGCTGTGAAAGAGTCTCGATTTGCTATGACAAAATGGTGGCTGCAACCGCTAACAGCGAGGATATCGGGCGTTTTCTATTTATGACTTCAAATTCCGACGATATCAAACAAAATCTGTCCTCGTATTTTCGTATCAGGAAAAGGAGGAAGAGATGTACCAGCGGGCTCATCGGACGCAATTTCCAAATTGAGCCCGAACTCGATACAAGCAAGGCAGGTAGGACGCAGGTCTCACCGGCAGGCTTGGCAGGGAAGTAAACTCTAACTCAATCGACGACGGTTTAGGAAGTTTAACTAGAGCCAGCTATCAACGTCCGTCCGAGACCTCGTCTCTGCCCGAGAGAGTTCTGCGATATACATGCAGATTACGAAAAAAAAAAAAGAGGCATTTACGCTTTCAAAATTCGTTCAAGAGAAACAAACAGCCTGATTTGAATTCTCCTGATCCGTAAATCAAAGCCACAACGTCCTGATTGTACCAACACGTGCCGTAATTCGAAATAATGCAGGCCTCTTTGTATCGACCAATTTAACGCCATGTTATCAACGAGTTAATAGTAATGGAGTTGTATGTATGAGTAATTGCTGTCTTTAATTATTTCGAACTATTATTGCATAACGTTAAGCCGAAGTGCCGAGGCCTTCGCTATATGTGACGCTGCCTGAAACCGCAACCGTGTTAGTTCACATTCAATATGGATCGCGTATATTGCGGTTGTCTTCCGTAAAATGCAGTACGCAATGTTCTCGACTAATTTCGCGGCACAATTTTAGGAATAGTCGTGTTTCGAAATTTCGTGAAATTCGACAGTTTCACAGTTCTCACTCAAATTTTACACGTGGTACCTCGTTCGGTGCCATTTTTGTAATTGCCAGTAATAATAGCTAAGCTCAAAATTTCGTTAAAAAAGATGGTGCATGATAGAGGTCAACGATGGAGGGGATGGTTTATTACTCCGAGGACGAACTACGATATGAAACAGGTTAGCGTCTATAAAGAAGACGTGCCAGAGACACAGAAGCAATTTTAGCGGGTAGTAGAATTCATATACCCACCTGCGGACATATAAAAGCGAGACGGGTGAAGCGAGCCGAGGCGCTTTCCGAATAGCGCGCACCGTATAAAAGAAAAGTAGCATGATTGAACTGTAATGACGGTACTTTCGCGGTGCGCGCGGCAGGGTGGAAGAAGAGAAAAGAGAACGTACCCTCGAAATAAAATTGCAAGGGAAAATAACAAAAGGGTAAACGCCAAAGGAAAGGAAAGAAGGTAGCTTTCATATCTCTCCTCGTGCTTCTCCGTAAAATTACGTGGAAATAAAACAAAACACTCGCGCGCGATGCTCGGGCACCAAGTCAACATCAATGATGATCGAGTTCGTCAGGAAGAGTATTTTAATAATTCTCGACACGAATATCCAAGGAACGGCGCGTATACACGTTGCAGAAAAATACATTTAATTTCTGCAAGCGGACGAAGGTAACGTTTACGAAGCAGAGTTTATTTCGTAAAGAGAATCCACCTTGCATTTCCTCGCCTGCCACGGAGACATTTGCGAAGCGCGACCTTTTCTTTGGTCTTTGCGAGGCGGAAACCGTTTGGCGTGTGTATGTATGTATGTATGTATGTACCGTGAATGCACATCGTAAACGTACACGGTTGGCGCGTGGAAAGGAGTGTACACACCTGACTGTTTGTGGCACCTCCTACCTGCTTCTTCTTTGAGCAAGGCAAGTCGTTATGAAATAAGGCCATCATTCCTCCCTCTTTCTTCCTCGCTTCCCGTGAATGTCCCCCTCGCGCGCGCACACGTGCGCAAACGTTCGCATACCGACCTCTTTTATCTCATATGCCTCTCTCGAGCCCCTACTTACGAGCACTTAGAAGGTGTTCACCGACTACGCTTAATACCCATGTGCCCGCTAAAGCCTTCCGTTCCCTTTCGGAGACGAGCTTGAGAGCCGAGGTCGCCCGATGCCTCCCATCCTTTAGAAGAAATTCGATTTAGCAATCCGTCTCGTCGGCACCGTCGTCTCTTACGACGTCGACATTTTGCAATTTTGTTGCCTTCCCTTTTGCACGGAAGACGGAAAGGACACTGTGATAACGACTGCGAGCTGTTTCGTCGCGAAAGCACTCAACAAAGTCCAGCACAAAAGCTTCCATGCATAGCCACGGCGACTTCTAAAATTGTTCGATCGCACATTCCCCTGATGGAACAGCGGATTCAACGTCGCTTTACAGACGTCCTCGATGTCTTCGTATTCATGATCGTTGCTCTCGATCGGCTTCCAGAGTTTTAATCGAGGAACTCGGTCTCGTTATTCTGGTAAAGCGCTTTTTAAGTCGCCAATCTTCCGTAGCAACCTGTAGCTCGGGGGTGAGCGCTTGGCGTGTCTGCTGCACTTCGGGATAGTGAGTGCCCCTCGAGCCTCCTCGCAACACGCAACACTCAACTTAATGAGAAGAGAGACCGAACCCGTACTCTCCATCTAACCTCAAGCCACTTCGAAACGACCCGACCGGTAGCATTCGATGCTACTTCGGCCTAAAGTAACTAACAATTAAGATATACGCACAATGTTATTTTCAATATGCAAATACGAACGCGCGCATACTGAATTAGTCAAAATTGAATGCGAGAGAAAATCAATCATAGTCGCGAGAAATGATAAAACTCATATTTTAAATATTTTAAATATTCGCGCACAAATACGTTTAATCCGAGATTAAATTTTCCATAATTAAATCCTATGTTAATGACTTCGCATTAAAACTTATTGGTGTTTATCGCGTAAATCGATGCGATATCGGAATATGCATTGTTATCGCAAATGAAGGTTTTTCAAGCAATAAACGGTTTATA
Organism: Trachymyrmex cornetzi; assembly: GCF_001594075.2. Classification (NCBI taxonomy): domain Eukaryota; kingdom Metazoa; phylum Arthropoda; class Insecta; order Hymenoptera; family Formicidae; genus Trachymyrmex; species Trachymyrmex cornetzi. The sequence continues at coordinate 955,712 of NW_017300191.1, read as the reverse complement.
GCGATTATTACAGCGATTACATCCGATAATTTGGAATTTGCAGCTTTTCGAGAGATTTGAGAGCCGAAGTGTTACGCGAACGCTGCTGACGAGCACCGTTCAAATTACAGGACACGTTCACCGACGTTCCGCGTAATACGACGCATGAGAGTGGTATAATATTGATTAGTAATTACAGCACGTAGAATCAGGGCGTAGCTTGGATAGGCGCGGATTGCCGGTTGGTATATGGACCACTTGTTGGTGCCGCGCCATCGTGCTTCGAATTCAAGACCAGGTAACACCAGGAGAGAACAACTTACGCGACGAAAACTCACCCTTAGCCAAGTCGTTATCGGAATTTTCGTACACCGACCGTAAAAAACTACGATCTCGAGATTTCAATTAAATAAAACATATTACGTGCAGAGCGAAATATCGTATTTGCGAAGGAATCGTATAACCGACTTTCGTACCAAAAAATTATATTTTAACGAAACTTTCGCAATAAATAATTTCAGGTGGAAATCGATCAAGAGATGTTTAACGCAAATAAACACCAATTTGATCAGAGCTAGTCTTGGTATCTACGTTAATATTTTTTTACAAATTCTAATTCAAGCAATTGCGCGATTATTTATCGATTTTGAAATACAGTCACATTATTGTCAGATATCGAAAGAGCAATACCAACCCCTCGAGATAAATGATATTTCGTTATTTTTAACTTTCGTAGATATGTCAAAATGTAAATCAATTCATTTCTGTATAAACTAAATTTAAGTCAAATTTGATACATTTTCTAGTTAAATTGTTTAACTCTATTGTTTTAAGCAAATTAACGATACATTAGGTAGAACCTGCAACAACGACAACTTATATAGAAATGATTAAAAATGAAAATAAAAACAATTCAAATTTTGGATATAATTTGACATTATGAATTTAACACATATAGACTAAAGATTCTAATAAGATGTATTTATATTTCTTTTGTACACAATGCGTCAAACTCTAATAAATCATACGTCTTATTCTTGCTATTTTTCTACAATTAATTACTTTGATTGCATCTTCAATATAAACAAAGAATTAAATATCTTTCTCGACAATCATAGAATCATGTAGAATGAGTCCATCTAATTTTCTCTAAAAGTTCATTTATAACTCAAATTTCTATATAACTATAAATCATAAAACGTCAGCGAATGAGCCTGCCGCGAGCACCTGAGCCAAGGAAACCTCTCTGGTAGTCTCTCTGATGCTCATAGAAGTACATAAGCGCATACTACGTCCGAAAGGACGACAATGCTGCAACTGGAAACGATGACTCATTCTGTCGCACGGAAGCAATTTGTCAAAGCTTCCGTTGGCGTCGCCCAAGAAGGAACAAGCGGTCCTTCCAAAGAAACGTTTTACGAATGCAACAGGCGATGAAACTATGTATTATATTTACGTAGGCCTACAACATGTAAAATGTGAACTTGCGCGCCTGTAGATGTTGGAGATTCAAGCCTCTTTCGCGCTCTCAGTCTTTCTTTCTCTCTTTCCCTCGCTCTATGCTGCTCGACCTCACTCTGATAACATGGTAGCAACTGGTGGTTGCACCGGCGTGTCGTACCAGCGACACC
>NW_017300191.1:942749-954070 GCF_001594075.2 Trachymyrmex cornetzi | reverse complement strand
CCGCCATTGCGGCGTAAGGCCGCACGTCGTTGTCCATACGGTGGTTCGACCAATTTATTCGGTCGAACGAGAAAGAGAACCTGGCACAAGATATGGCCTGTTTGAAAAATGAGACTCACTTCGCAACGACGAACCGTTCAGAGATCGTTCCAAATAAGGGGAGAAGAAAAGAATGTCAGAATACATAAAATGTGTCACTAACAAACATAAATGTAATTTCAGTTTCAAGTAAATTAATATATGTATACATATATACACGGAATAACAGTGAATAATTGAAACAATAGAATGCGTATGACAATAATTCTCTCGTATCTTCTGCGTAGAGTTACGAATGAAGATATCTCCGACTATATATCGTAGATAGGTGAAGGCACTACGAGTTCCATGCCTCTTATCCTCGAAAAGGCTTCCTCTACACATACATAAATGATGTGGATTCTCGAAAGGGCCACTCGCGGTCTACAGCCAACGTTTCGCCATCACCGCTCTGTGGCCCTTCTCTGCTCGGCCCCCGGACCGACTCAGGACCACATCAATAATGCACCGGCTGTAAGAACGCACTAAACATCCACGATCTGCCATTAGTATTCCCCAAGGATCTCAAATGGTGTATCAGTGTCCCACGGACCCTACCCGTTTTTCCCACTCCGTGCCACGATCTCGGTCTCGCAATACAATGTATTTTAATAATGCTCTTCAGTTGCGCCTCTCCCGACTCGTAAATACGTTTCTCTTGTAGTTTCGCAGCATTTATCATGTATTCGAACGCCTGACGCAGAGTTATAACAAGCAAGAGACTCCTTTTATTCCTTTATAAGGACGTATAATGATTTTCATTATTCACGAAATATGGAAATAATAAGCCGCATAACAATGAGCATACTGGATAAAGATGTGTGTATACGGGATGTTTGATAATTAATGAAAAATCTTTTGCATAGGGGCAAAACTAAACGGAGAAGAAAAGTCCTCTACAATTTTGCAATTTTTGCAATAGTTAACAAGATATTAAATGCTAAAAATTGCCGAAAATTGGTTTTCAATAATTTTTTACTCAAAAACTATCAACTTTACAGAAAAACTGTAAGAGACAAAAATTGTTTATTTTCTTCTCATAAAGTTTTGAGAATTTTTTTAGAATTTTTGAATACCGTATTTTCTCATGTTGGTAAAAATAAGAAAATGCAATACTAAAAAGTTGATAAAAAATTCTGAAAAAATTCTTAGACCTCTATGAGAATATAGAAAAAAATTATTGAAGACTAATTTTCGACAATTTTTAGTAATTAATATCTTGTTAACTATTGCAAAAATTGCAAAATTGTAGAGGACTTTTCTTCTCAGTTTAGTCCATTTTGTCCCTATGCAAAAGATTTTTCATTAATTATCAAACACCCTGTATATATATATATATACACATATATATATGTATATATATATATATACACGAGGTATATGTGATAGCAATTATAAAATTATACTTCAAGTGGTTGCCCGCGTGAGGACATTTTAGAGGGAGAATCGAGTAAACAAATTTCCTTGGCACGTTTCTGTAGGGATCTTTATTTAACGAATGGATTAAGCGACAGCGAGGTAAACAGCGACGCATCGTAGCTCTGTCTTTATTACTACTTACTTCTGCCAGTCGGCAGTCATAGAGCAGCACCACGCCTACCTTTTCGCCTCACTGCGCCGCTATGCCTCACGTTTGCATTATTCCAACGCAATGTTTGCGAGACTAACAACGAGCTTAATTTCGATAATTTACGGCGACGTGGAATTTAATAAGGAAAAGTAATGATGATTTTAATAATCTGCAAACCTAATCGCGAATATCCAGTTCTTGCAACTAAAGTATTACATCTGTATGTCTGTTCTTTCAACACTGATGTTACGTCGCTGCAGGATTTCATCAAAAATTTTTTCCCGCTGCTACCGTTTGCTAAAATAATAAAACTTGGCAGCGAGGACATTTTTACCAGAGAGTATTGCACATATTTCGCCGGAGAGAAGACAGAATTTTGTAACTGCTGTCGCGAAACGTACCTGATATACTTTTCGTGAAACGCGAACTTTCTCACTGTTCTCCCAGTTGGCGCTACATGAAACAGCAATGGGAATTTTACCCTGGACAGCGGTCGAGGACAAATCGTACGTCTGTCTGACAAATGGAAAAATGCGGCTTTCGATATCGTCGTAGGACAGCAACGATTCCAATCGGACCCGAATTGAATCGAAGAAGAAACCAATAGGAAACGTAGTCGAAAACGATAAATGACTCGTTTAATTTTAGATACTAAGATAAAATGTCTCCAACTTAAACTTGACCCACTTCTGTTTCCTTCACTCAGGCTATTTATCTGTTTAAAGCCGGTTTCGCGAGGTAATTTAATTTTCTAAAAGTTACTCTTATTTACGTTATTTTGATTGGAGTAACGTTCTATAAAAAGCGCAAAAAACGTCAACCGGGGATAAATGGATCATTAAGGGATCATTTTTCTGCTGGACGTGGCGAATTATTTGCGTAACGCGATAATAGCGAGGAACATAAACGCCGGACGCGGGGCTAGAAGGGGTCTAGGAAGCAATTACTCACGTCCGATTGAATTATTTACCGATCGATAATCGGAATACTACGACGCAGCCGGTGCCCGCAAAGAAGGGCACCCTAGAAAGTTGCCGATGCCGGATTATTAAATTCCTTAAGACCCCATTGCGAATACCTAGTCGGGAATCGATACATTCACTGAATATCTCAGACACGAAGAACGCCACCCTCCGGCCATCCAGGACGGATGCGAACGGAAGCAAACCCGCTGCTATCAACGAGATATGTCTTCCTTTTCTCTTTTTCGACATCGCACAAACAATTTCGTCAGCCGTCGTCCACGCTGAGACTTTAATTTAATAATTCTCGACGTCGGGGCTTCGTCTCTCGCGTGCACATTCGCGAAATCGTCGAGCGATTTCAAATACGCATCAGAAAATTAGCCGAGAAATATCGTTGGGGATTAACGAAATGTTATCGCTGCGTACAAATTTATTCTGCCCAAAATTATCTCACATGTAACGGAGCATATCGAGGCAGTCACTGTGCTGTATAATTAAATCTACATCGTCGATAAATGTACAGATGGACGGTCAAATACGTGTGGTGCAGTAACAACGTTCTATTAATTCGGCCCGCGTTGTACACGCAGCTCGAAAAGGTCGCGTTCGTCAATAATCTCGCCTTATTACGCGAAGAGACGTCTCACTGCGAACATCCGAATACGTCGTTCGATCAAATCGTCGAGGGGGTTTCTCAAAGTCACGCCCAGGGCGATCCGCAATATAGCGCGCGGACTCTCTTTGCACTTTCGCACAGTGAATATCCGTTCCATTGTCGTCGAGAGCGAAGCTTTGATCGAAAACACCCGAGGGTGAGTCAAGGCGTTCGAGAAGCCTCTTCCGTGATAGCGGGAGTGGTAGAAAATACAGCGCCTCAAGCTGGCAATATTGTATGGAATGGCGTAATCAACGTGCTTGGTTCTCAAAAATACTTAAACGGAAATTTAATGAAGTCGACTTTTCACGCATTTTCTTCAACTTGTTGCTACGATACACGTTCCGTATATAATTTACTACGTAATTATACGAAACTTTCATCGCGAACTTTTTTCTTCCAACTACGAGCGCAAAAAAAGAAGCGTAGAAGTTTCCAATAAGCCAACGTAACAAGTGGCTTAATCTTCACTGACGTTCCATTATTCTGTACATATAAAAACATCCTCGCGCGTGAAATACGGATCTCGCAAGTACTCGCGATATTACGCCTCATACTTTTTTAACGATGCGAATACAGAAATAAACAGGTTATCATCGTAAGAAGAAAATCTCCGGGGACTCGACAGCCTTGCGAAAAAGTTGGTATATCTCCGACGCGCGATCTTCTACCGACGAGAAATATTGCTACTCCAGTTCCTGATATTCTCGGGCTTATTACCACGCGCGTCTACCGAGACGCCGAACACGATATCTAAAATTGGATGAGAGAAGACACGGATAAACATGAGGAATCGTTTAACATCCTCCACCATCATCATTTCGATTGTTCCTCGCCGTCGCCGTCGCCGTCGTTCCCAAATTACTGTCAGCGTTTTGAAATGCTAAGTTGCAGTAACCACCCCAACGATATTTATGTTCTCGGTTGTCCCCGTTCGAAATTGCTTCGCTCGAGCAATTTGTCGAATACTTTACTTGTATTTCGAATAGTGATGTTGTTTGTAACGATAAAGTAATCATAAAATTAATTTTTGTTACGCATTCTTCTCAATTCATACAAAATAAGAAAACAATTTTTTCGAAAAAATATTTAAATTTCTTAAAAATCTCTCTCTCATTGTTCATAAAAGTCTCAAGCCTTAATATATGTATATACAATGAGTCCTTCATGTATACTGGATTCATTTTCATCACTTTTACAAGTGTATAAAAATTAATTTATATATATTTTCACATTTTTAGAAAGTATTTATAAAGTTGGGTATTAAAAAAAAGACAGACTATTATTTAGGCAAGTACCCCTGGTATTTCAAAGAAAAGAAATGCGCAGGTCAAGACTGACTCAATGTATACTTTAAAGGTTAATATCGCCTTCTTAAAAAGAAGAAGCAATTTGCAAAAGTCGTCATGTGGAATAATTAAGCGATATAACTTTTAACGAAATATTACGAAGGTATAAAGATGGCAAAATCAAAGCGGCAACGTATTTCGATATCCTGTCAGCGGCTTTGACTTTGTCCAACATGTTACAAAGAGAGAGCGAGAGAGAGATAGAGAAAGAGAGCCTCGGAGGGAGGGGGAGAGAGAGAGTAAAGAGAAAAGTTTTGACGTCGTAGTCGGCAAATCAAATGGCCGTGGGTGAAAAGGCGCCGGAAAGGAGAGATCGGTGTAACGAACTTCGCTAACGGGATTAACAGCCTAAATCCTTTCCCCGGTCCCTTCCTTAGTGCGTCTAGGTAGTCGTAGGGTTAAGGTTTAATTACACGGCTTCATCCTTTAAGCTCAACGATTCGTAGATGGATCGATGAAATTTCATTCGTGACGGGTGTGGCATAAATGTAATAAATGCCGCTTTATAGACACGTACATGCGCGACAATATATAATGCATTTTTTTTTTCCAGAAAGCATTAGACAAACCATCGTATGATAACGCAACGAGTTAACGTCGTGTACTTTGCATGTTATAACGCAAAGAAAACGATGGCTGCACAAAACGAAAGTCAAAGGTCACACGAATTGCGATCTGGGAACGACATTCTGGTCGCGACAAACCACGTCGTAAAGCCGAGCTAACTCAGTTTACTCCAGTACACGTTCGTGGGAGGGTTCGATGGTGGGCAGCGCGCGTACGGTATAAGGTACACCCTTGATTGTGGTATTCATGCGCGATTAACTCGGCCGAAACTCAAACTACCATAGGATTTGACGGTGGACTCTGTTGTAGATGGGTGTGACCCGAGAATCGGGCGATCGGCCAAAGAGCATCGCCAAGTTCAGTACCGATAATGGAATCGAGTCTGATGATCGCGGCTGACCGTGGTGCTCTTGATCCGAGAACCGAGAGAGAGAGAGAGAGAGAGAGAGAGAGAGTAAGAGGTCGCCGGTAAAAGCGAAGCACGGTGTGTGCGCGCGCGATACGTTCCATTAAAACTTAAAATTAATTCCGGCCGGGCGACGACGGGCGACGACGAGCAGAAGCGGAGAGACGCCCGACGGCGCGGCGCGTCAACGCCGCGCCAACTCCGTCGCGTTCACGTATATCCAATCCAACTACACAAATTCCCTCTAAAACCCGCCGCTTTCGGAAACCCCGACGTCGCCGTCATCGTCGCGCGCGCTGCCGAAACCGCCGTTGCCGTCTATACACGTACATAAGAGGGATGTAACAATGCAATTACGCGTCGCGTAAGCCGGCGACGAAATTACGCTTTAATCCACGTGGCGGGCGCGCGCGACGGTGTTCCGTTCTCTCGGTCGAAACAACCCTTCGGTTTCGCCTACGTGGATTTCTCTACCTCCTCGCCAACGAAATCGTTCGCCTCGCTGCGTGACGTGCGAGCATATTCTTCCACCACCGCTATATCCGTGAATTTCGCGGACCAGTCGCCGCGCGACGTACAATCGTATCCGACATACCGCCGTGATACCGTAACGAAGCTAATTCACCATCGTTACAACACTGTCGGCCGTCGACACGGTTTCGCCTCGGGGACGTTGCGTTGGCAAAGGACTGCTGCATTCCGCGTGCCGGTATCGTTCGTCAAAGGAAAAAACGACACACGTTGAAACACGTTGCAGGCGAGTGCATGCGCCGTCGAAGAGATCCGGAGAAACGAACGTTTCTACTCCGCGAGGCTCGCAAAAACGGTCAACTTTGATCAACCGTCGAAATGCACGGAAAAGATTACGTGATGCACGTAGCAATGGATCAACGAAAGGATATCAGAATAAACGTTACAGTTCGGACCGCAATATTTTCCAACGATAAAATTGATAGTTGAATAAAAACGCTAAGATAACAATAACAGGTAATTTAAACCTCCATACAATTGGTAAACAAGATTTATTATTAATTTTCAGTAATATAAACGGCCCCCCGTCATCATACAAGCTTCATCATAATTAAACCTATATATTTGATACCCATAAATATCCCATTTTAATATAAAAAGGTAAATATACGAAATCTATTATTAACCAAAGTATGTGCGTATGGAAGTTAATATATTTTCATTACACAAATAATAATGGAATGTTACTGTTGAACTAAGGGCAGAAAGAGAAATATCGAATACCAACTGAACAAATATATTTCCGAAAAATTTTATATGTGCATCCCGCTTTGATATTCCTCACAGCGTCAAACCACTTGCGTAATTAATCATGGTTATAATGAATTCGGCAGCAATGCAGCCAATATGTAACGAATGCAAGCCTCTCTCAAAGGTAGCTATTGTGCGATCGGAAAATATTGTGCGAAATATACCAAAGTTGTTATTTGAGTTTTGTTTTCAACGAAATTTTAGGCAGAGAGGCAAATAAATCCATTAAATAAAATTCAAGGGGAAAAGCAAGAGTAATATCGTTACGATTATATTTTTCTATTTGCAACCCACACAGAGGCGCTCACGTTCGGAAACGTCGCTCATTTAATATTAAACAAGGACAGGTAATGAATCCGAGGCATCGAAGGCATTCGAGTGACGTTTCCGAACGCGGCCAGAGATAATTTGCAATTCTTTGCAAATCATAAGGTGTAATCGGCAAAATAAATGTTTAATCGCTATTAATCTCATTGTAAAAACAAAGCTGAAAGTATGATATTGCATCTGTATAATTAATTTCAATATAGATATTCCATAGACTCCAGTCTTTCGTGAAACAAGTTATTTTCAATGTGTATACCAACGACGTGAACAATCGGCGGGATAATTTCGACCGCAATTAGTCAGGTGGCAACCCTTTTATCATGTCGAGGAACAAATTAACGCCATCCGCGATAGAAATGGTAGTCGGTAATAAACAGACGGCCCATACTCGTGCGCATGTTGACGCGCGTCCGTTCGAGTGAATTTACATGATCCACCTTTGATAATCGCCTTGGATGAATACGTCGAATAAACGAGTTTTTGTACGAAAGGGTAACATCAGAAATATTCCGCGAAATGCAGTATCAATGTATTTCCGGGCATTTATGACCTAATGAATGCATAAAATGGCTATTGCCACCATTTCAATTATTAATTGCGAACGTGTAACAAGATGGACATGTTAAGCCAATTAGAAATCTCTTTAATGCACTCATTGATGTATCTTTAATATTAAAATTGTATGCTATCCGCGAAATATTGAACTTTTATTCTTTCGCCTGTGACGTCGCATGCAAGATTGATTATATAGACAAGTTTTAAAGCAAACATAATTTCACTGTCAGTTAGTTTAATGGAAGCTATTTCCCGCAAAAAAGGCACGACTTTAGTTCCACATATATATGTAATTCACTTAAGAGAATAATCATTAAATTCTGCAATTACAGCTGTAACGTCGGTGTGTGTGTGTGTGCAGATGCATGTATTACTTTTTTCCTCTTCCTTTGTACATTATTGGAACGGTAGGCGCAGTGTATATCGCAATTAGCACTTGATGGATTTACGCTAATGGAATCCTTCGTTAATTCCATCCTCGCTAAACGCGCGCGGCAGCTCTGCGTTTGAAGTAAAGGAAAAATACTTAACGAATATATTTCCTGAAGGCTCTCACTCCCTCGTCTTTACTGGTTACTTCGTAAACTGCGAAACAAGCTGTAATGCCTCGTTCTATTGCGTCACGGTACGGTCTCAACTTTTAATATATTTTTCATTAATTTATTTCCCTGCTGCTCGTTATTACAATTCAGACGCCGTAGGTTCAGCGTAATGGAAAAATGTCCCCCCGGTTCGCAGCAGGGTGGTACCTGCCGACGTAATTGCAGCCGCCCCGCGTTAACGAAGTCCCCTAAGTTGGCACAATTAACACGTAATAGTAGTACGCCTTTCCTTCTACCTATCCCCGGTATCGCAATTGAATCATCTAACTAGTTTCAATTAAGATAAAATATTTATTGGGATACATCCAATATTTACTAGAGAGTCATCATGTGGATCGCTACGCGTTTGCAATTACAATTTTTATGATTGTACACATGTACCGTGTATCGTGTGACCATAACGCGTATTTTTTTTAGAGATATCTCCAAGATTCAACGCATATTTGATTGAACAGGAAATTTCGTTATACAACCGTAATGGATAAGGACAATTCATTGCTCGAATCGACTTCCTGTCTTTTACGTGCGCGATAGAAATATGCAACTTTATATACATCGTAGAAATATGCAACTAGATACGTAGCATACAAAACGCATATTCGTGTTTCATGATCGTTTTTCGTAAACTACTATATGTAATTTAACCTTCTCTTTATAGAATCTGGGTCTATTTCAGTGAAAACTTTTCGACGACGAAATTTTAATCAAAATATTTCGTATACGTTTCATATTATTTTACATCCCTGACATGGGGAACAATTTTTTGATCGGAAGATCGGCAGTTTGATTAAAATTTAATATTTGGTACAGAATCAATGCGGTATCGTGTTTCCCGTACCCGCCCCCGCCACTCCACACTCTGATACACCGTATGAAAAACGCGGGCATTGAATTTAATGCGTATGCATATGAATCATTTAACGAATGCGTGATAATTAAATTTCGTGGAGCGATCTTGAAATGTATGCACGCATTTAATTCTGTTGAAAATCTGACGCACACACATCGATTAGTCTAAAAAATTGATGGAGTCACGCATGTAATTACACTTGCAAAATAGAATCCGTTTTCGATACTTGAGCAGAGCGTTAAAAAAAATTACAATTCTCGATCAACCTTAGGTATCAAAAACCAGATTAATTCTAAAACGCACACATGGATCTCCCAAACTCAATCGAAATTTCACTTGCTCCGTATATGAAGAAAAGAAAGTTTTATTATATAACTTAATGATATAAAACTTTTTGGCATTACAACCCCCATGTAGGTATATATTCCTAAATCTCAGAGCTTCAACATAAAAAATACAAGTCTGAAAGTATTTACCTGAACTAAAGTTACAGCCTATCAAAGTTACAGTAGGTCTCCCAGACCATGGTGTGTCTGTTTCCAGAATTTTTCGGAAGATGTGTGTTCTAGAATTAAGAATGTATTTGTTTTTTTCGTCAGATCGAGTGTTCTCAAGCTAGGAATAATTCAGATTCCTGAGTTCTTTTTATGAATTAAACTTAGGAATTATAAAGAAACAACGAAATCTTATTTTTCGTTTCATAAATTTCATAAATAGGGCAATATAATTTAAAGCTGTCTAAAGTTGAATATTAAAAGTTACGAAACAAGATAACGGCCAATCGAAATATTCGCTTAAATCACAAATTGGCTTTGAATTTATTGTGGAATATATAATTACGAGCGATCTTAGGAATATATTATATATGTAATCTTATGTATATGAAATCATGACGGACGAGTACTGTTCCAGGGAAGGAAACTTTCGAGTTTGAACAATTAAGACGATAACGCAGCAACGGTAGCGGCTTCCCATTGCGTTTCAGTCCTCTTCGGCGTTCCGTAACGATACCTTGGGGCAAAGTTACCATCACTTCGAGCCGTCTATGGGTTAATCCGGCAGTCCGCCATTTGGACCGTAAAGGCATAAAGCTTTCTTGTCTTGAAGCGAAGACCCGTTCGAAGACCCTTTCGAATCCCAATGGCATAAAGGATGCAGCCGCGCGTAATACACAAATTGCTATCTTCAAAACGGTGGAACTGGTAATTTTACATGCATCGAAATTGACATGCATTGAATTTCATGGTAGAAAGGATAAATATCCAATTAATATTAATATACAAACTAAAATAAATTATTAAAATCCATGTGTGGTAATGATAAATTTCAAAGACATGACGTGGAAAGGAATCGTTACAAGTTTACAACAAGTTTAGATGTGCGTTATATACCATTGACGATTACGTGCCAAGTATAGACAGGCATTATCGTAACGATAATACTGCGCACGAGTTTCAATGGCCGGTACTTTCGATACGTTCTAACGCTACGTGTGCAACGTGGCGCTAATAAAAATTATATTGTCCATGACCTCTGACATAACGTACTCGTCTCTTGGACAGTGTTCGCGTGCGAGACAATGTACGTCAAAAAAAGGTACGCTCTATCACGCGATCGGGCACACCGATCCACGTGTTCGACACTGTCAGGCCGAGCTCTCCTCGAGAGCTCCTTGTTAAAACTTTGCCCTCGCCCCTTTCCTTTCCTTCTCGCACACCCTTCCTCTCGTCTCCTCTTTTAATGCTGCCGTCTCTCAGGTCGATAATCGTCGAGCACCGATCACGGCGAGCGAGATATAAATGTCCTTCTTTATCGGGCTCTCGAAATCCCCAGCAGCTCCCGTCGTGTCTCGCGATACTTCCCGCCGCCCTTATCCTTCTGCCCCCACCCTTTTCTTTCTTTCGTACCCGTCCAAAACTTAATACCCTCGAGTCTGAAAGGCTTAATCTCTCCGCTATTACTCGTTCTTTTCCCTCGTCATCCATTAAAGCGAGCCAGGACGGCTCTCCCGACGGTTCGGACGGACGTTCGAGAGGAGGCTGATATCCGGAATCGATGGAACTAATATATCCGCGGAATCAGTCACTGTACGCGTGTGCGTCAGCGTCGACGGTAA
>NW_017300191.1:912670-942672 GCF_001594075.2 Trachymyrmex cornetzi | reverse complement strand
AAACGAGATGGCGAAAGGAAGAAGGACATGGAGACGGGGGATAGAGAGGTATTAAGGAATTGAATCGCGGGAATCGCTTGCGGTGCCGCGCCGGACGGAGGTCGCGTACTTTCGAGGTATCGCCTCCACTGCGTTCCGGCTATCGCTCATGGCACGCCTCGCTGAACGAGAGACCACCACGATCCGCCTCCCGTCCTCACTTCCCTTTCCTGTACTGTTCACGAAGAACACCGTCGACATATTGGACGAATAGCAGCAAGCTTCGCAGATCGTAGCTTGCCGCGGGGCTTCCGCGTTGCGGTCATCCATCACGTCGTCATTACGGCGTAGTCGGCTACGTTCGACAGCGTTTCGATGCCTCGGGCTTCACGCCCGATCGGCGCGAAGAAAGCCTTTTTCCTACCCACGCCCTCGGAGGGGGGGTGCTTTTTCTTTATTGCGTTACGAAAAGCGCACGTGGAAACTGTACAGGCTAGTAATGATCCGTCGATACTAAATCGCAATCCAACGAATTAACGCTGAAAGGTCTGGGTTCTCTTTCTCGCGCGTTCTTTTAACTCACCGCCCAATCTGCTCTGGCATTATTTTACGTCGTGAATACAAGCTATTGAGGTAAAGGATCGAAGTGAACCACCGACCGCTGGTGTTTCGTCGACGTACAGTGTTGAATGGACGCACAAATCTCGGAACTAGAAACCGTGTCACGAGATACGTACGTGACGGAGCTCTCCCGCGAGTTTCTATCGTGGGAGATCATAGTCGAATCACAACGACAGAATGTGCCAATCTCGACGCTCCCATGGGCGACGGCGTCGTGGCGCCTTTCATTTAAAGCATAACGCAAACGCTCGCCGAACGATCGGGCAGTGAACGCGACAGAGAGAAATCCTGGCGTTTTACTCTCCTCTCTCATCTTACTCTCGCGACTGTTGAAACTGTTGTAAGAGAGAAGTATTATTATCCGGGGAAATCTGGCGATATTCCCCCGAGATGTCAGATCGGTCACGTTCGGATGGAAACGCGGCGAAAGTTTCTCCACCCCCGCTTCGTGACCCCTCGAGAAGATGACCGAGAAAGGGACAACACGAAAGCGCGAAAAGGAGGAAAAAACGGATAGTCCACATTCTCGCTTTGCATCAATCGTAAGACGAGGAGGAGTAAGAGCAACCTTCGCTGGAGATGAGAGAGAGAGAGAGAGAGAGAGAGAGAGAGACTTAAAGATGACGAGAGGGTATCCGGGCAGAAGCGCGCACGACGTTGACGGAGGATTATCTCCGCGAACGTCTTTGAGAAAAGGTCGAAGGTGGGAGAGTGGACGCGGACGGGGCGGCGATCGATAAGGTTATTTTCAAAACGTTCATTATTAGCGCGCAGTAGTAATATCGCAGACGTGCGCGCGACGGAGAACTTTATAAACGCGATATACACGGCGTATATCATGTGCAGGCAAGAGTAATGAAGAGAATCCATACTCCGCACCCGCCCACCCTTTCGTCGGTCTTTGTTTCTTAATCCGAAGATAAAACAGGGACACGACTGCGTGCGCGAGTGAAATGGAGCGAACATCAAGATAAAGTAGCTCGTATTTCCTTAGAGTAAGAAGGATCGAATGCGCTATAAAATCCGGCCGGAGTCGGAAGCACGGAGGCGAAGCGGTTCTTCCTCCTTCGAGAGGCATTGCGAAGGTTACTTGCGACGAAAACCGGACCATTTCAGCCGGCCAGACGAATGGAGATTTAAATAAATTCCGCCCTATTTTTCAGAAGCACGTCTGTACTCTCCGGAAAAGTCTTTGACAACGGAAATGGAAAAAGGAACTTTATTAGCTATCATTTTCAATTTTTATTATAAATATTATTACTAGAACATTTTTAATATCGTGAGAGGTTAATTAATTGATTGATTGAACGTTTATTTTAGTTCTATGGCAAGCCCTCGAAGAACTTTAGATACAAGACAGAGCAGTGAGCAACGCAGCAAAAGTATAAGAAACTAAAAGAAAAGAAGTAGAAGTTATAATCACAAATAAAATGAGCAACTATAAGTATAATAATGAAAGTAACAAAAATAATGATACTAATAATGATAATTAAGACGGTAATAATAATAAATTGATAGATAGAACGTGTGATTGGTTATACACATTAGATCACGTTAGAAAGAGAGACAGATCGATAGATAAAGCGTTTAATACGATTCTTAGGGCGAGCCCTCCAAAAACCAACATAAGAATACCAACGTTAAAATAATGACGAGAAAATAAAATTGGTGATAAATTTTGAACAAGATGAAGACAGTAAGAATACGGTACACGCACAGGATAATTATAACACGAGAGAATGAAATAACAAAGATTATGAAATTTAAAGAGAAAAGAAAAAACAATATGAAATAAAAAGAAAAAAACGAATGCAGACGAAACCAGAGAGAGAGAGAGAGAGAGAGAGAGAGAACGAGTATTCGAAAACAATTTATATAAATTAAAAAGGACCCCACACTAATTATACGGAAAATTGGATTTTCCGGTAAAATAACTTCAGGTTAACAAAAGATGTAAGACACAAGGCTCAATAATAGATAATTTTTGAGCTATATGTATCAAAGGTGTAAAACAGAGCACCTTTGATATACATCATAATTCAAGAATTATCCCTTATTAAATCCCTCCTGAATTACATTTTTTATTTACTACATTAAAAGCTACAACATACGCGCGTGAAACGAACTCATTTCACCGGGATTCAATTTTCCATATAATATAATTAGTGCGAGTCTTTTGGAGCGAGTGCAGTGTTAAACAAATAATTGAGTAACAAAACGGTAATCGTACATATAAAAAAATGGATGGTTGCACATTACATAGAAGAGTGATTTCGAAAATATCGAAATAAATATTTAAAAGAGAAATTAATGGATTGTAAAAAGAAGGAATTACACATAAAAATATAAATCTCTAAATTTTGTTCGAATCAAATACATAATTCACAGAATATAAAAAAAAATATGATTCTGATGTAGTCACACGTGGATTAATCAAAGTCAAATTATCGTGACTGATGAGAGAACATAAATGTGTTTAGGCAAAAGCTATCAAAATATAAAAAATTCAGCGATGCACTTTCGCGATGCATTTTTGTAGTTCGTTGTTGAGCCCCCGCCGATTAAATTATGCGTGAACAACGCCGTCACGAAAGCGTGGAGTACGTGACTTACAATAATTAGTAGAAACAATTGGCGTCGTTTGCCGGTGGCGCCTAACAGCACGTGGTGCATTCACGCGACAGACACGAGCGCCGGGCGCCAATCGGGAAGCCTATTGGACTCGAAGCTGCCGCGTAAACGCAGCCTAATAAAGTTTAGATACCCACGCAAAATGTCAACCAGATTCGTCACGTCGCAACCGCGCCGAACGTGCCCTCGGACAGCAATGCAAAATGAAAATGGGGGGATGGGCGTGTAGGGCACGATCCCAGCCACCGGGGAAAACAATGCCGTTGCTCTCGCACCAGACGGGCGAATTTTGTACCGTCTTTGTAGGCCTTCCTTTGTTCTCGCATTAAGCCACTGGGAATACCGCACCCGCGAGCAACGAGGAGACGCGAGGGCGGCTGAACTGGGAGCATTCACAGTTGTAAAAAAATAAACATCGCGCGAGATGTAAAGAGAGGTATTGTGTTGCGACCTCGGTCGTGAGTATGCGTTATCAAACATTTATTCGCGCGCGTTGAAAGGTCAGTTTTGTGTTTCCGTTGCATATTTGCGCGCATATGCATTTCCTCCAGCGTAGAATTATTGAAGGATGCAATTTCACTGAAAAAATCTGCGGAAGGTATTTAGTTTATCTCTCTTTATATATGTATGCGTATAAACTGTCATATTCTTTAAAAGTGATAAAATCTTCGCGTTCGTGTACGACGGTAAAATTGTGCCGTATGTTTCGAGAGAGAATCCATAAGATATACTTTATGAACTCGATTCGGTGATACGTCACTGCAATTATGGTTGGCCACTCTTTCCGCATTGACCGTCTGGCTGCGCGACGACTTCCGGCCAGGTGGGCGAAACTTGTTTCTATTTTTACGTGCCGTGCATCGAGCTCGTACGCATTGTCGCTTCGAACGGCACGAAATATCGAGTATCACTCTCTCTCTCTCTCTCTCTGTCTGTGCTCCATCCGCGTTTCGTTTTTGATGGAACGTACGTCAACGGTAACAATGGAGAATAAAAGAACATGTGCAGTTTTGCGTGTTGTAGTACTTTTGATGTTTATTCGGTATTCCGGATGATGGAAGACTACATGTCGGATCGAGTTAATTTAGCATAGCCTAGTAATGTAATGGTAAATGTATTACATTGTCTTCGTGTCGAAAGTTTTTTAATTCGCTAATACTCACTTGGTATATTATTTCACCATCTCATCACGAATTCGTGTAAATGTATCCTAGCGCGCGTCAAAATATTATAATACAGCAACATCGAAGCAGCAAGATTCTGGGACGTTTACGTGCAAGTACAGGAGCTACCGCTATAATGATACTGCCAGTTATGTAAGAGTAATGTGATTAATAAGCACGGATGGATTACGATGCGATCCTACACGAGCACCAACCGTTAATCATTATAACGAGGGTGTGTTACCCGAATTAATTACTAGAATTTCAGTTTCTCAATATTGCTTACAAAAATTAAACAAGACACGCGCGAGAACAATCGCGACAATGCGAAAGGCAACGAAAAATTGGGATATCTACAAATCCTTGGTTATATTTGCGTTTTCACAATGAATCATTTAATTATTAACCATTACTTTAGAATTCAACAAACAGTTTATATATTAATCAATATGATTATTTATCTAGATTATAAATAATCGCGAAAGGCAAACAAAGTGTTTTCCTGTTTATTTTATATTCATATGAATAAATAATCGATTTATTTCGGAAAATGTAGCATTATTACGTATATAGGTGTGGCCATGTAAATTAACGTTAATATATATTAACGATTCACATAATAAATATTTCAGCGAAGCTAATCCTGTTATTTGGAGATATAGATGGAAAAAGTTTGAGCTGAAATTTTCGACGCGGATGGATATACAAATGAATATCCGTAAAGGCTTATTTCCGTGCGTTTGTCAGATACGTGTTTGCGGTTGATGACGTCACGTCTCGTATGGGGATAACGGTATGCCGAGACTCTGAAAGGGGGAATACCGATGTGATGCGGTCAGCAGTCACGTTCGCCCTTAATATTACACCCTTAAGTTCACGGGCCGCACGCTCACAATTAAGAGCGCCCTCGGCTAAGTCGAAATCGTCTCACGTGCTTGGTTTCTACAGAAAACCTTCTTCGAGCCCCGTTCGTGAAAAAGGATAGGATTATTGACGATCGCATTAATATAGATCGATCTCCGCTGCCAAAGAGTACGCTCTTTCTAATTAATGACATTATCGATTTTACCCGTAAAATTGCCATTTACGATGAGGCATGAATGATTAATTAGTGCTCGATATTCCGTAAAATCACATTATAATACGATTAAATCATTAAATTATTTATTAAAGGGCGAGTTGGCGTAAAATTAGAGAGAAAGAAATTAATAATGAATTATGCGCGCCGAAGATACGAATCGACGTAGGAGATATACTACTTAAGTTTAATGTATTGCAGACTTGTGTATTCAATATGGAGCAACATGTATATACAAGTGCGACGTAAAGAATTAATTAATAATTAATAGAAAAACATAAAAACTCGTTTTATGAAGAGTATCTTAAGTAATTTTCATAAGAGATTATTACTCTGTAAAAATGTCGCATCTCAAATATCGATACTTAATAATCTAGCGAGAGAGAGAGATACCATCACTCACAGTATTCTAATGACGCTAATAATATTCTCAATATCAAGGATAAAGAGATACTCTCTAAATCTGAATCAGTGGATAGTCACTAATTATCCAGTGGCATACTTGGCACTGATAAGTGAAGTTCAACTAAAAAAGGAAGAATATTTGAGCATTACATAACTAAAACACTGATATCTACACGTTAATTTCAATTTTCCAATACCATATTCATTGAATTTAAGCTCTAAAACAAGGTTAGTTAGGCCACATAATAAAGATTAGCTAGGTTAAGGATCTCACATTTAATTCACTAATTACCAGTGGCATACTTGGCACTGATATCAGTGATTATCCACTGATTCAGATTTAGAGAGTAGAGAGAAGAAGAGGAAGATGGGAGAGAGAAAGAAAGATATTATAGATAAAAGTAATTACTCTCGCGCGTTTTCACTTTCGATCCTTGTCAAATCAACAACGCGAAAACGATCGAATTTTACATCCGCGATGCACGTGCAATTCCCATCGAGAGCATAGTTCGAGCCCTATTTACGGGCCTCTGAGACGTGCACTTTATTAAATCGCGAATCATTTAGCACGGTCGTTCAATTAATTCCTGTAACACGCAGCGACGCACCGAGAGGACAAACGGCATTTCGCTCGCGCCCCGTTTCGCTAATAAAATCTGAATTTACGATCTTGCACATCACGCGCCGCGTTATCTGGTTTTCCGAACCAGTACGACACAAAATGATGTGTCCCAGTATTGTGCCGTAACGTTAAGCGCAACGGGAAAGTGCGATAATTGTTTCCAAATGACAACGGTGGCGGTCCGCAAATGACGGTTGTGAATATCGATGCATACACGGGCCACCATCGTAGAGAGTACGTAAATACACATTGCAACTGCCTGCCTGCAAAAGATACGCACCGGCCAAACATGCGGTTCTCTACGTTTACCGGAGAATTAATCGGCTATTATACATATACACAAACATTCGTTACAGCCGAATTTAATGTAACTCCCATTCGCTACTTTAAGATCTCTTGCAATCATAATTCCAGTAGAATTCGATTTCATGTTTTATGAAGTATGCTCCGAAATATGTATCCATCGTATCAATAATACAACGTACAAAATCTTTAATAGAATGTGAATGTATATGAATTTATCATAAAGCTTTAAAATGCAGACTGAATTCTCAATCGAACGAGGTGTATGGAGTCTCAAAAGTTCAGAGAGCATAAATTTTTGCGATAATCTTTTTTTGGTTTTATTCTTCAAGTGTTGTATGCGTGTGACATTAAGTTTTGACTGTCTTGACGAACTTTGTCAAGCATAAATTTTATTATTGTATTTCAATATTAAAATTTGCACTTTATTTCAAATTTTATCTGAAGAATAATAAGGGCCTCTGAGGCCCAAATTGTTTAATTACGTAACTAGTACTTCCTGAAATTAACAAAAATAGATAATATGGCTCAATAAATTCAAAATAAAGGAAGTAATTAAGAAGGGCTACGAGTCAATGAACAATTTTCAATATACATTTATTGTAACAATGCAAACGTTTCGACCTCCTTATCGGATCATCCTCAATGTTGTTAATTTATTATATAAACTGCCAATAATTACGCAAAACAGGCCGTTGGATATATATTTTGAAGTTTGTGTAACATATTACTTCTTTGGATTATAGAAAATTCTATGGATTATTTAATTGGTCCTTGTGCACAATGTATATTCTTATTATATGAATTGAGAAATGAATATAGATAGATTACACACTCCGTTAATCTTAAGTATAATATATATAAGTCCAGTAGTTAAAGCACAACAATTATTTACAATAAGTAACACAGTTAATATATTATAGCAATGTGCGACTTTAAGTGGAACATTGCTTATAAGCGAAGAATTAGACGTTATTATATGTGTCACTAATGAACTTTCAATCTTATATACTTCCTGCTCTACTAATTAATTAATAATACAAGATCAAATAAAATATACACTTATAAATTTGATTTAACAGAGGCTCTCAGAATCAATCAACAGCTATGTGAGATGTAGACAGTTGAGAGCAAACGCAGTTAGATTTATATCTATTTCATACCTCAATGGTTAAATTATAACATTTATTATTACAATTACAATGAACGTTTCGACTTCTTTTTAAGTCATCTTCAGCATGTATATCCAGTTTATAATTACAATATTTAATTACTTGGCATGTTGAGATGATTTACATCATCACTGGAATTGTAAATCATCTCAACATGCCAAGTAATTAAATATTGTAATTATAAACTGGATATACATGCTGAAGATGACTTAAAAAGAAGTCGAAACGTTCATTGTAATTGTAATAATAAATGTTATAATTTAACCATTGAGGTATGAAATAGGTATAAATCTAACTGCGTTTGCTCTCAACTGTCTACATCTCACATAGCTGTTAAAATATACATGTTTGTGAAAAGAAAACCGAATGCAAAGAATGCCCTGTTTCTTATGTGATAAAGTAAAAGATGCGTTATACATTTTTTTTAGCTTCCTTATTGTCGACTGTCGATGCACCACATCTTAAGTCGCTGTGTAGCGGGTACTTATGTATGTATATGGCAAAGTAGTCGCAGATTTGCTGAAGCCACGTATTTCGGCGGGAGATAGCCGGCGGAGAGGAGGCAGCCAAGTTCTCAGCGGCGTTATCATAACTAACGACTTCATCTGCATAATTATCCGAGGAAAGTACGTTACTTAGCCGGCAGGCCGTGCTCGCTACAGAGCACCGAGACGCCGGGATTCCGGGATACCGTGGCACCGGTCCGAACCCGGGACGAGAGCCTGTCTCCTCGGGAATGAAACCAATTACTCGGTGACCCCCTCGGGCCAGTACGTTTCCAGAGCGAAAGAGAAAGAGAGATTGACACAGGCGCGGAGGGAGAGAAATTGTGCAGTAACGCGAGAAGGAATGAACGGGCGCGCGCGGAGACGTGGAGGAACGTAGCTGTATGAAAAAAATTGCGAGTGCGTGCGATCTAAAGTAGAATGGAAAGTTCGCGAGAACACTCGAGGGATTCGGGAAGAATATATTATTGTCGTACTGGAAAGAGTTTAATTGCTTTAATTGAGATTCCAGTTGAAAATGGGCAAATCAGAATTTTTTGGTTCGAATGTATTAAATTGTTGAAATAATTAGAATTCTTCTGATTGGTACAAGTAATCAATTTCAACCAGAAATTTTTCTCAACGTCAGTTAAGCTAACTAAAATGTATTAGTCAACTACCGATATGTCCTAGATATTCTACCAATTTGCAATATTTAATGTCTAATGCAAGTATGAATGAATGACTAGCGAATAATCGAAGAATACCTACAATTTGTGAAGTCTAATCGTCATAAAACTGGCTATAAGTATGCCAAGAAAATCCCTTAACCCCTATAACTTCTTTAAATCCCTGAAATGTCCGGCTTTCAGCAACTTGCAAGCTCAACGATTCCCAAATGTCGCGAACGGCGCGAGACTGGAAGAGCAGGCAGAGAGGAAAATGGGAAAGAAACGACGAGAGAAGTATCAGACCACGATAATTGACCTTCTTTTGCTCTGTTCTGGTTCTTGCACGCTGATACAGTCAGCCCGTATTCGAATGTTTCGGATCGATGTTATCCGGCAGTTCCGGGTGAAGGTTGGTGGAAGGTCGAGGTTCTCCCCCATGCGAATTGTGCTCGTTTCCATCCCCCTTCACTCGCTCCTGTATTCCTCGCCGCCGGGGGTGGAAATGGGAAACCCTCGAAATATCTGGGCGCGAGTATCTACCCCCGCGTCAGGTAGAAGGAGAGAACATCTGAGGAAGAGGGCAACTATATGAGGCAGAATAGAGATAGGGATGAACAAGGGAACGAGAAAGGGGGGAACGAAGAGTCCTTCCCGAAAAACAGTTTCTTCGCCGGTGCGAATTCCGAAAAGCAACTGCTGGAGGGATGAGACGAGGGCTTAAAGACGGGGCGCGGAGGAAAACCGACTTGCCTATCGGGATTATTAGAGTCGTTATTTTTCTCGAAAACGATGTCTCTCGCGTTTCCCTCTCGGAAATCATAATAGCGCGCAGGTACGGTTTTCTCGAATGAGAAAACGCTTCGTATCATTACATCACGATAACCCTTTAAGTCGATCGTAATTCTGATCATCATTTTACTTTAAGACATGGATCTCTTTTTCATAATCTGACTAACGTAATATACGTCGCGGTGAATCGAGCAGAACTAACGGCCAAGGGATGCATTCTCGACATATTTATGCATCATTACATAATCCGGCGCATTAAACGCTTGTAAGGAAGCGGCAAATATACACGGGGTGGGATAAAAGTATAATTTGGCGATAGGATCGCTACGTGCGCGTGGCGGGACGTAAGAGTGAATGTGGTGTAAAGGGAAGGATGAGCTGAGAGAGAATGGATGACGGCATCACGGGGGAGCGTGCGGTGTTTGGGAAATGGCCAAGGGAGGGAGGGAAAGCGAGAAAAGAGAGCCGGAGGAAAAAGCGCGCCTGTTCGCAAGCGATAAGCCAGCCCATAGAACTGCCTCGGCCATTCTCAACTGCCTTCGGCTTCTCTCCATCTAGGACGTAAACCTTTGGGATCGCCTCTCTCCGACATTCTTTACGATTCTCAATGTGGCAACTGCCTGCCCCAGATCCACTGGACCAATCCCGACCCGATCGAGACTTTAATATGAATTGCCTCCTGTGATGGCAACATGTCCTCGTGGGAGGACGGTACGTCGATACTTAGAATTATCGGTTCGACGCCGGCAACGCCTGCATGACGTCACCATGTCGTGCAACGTCTGGTCGATCATTGAAATACGTGATATCCTTGTGCGACGGAAGAAACGGTCTGTTTGTCGTCTCAAAAGGGATTGATCCTTCCGCAAAAGCGTTTAATGCGTCACTCGCATCGAAATCCTTCCTGCCGCAGAGATTGCGCGAGATTGTAGAAAATATCAAATTTTGTAGCTTTGCTTATGGAAATCTTGCTGCGGAATAACGTCTCTTTATTACATTTCGTATTTCGTGCGCAAGCAGAATTTTCATTTCCTTTCGTCTAATACGCGCGGAAGTTCTATTTATGCATAGGTCGCGCGCAGCGTGTGCCTACATTTACATTTATATGCTTCCATCAAACGCGCTTGAATGTTACAGCGGTAACAACTTTCGCAAGGACTTCCCAAGTTGCGCATATCGGCGTACCGTTCCACGTTAAGAGCGTGCACACCGAAGATACACGCCACGCGCGCTCTATTCCACGAACGATACGTCGTTGCCGTGGACTACACTCGTAAAGAGAAGTGCTGTCGCTGACTCGACTGGATTAGAAATGGTAACTCTAAGCTGTAATACTACTAAACAAACGGGACTCGTGAACGAGTCAAAATTACGATACACCAGTGGACCTTATCGTACCGGGTCAAACGCCAGTATCCACCAAGTTTCCTGCCAAGTATACCGTAACATCAGAAAAACATCAGGTCAATTTATGTTATCATTCATCTATAAGTTCCATGATAAATGATTATAGAAAACTTTTTCTTCAACTAATCAAATTTTTGTCTTCTCATTCTTTTTTTGAAGTACTCTTCTCAGTTGAACAAAGAAAATTAATTACACTGGAAAAAGAGTGCACACAGAAAAATACATATAAAGTGTATATATATATATATATGCAAGTAATAATTATCTTTCAAATTATTTCAAATATTTCAGAATTTCGTACATCCGCGAATTTATCGTAAGTGCATTAAAATTTATTTAAAATATATTCTGAATCCTAATAAATTTAATACTTCAATCAATATTATTAAATTAAAATAAATTTAATTTGTTTATTATATATATAAAGTCGCTTCTTCGATCAATTTTATTATGTTCTTCAAAAGAAAATAAATTTTCGTTTTGAGTACATAATAACGAATATTTCTAAAATTTTAATAAGTATATTTTATGATTATTATCAAGAAAATATTCTTTATTAAGGACAATTGTTATTTAAAGAGAAGAAAGTAAGTTTGAGTAATTATTTTTCTTAGCAATAGAATAATATTTTTCTGTTTGTGATTGCACTAATTAGAATTCTAATTGAAAATGGACAAAACAGATTTTTTTTGAATCTATTATAATTCTATTGTAATTGATCTAACCAGAATTCTGATTGATATAATTAGAATCTTCTAATTCATTCAACTAAAAATTTTTCTTAGTGTAACTTAAAAACTTCGAAATATATTGAAATATATCATAAGGATTAATTGAAAAATTATTACGCAAAAGATATTAGTTTACCTGTATGGTACATTAAAAAAAATCTAGATGAAATTATATTCATGAGTTATTAACTTACTCTTTGAACTCGAAGGAATGTACGTCTGAATTTTTTTTCAAAATTGATTCGCGGATATTCGTTACTCACTACGCATTGCATTGATTTTTCAAAATATCCATGCGTTCAATTTTCAAGAATCTGGGAAATCTTTTGAAGCGTCTCGTGACGACGTCGAGAGATCGTGTTGACAGCCGTTTGGCGAGTTCGCCAGTTTACGATCGCAACGTCAGACGATGCGACGATCCTACGATGCATCCCGCACCTCAACGATACACTTCCCTTATGCGCCATCGATATTTATGGGGCCATCTACATATTGCCAAACATATTGAGCCTCAGCAAATGGCCGCGGGCACGCGCGAAACTCCTGAATATTCAAGCAGGTAACGAAGCAAAGTTCGTTTGCGTTAGCGCCTGCTCCAGGCACTGATACACCTCCGGGTCATCAAGCAGTGCCTTATTACCTGATTGCATATTGAGCAGATATGGAATTATGTTACAGTGTACAGTTACGCGCGCATGTTCGCACGCCAGAACCGATTTGCGATCGAAAACCATCAGCAAGGAAAACTTAACCCTATCATCTATATACATTTCAAGAGTCCTGTATGTTTAGAACATTTCCAGTACTATACACTAAAAGAAAAGATTGGTTGCTGCAGCAAATTAGATGGTTAAATATGGCAAAACATTTTTAATTGGCTGTAGCAACCAATTTTTGGTTGCGTTAGTCAATCGAAATCCTAACTGACATTGCGGATAGGCTAACACAACCAACAACTAGCTGCAGCAATAAAAAATTGGCTGTTGCAACCAATTAAAAATGCTGTGCCATATTTTATCATCTAATTTGCTGCAGCAGCCAATCTTTTCTTTCAGTGTAACAGCTCTTCATTAATGTCTTCACAATATTACGTAAGTTATATGGAATACTTTTTAAAAGTATGTGTTTGCAAAGTACCTTTCGTCTCAATAAATATTAAGTGCGTCATTTTTGAGGAAACAACGCATCTTTCATTTAAATGATTTATCTCGGCGAAATAAATTCAAGAGGATTCGGAAATAACGTCGATCGTCGCGCGGCAGCGTTGGTTTATCCAGCGTTCTATAAGAACCGCTTGTCTTAGCCCCGCTATAAAGCAGAAGAAACGAAGCCCGCGTTCATCACTTCTGACTCGAGTCGAAAACTATATCGAGACGAACCCACTTTCCTAGATTAATCTAAGATAAATGTCGCTACCGAGAAACGGCGCGGACAATTTTATTGTACTGAACAAAACGGAGAACGAATATAAGGAACTATAAGGAACGAAAGATAGCGAAATCGTTTGTTGAAATCGTCTATCTTTGATTCGTATTTTGCACCTGGTCTTCGTTCGATTATCTGTACATTTGTACTTTCTCCTAAATGAGTTAAAAAGAAGGGTACACCATAAATTGAATACAGTTAACGCGCACGCAATCCTATAAATAATATAATGGATTAATCTATGAGATTTATACATTTTTGGTAATGTTTTAAGCTGTGCTCCCGAAACACGTACGTCCTAATTTTATAGAACGAGAAAACCACTGTAGGTGGCATTGAAATAGTATCGTATTTTGAGATAAAAAATATACTGAGAAATAATAAATTATATAATAAATCTTATACGAGAAAAAACCGTAATTTAAAAAATAGATCTCCGCCCTCTCTAAAGGTTAAAACGACAATGGAAATTAAAATGACTTAAGTCTTATAGTTTATATAAAAAAAATGAGAAGAGCATAACGAAGATATAAAGCCTGCGAGAAAATGAAAAAAACTAATGACAGATACGGAAAATGACTATGGAATAGAATTAATCTGTTCTTCCTATAAATGCCCGGAAGCGGCCAAATAAAACGGCTTGAACGCCACGCGCGCGAGCACGTACAGAGGGATTATTAATAATGACGCGAGCAGATGCACTTCCTGGAACACAGAGTGAACCACCGCGGGAAATGCGTCCAACCAGCCGGTGCTAGCAGCAATATTCGTTGGTTCGCTCCCGAAACACATACACGTAGTGAGAAACAGAGAATAGAGAGTTGGCGTCGGAAACTTTTCTGTATCGCAGAGCGTCCGTTTCTTTCGGCGTTCGTGCTCCCACGACGCCGTCAGCGACGAAGACGAAGACGACGGCGACGACGACGACGACTACTACCAAGACGACAGAGTTAATGGACGAGAGAAGTTTCGGGGAAAGTCGCCGCGACACCTCGCGCGCGAAAATATTGCTGGGTATCCATCTTGGACCCTCATCAAGAGTGGTCTCCGAGGGGTCTCCTCCAGTCGTTACAGCCTGTCACGTTGGGTCACTCAAGGGTCAACGGCACCCGGAGGAGCTCTAGGCAAGCTCGTTGGTCATCCGCCGGGCGGAGTTATGGCGCCGCTCACCACTGGTCGTTGTTTTCGCAATTCGCCTTTAATACGTCTCCGGGCGCCGCCATTATCGCCCGGTGCCGTTTGCAAATTGCACATGTACCATGCTTGTGTATGGCTGTACAAATGCCGCGGACAACTGTATGCGACTCGTTGTCACGGTTAAATATGGCCGCAGCTTGCGTCGCGTTACGCAACAGCGGTTCTATGCGTGCATTGCCACCGCTATTAAGGCCTCGGCTGGCTAACATCGTCAGTTTCCAGAATCATGGCTACAATTTAATCGGACTATTGTGGCTGAGATCGATTCCGGTGTGAAAGTGTGCAATCTGCAGGAAATCTTCGAACCCATCGATACAACTCGCCTCTGTCTTTCTTGATTTATTCCACTTTTTGACGCAAGTTAAAAGAAATTCAGCACGACGTAGCTGATATTATTTAATGTAGAAGTACAAAGTTGAATTTATTCACGCAAACTCGAAAAGAAAGTTGGCGCACGAGCACCGAAACTGCAAACTTGAAGCTGGATGGTGTATCTCAGTACGATCTTCGCCCTCTCGGTAAATCAAAGTAAGACTCAGGCTCGAGTTGTTTACCGACAATTTCATGCCTTATCAAGTTTTGCATCGAACAAAACAAACAGCGCAAGATCTACAAATGTGAACTTTCTTGCCGCATCGCGCCGGTTCCCGATAAACTGATATCCCAAAACGTCAGTCTCCTTCCGCTTTCACCGAAAGTGAGAAAGCGCGAAATAAGCACAGCTGTGAATTTGCATTAATGCCGCGTGTGCAGGCCGCTCTCGGGGAAGTGATCGAAGCCCATCCCTGAAATGCTCCCCGTTTGACTGTACAGGAAAAAAATTGAGGTGGAGTGTCAGGGGTGCGGTGATGTGGGAGCGGAGGGATGCGAAACGCGCGGAGAAGAAAAATATAGCGTACACCGCCAACCTCGATCACTCGACTCTCCACCGCGCTCCGGCATTAAAAGCTTTCGCTGATTTTACGCTTTGATTTCGTCCGGGTGATCGAGGGTCTACCCGCTGTACAACACGTACACTTTGACAGAAAGTTCAACCGCGCTCGCCGACCTCGATTCTCCGGCGTCAACGTCCCGGTCAAGCTCTCCCGAAGAACTTCGCGAAAGCACCCTACCACCATCCCCCAGCCTTCCCCGGCTAGAAAGCAGTCTGCTTCGACCCTTCGGTTCTCTTCAGCATCGGCGTTACCCCCATTCGGTCGGTGGTCCTCAACGCTCACCCCCGCTCTGCCCATGGACCAATGTGTTTTCGAGCGAGCCGTCGCGTCGCCCGTCCACTCGCAAAGTGGACGAATCGATATATCGCAGCACGCAGCGCGCACTGCGCTACGGGAAAGTGGATTTCGATAACCTCGTGACGCTCTATTGCATTTTTATTCAGTTTCACGGGCATTAAGCGGCAACCTGATTACGGCGGCGCGGGCGCGCGGTGGATGGAACGGCAAAGTGACTCGGCAGAGGAAAAAAAAAAGGACGTTATAGAGAAGAGCGCGGGTATGAAAACGCGGCTATGAAAACAGAGCGAAGGGGAGAGAATCGGATTATAAGCGCCTTCCTTCCCGCGAGAGAGAGCCCAATGCGCAGTCATAACAATTATACTCTCTCGTTCGCGAGTCCCCGTACCAAATTTTACATTTCCAACCGAAATTCATGCGATTAACAACAGGGCTGTTATACATAACTAATCGTAGGACGCATTAATCCGCGATAAAACTTGCATCGACCTGACGCGAATCGTGCATCCTGCACTCGGACGGATTACAATCGCGTCGAATGGGGAGTTAATAGTTAAAATCAACGGATGTTAAACGTGATGAACAGACGATGTTCTATAGCTATACGGAGGGAGGGAGAGAGAGAGAGAGAGAGAGAGAGAGATTCCCCGTTCTCAACTTCGACGTAACTCGCGAACCACGGGCAAGTAACCGTTGTCGTTACTTGACGATAAAGTTCGAGCTGCGATAACCGCCGTGGAATTTGGCGGTATCTAAACCGACCAGAACTAACGCGACGTGACGACGAAGTCGATGCGGTTGCGGGTCGCAGTTTTCGTTCGGAAATTCCGCGAATCTATTACACCCACGGGTATTACCGCCTTGGGGTGTAACCGACGTCGTAACGATCGACGATAGTTATCGCGAGGTAAACAAAAGGACGCGCTGGCGGTCGTATAAGCCGATATATGTGAACTGTACGAGCAACGAAGAAAAGATGGTGCGCTGATAGAAAGAACGGGCGGTAGATGAGAGGAAGAAGAGGCGCGTAGAAGAGTCGGAGGTATATAGGTATACCTATATATATATATATATTCGCAGCGAGGGTAGAAGGGGGGAGGTCATAAGAGGGGGTGGCAAGAGCATAAGAGAGAATAGGTAGAACGAGGTAGATGAGGAGGCAAGAGGGGTAAATATTACATAAGATAGTGCTTCTCTCCCTTTTCTCTTCTGCCACCGAGAGACCGTGGATGTGTCCCTCTAGTCGATATCAGTTGCCCTCGATATGTACACACCTCTGGCTCTCGCTTGTCGCTTTGGCGTCGCCCTGCTGAAACCCTTCTTTGTAAGGCCTAGCATCTCGGCTATCATCTTGGTCTCTCCTCTCGTCCGCAAAGCGGACGAACTCAGAGGAATTCCATTCGCTGACGGGAGAAGACCAACCGGAGATACTCTAATTTGTCTCCCACGAGTTAAAGCGACAGTCTACGAAGTATTGTCTCTCGCGCCTGGAACCCAGCTTTCCGAGCTTGCGAAATTAGATGTAACACGCGAGACCTTAATTTGAGTCCGGGTGATGCGGAGCGAGGAGAAAGACGAACGCATTACGACCGTGAGCAGACACAAAGCGCAAAATATGCTTACAAAAGAATCTGCTCGCGTCGGAAGACGCATCTACCTGCCCGGCAGGATACAAGAAAGCTAAAAGCTCTCGGACTATATCGCGTAGGGACGCATCTCCTTTGTGTAACGCGGTGGTTTCGCTCCTTCGACAATAGTTCGCACGAATTTTCAACCGAATCTTCAACTTTTTCAATTTGCCGCCAGCCGTTTCTGGTACATATAACTTGATAACGTGTTATAATTATGCCAGCACATCCATGACGTGAATATGCAATACGGTCGACTTTATATGAACACTCGCAAAGTCGGCGAGTAACTGTAATCTACTTATGCTAGCTCATGCATGAAGTTAATATACAAGGTTGTTGGCTTTGTACTTAGTCTGTGAACCTGTACACGTATAAAGGGATTAATTTCAAAGTCTACGCGCATTACAAACGTTTATGTCGCATATTTCGCATGGCTGCGTAATGAATGTTTTTTTTAAATAAATATCATTATATTGTATATCTAAACATATTAAATGCAATAACGCTACGGTAAGGTTTCTTTTGTGTTATACAAGCTTATATTTACGATATTATCTTTTTCATAAAACTTTATGAAATAATTATTGATCAATTCAGATGAATCTGGATTCCTGCTATTAACGTTGCGATATAAATATGTGTGTGTGTGTGTGTGTGTGTTAAAAATGCTAAGAGCTTTCTCACAGACATTAATTTCAAGATATACACACATTGCGTACGCGAATGCAGTTTTATATTTTGCATGTAAAAGTTTTGCGTACTGACCTTTGGGCGAACGAAGAAGACATTTTATATACTCAAGTCTTTCCTCCGCTTACAATATTAAAATGCTACGGTAACAGTTACAACGTAAAAGACTAGTGCACATTTTCATATGGCCGAAGAAGAAAAATATACTTTGCTAATATACTTCGCTTGGCACCAGAAAGACTAAAGATGCGTCGGGTTATACATCGAACTTTCCTTCTTCTTATATACGACGTTACTTTCGTAATAATTTTATTCAAAGAAATCGCTATGTATCTCCTTGTAAATGTAAAGATTTTTTCATTATTTATAAAATTATTCAAAACAGCGAGAATATAAAATCGGTTTATTAATAATTGCATAGCAATCATTTTATAGATTAAAAAATTTATTTATAATTTCACTCGTTCTATTAAAATATTCTCGTGATAATTAAAAAATGACTGTTCTTAATTATCTTATATATAAGTAAGCATTAACTCGGCAATGCAAAGTTATGCATTTAACTCGGCAATGCGAAATAAAAATTGGAATACGGCCAGACAATCTACATGTTTTTTTCACTGTCTTTTTCGCTTCACTTTTTCCCTGCCGAGTTTAC
This sequence comes from Trachymyrmex cornetzi, assembly GCF_001594075.2. NCBI lineage: Eukaryota > Metazoa > Arthropoda > Insecta > Hymenoptera > Formicidae > Trachymyrmex > Trachymyrmex cornetzi. The sequence goes on along the minus strand of NW_017300191.1, from coordinate 923,782 downwards.
CCCGTTTCCGGATTTCCCTCTGTATAAAACACTTCTATCGCGGCTTTGTTGCACGGCTGGGCCTCGCAGCGTTAATTTGTCGTTACCTCACAGTCAGGCGTTTGTCAGTGACAGCCGGACACAGGGGTGGCATTGTCGAGGTCGCGTGGCCGAGGGGTTGTACCGCGAGGGTGGCCGGCGGCGAGGAAGGCTAGCGCGTACCGTCTTTCTTGCTGGCGGGGATAGAATGTCGATGAGTTTGCGAGACCGATCGCGCTACGGATGAGATCGCGCGTACGACGCACGGTGAGGGGCGGTTTTGAGCTCGGTGGTCAGTGTACCGGAACCTAAGGGAAGAAAAAGGAAAGAGTCATGGATGGTGCCGTCGACGGTGGTACAGGCGACGACGATGGCGATCGCAAGTAGTAGTAGTAGTAGTAGTCGAGCAGGTAGTAATAGCGATAATGGTGGTGATGGTAGTAGTGGTGATGGTGGTAGTAGTGATGGTAGCGATGGTGGCGGGTATACGCCTTGCGCCGTTCCCGCGCTGAATTATTGAGACACCACCAGATCGATGTCACAAAAGGAAAACGGCTGTGTGGCTTGAAATGACGGGCTTTCGCGTCGCTCATACATTATGCACGCGGCCGCTTCTGCCCGGTGGCCTGCGCACGTATATTCGTGCGCTAACGTACAAAAAAAACCTACCCTCCCCCGACGAGTTTGCCACCGTGTCGAGAGCCGTGTCCCTTCTGAGTTTCCCGTGTGATTATGTCGCGCTATTGCCTGTAAAGTGAAAAAAAGTGAGAGACGCGCGACGTAGGTACTGAGGTCAGGACCTCCGTTGGAAGGTCTCTGCCTTTGTTTCGTTCAATACGCATTCCCAAGTGTAAAGCAAGACGATGCGACTATATGAATGAGCTATTTTGTAATATCGCGATTATTCCGTTCTTATACCTCACGCGGTGATCCAAAGCTTATTGCAGTTTTCGAAAAATATTCCTGGAATCGTTAATTATTAGTAGAAATAATTCAATTAACTATCGTTCTCAGAATTTTATACGATCTTAAAATAGAGATATCGAAATATCTTCTCCTAATAATAAAATAACACCTTTATGTGAAATTAATATCCTTTCCAAGAAGAGGATTCTATCTCATGTCAAGTTTTGATCGAAAGATTATAATGTAAGAGTATAATGTAGATTTCATGAAATCAAATTTAGTGCCATATTAAATTTTCTTACGTATAGCATTGTATAGAATATTAAAGTATTTTAAAAAATATTGAAGGTACGTAAATTTTAATTTATAAAAAGGGGAGCTAAAAATGTCTCAACATCAAGGTTATAGATTATAGAGAATACAAACCAAGGCAAGTACATACATGACACAACCGCGAATGAAAGCGTGATCAACTTACGTACGGCTAGGGAGAGAAATTTGGGAATTATCGATTTTTCATCTAACTCGTTGAACTGTGAGACATAATAAACCATATACGCCAGTGCGCACCGTTAGCAGGGGTAACATGTTGCGCAATTTATATACACGGATGTGCCCGATCGATTGGCCTCGTTTGTCACTTCGATAAAAACAACAGAAGAATCTAGTTAGAGTAAATATCACGACGCAAATTTTCGTATATATATTTTTCTGATATAATGAGCAATTACGCAGTCGAACCTTCAAGTTCAGGCATTAACTTCTGATAGTTAATCATTATTGACAGTTGTTCAATAATTATGCATCTCTTTATGTACACAATTATTAATAATTAGTCAGCAGAATGTAAGTACTAGCTTTATTTTTATTTCACGCAATGCCGAATGTTGTTGCCAAGATGACTATAAATATTGTGAACAGAAAAGCTAGATTATAAAATTGTCTAAAGCTTTCCATAGAATGACACTGACGTCACTGAATCGATAGCAGCGATTATTCTTCGTAAACTCCGGAGCACGGTAAACAAAGCCTACGCCTTCCAATTTAACGCACACTACTTTTATCTACAATTTTCTTAACCGTGTCGTAGAATGTGGACAAAGCAATATCGTGTAACATTGGTTTATCTATCCGATCGATCCGCTCGAAAAGAAGAAAAATGAAAAAACAAACATTAACCGCGCATCCGACTGTTCGGACGTTATTTCACGAAATGGATAAACAGATTTATATTTATATGTACAATGTGTATATACCTTACATTGCAAACCGTTCGCACGAACCCATTTTGCGCAGGGAATTCATTAAACATAAAAATGAACGCGTAAATATTAGATTATCGAATCCGTCGATTCAATATACTGAATATACTATAAAAATTAAAAGATAACAAAAAAACATTACGCAATATATGAAATGATATTTGAATTGAACATTATTTCGCGATGGACAATTTCGGAAATGTGAAGAAACTAACTCATTCTACACACTATCGCAAATTTCGTTTTTAATACACCTCTCTCGAAGTTTCGTTTCGTCGTCGCGCTGCCAAGACCTTCCCGATGTTAAAAATTGAGAGAGTAACGAGGAACGAAAGTGGGATAATACAAAGATGGAAGTAGCGTACGCCACGAAGTTCTTCTCGAAGGGAGAACGAAGGCAGGGCGAAAAGGGTCGAAGCGAAACGAAACGGTTTCTTTGTCCTACCCTCGCAGCAGTTACATAATTCCATTATTTATAGCCAATATCCAGTAGAGATAGGGGGATGAAACGAGAAAAACGAAGCTGCGGCTTAGCCTAATTAATTTACGAAGTATTCGCGCGTTCGATCGTTTCGGATAGAATAGGAGATAGAATTTCTGTAAATCTCTTATGTCGCGCCGGTGTGACCTCGCGATTGTGCAAAACACGTGTAAAATATTTTACGTTACTAGAAAAATTGATGCGAAATATAGGACAATCTGAATATATGCGCCTCGTGAAAGCAAATGTAAGAAAGATGGATGTCGGAGATTGAACATCGATATGAGTCGAGGTCATTGTACCTCACACAACCAGCCTGACTTTTAATACACCTGGCTTGCTCCCTTCTTCCTCCCTTCGTCCTTTCGGACTACCCCTCGTTGCAATTGTACTGTATCTAGTAATTTTCTCCCTTCTCTCTATTGAGGCACCGTGCTGTGACTTCTACTACGCGCGTTCTTTCCGTACAACAAAATCAATCGCTATACGATAATCATCGTTGGAAATTCTCGATAAACTTCTGAACTTTTAGTTCTCCGCTAAATGTGTTCATATTCACTTTTTCGAACTGTATTGATCAAAATGGTATGTCTTTTAACAATAAAATAAATATGTAATTATAATACAAAATTGGACCGATGAGAATAAATCTAATGAAGTCAAAAAAAATCCTATATTCGGTCAAAGTTGATCTTAGTGCTTAAAGATTTCAGTATGAATTTATATACATGTCCAATTCTACAAACCGTGCATCGAAATCTTTCAGCCTCGAAACGCAATCATGAACAAAACTAATAATATCACTTGTTACATTGACAAACAATTTAATAATACATATTGATATTTATATTATTGATAACCATCTTATAAAAATATTAATAATTTGATGTATAACTAGAATTTTAAAATTGGCTAATAATTTTAAAACGAAAAATATTACCACAAAATTGAAGTTACTATAAGATAACAATTGCTGCGATCATAACAGTCTTTACTTATAAGAGCGGATAATTATATAGAAATTGCAACAAAAGTAAATGAGTCTCTTCAGTATGAAACTGTATGTACACCATCTTCTATTTCCTCGGGAAATAACACAGATGGCACGGTTCTTTTTAGCTATCAAAATAACTAGCCGATTGCGTGTACTCGTTCGAATGTAAGAGCATAGCGCAACGAAGGGGGTAAAACGCGCTGATGCCATCAGTTACGTTACCCTACTAAAACTCGGTCGCTTTTTCATTTCTTACGCAAGACCGAGCAATCAGACCAACTCACTTTTTGTATGATCTTTTATAATCATCGAACGTATACAAAAGATCGGGAATATATTATGTACATAAATAAATAAATATATATACACACACTACCGGCAGAAAGTTTAAGACCAAGCGTTTTAAAGACTTAACTTTGTGTTCTTTTTATTTAAAATATATGCAAGTCCAATTTTCACAGCATTATATGACCCTGAAGATATAATAATTACGTAAAAAAACAATTACTATTTAACGTATACTTGTTTTATAATTTTAGCATAAATTATGTGTTTTAAGATTATATCACATTGGTCCTAAACTTTCTGACGGTAGTGTACATGCAATTTTCAATTTTCAAAGGGTCGCAATTTCAATTGTACATGCAAAAGTTTCGAAAAGTTTATCCCTGATTATGTAAGATCGCAAAACGAGAATGAAAGTATCATGGCAAAAAAAAAAATAATATAAAGTGGGACGAAGGAAACTTCTGGGCGACGGAAAGAATCATTAGGCAAAGAAGATGTAAAAACCGACGAGAAAGGAAGAAACGTAATAAAACCAATACGGAGAATATTGAAGAGTCACGGAGCGAAGGGTCTTCGTAGCAAATGCGGACTTGTGAGTTGGTAGAAAAGGGTCGCTAATCGTAGACTCTGATACCAAGAAATCGAGCAAGAGGTTCCCCGGGGTTGCTATGGGGAGGATCGCTTCGGAGTCCACGATTGCATCTTTCTACCCTGGCCTGTGGCTTCTTTATAAACGCATACCGCGTATGAACAATATCACCGTCCTGGATATACGTATCGCGATAACATCGTCCACGATCAGATTTCGCTGTATTCTCGAGAGAGCACTGTTTCAACCTCTGCGGTATCAATATCACCCTTGAGGACATTAAAATCTACTTCCATCGCATTCGTATCTCAACATTATTACCTTTTATACGATTTCGCGTGTTCACAATAATCGTCCCGCGATCAAATCACCCACTAAAGATGAACGATGTGTGTATCCATCATTAAAGAAGTTTCGATAGCGATAATTTGAACCGCGACTTGAATCGGACACGTTAGTCAATCTTTCGGATTCTTGAACAGAAAGAGACGTGAAAATCGGAGATGGAGGACCAGAATCGTAGTGTCACGTACGCGTCAAATTTGATGGAAGACGAGTGGACGTCTCGTCGAAGTTAGACGATGATTATCCAATAATTTATGAGAGATCGATCGACTTCGAACTGACAAGTGACATAATAGATCATATGCGATTACGTCACAAAATTCTGTTGAATTAATACGAGAATACAAAAGTGTCTACAGATTACCTTGAAGTTATATACTTATGTCAAGACGAATAAAATTTGTAAGACGAATAAAGTTTGTGTGTCATAGCATCATGAAATATTTCTTTTTTTTTTTCGTTAACATGTCTTGAGTGACAAAATACTGATAGTTCTCCATTATATAAATTCGGTTAATCTAAATAATCTTACCTGACTATTAAAATGGATCGTAATTATATTCAGTTAAAATTTCTATTAAGATGTCGCACGACATATTCGGATGTAATAAGGTCAATTCAATATCTCTTCAGATACAACATTAGCACATCGTTCGTCTTGTGGAGCTCATCACGAATTTATGAAATCAATCTTGCTACAATAAAGCAAACGTAAAAACTGGTCGCAACGGTTGTGCGTGTGTATGGACATCGAAATAGGCGAATGAAACGACGAAACTTTTTTGTTCTCTTTCTCCCGCTTCATGGCCCACGAACTTTTTGCCATTTTCGCACGAGATTGATCGCGTAATCCATAACATCCGGGCTCCCGCACTTTCCATATCGACGTTCGAGTTTCGAAGTCTTTCCCAGACCTCATCGTTCCGGGGCGAACTTCGTCGAAGTCATCAAAAAGCAACGCGGCCTGGTTCGTTGGAGTTTTCCTTACGAACTTTCACTTGCTTCCTTTCCTCGTGCGCGTCTATCTTCACCCTAGGTAAATACTTCGGCCTAGTCAGCAGCCCCGGAGCATTCTGTACGTGTTACAGACTCCGGTTTCAGCCCTCTTAACAACTCATAAACGCGATTCCACTTTTTCTACGTATATAACAAGATTTCGAATCGAATGTATTACAATTCCGTATAAAGTTCACGTAGTGTTTTATATTTAAGGTACTTAATTAAAACTTAAGACAATAGGTTCGACAAATTCAGAATCGTATTAGAGAATTGCAGATTTAATTAATTTTTACTATAAAAGCGAGCAAAAGTAAAATATACTTTCTTAACGCTATTAGCCTTTGGTATGTTTGAAATAAGTTGTAAGATTCATTTAGTACAAAATAATATACATAGTACAAAAGATATGTCTATGCGTGAATTGATTAAAATAGGATTTACGATACAAATAGCAATTTGTATAAAATATCTCTCGTTTTACCCAAACTCAAACTACTTTTCGAATAACTTTCGCACCGATCGCACAAATGCTAAACCACTTGCCGCCTAGCTGCGTTCCGGAACGCTGCTATTATACTGGTAATAATGAAAATTCGTTCCCCGATTGGCGCGTAGCGTATCGCAGCAATATACTGCCAATAAAAATGAAACGCAGCCTCCGAACGGATCGCACATTAAACGGTCAACCGATGGCGACCCGTATATCGTCGTTCGCTTACCTCCTACTAAACGAATAACGCGAGAGAGACGGATCTTTCGCACGATATACCTCACCATGATCGTACTTCGTTAAAGCCAAGCCCGTAGCCAACGACCATTCGTCCTCGCGCCTCATCCCTGATGCAGAAACGATCGAGCCGCTATCCAAATCCGCCATTATCGGAACTCTTGCCGCCTCGGTAGGTACCTACTCGTGAAATCGTCGATGGTAGAAGAAGAGAAAGACAGATAAAAAGAGAAGAAAAAGAGAGGCATATGTGAACGGAGAGAAAGGGTAGACAGAGAGAGAGAGAGGGGGGGGGGGGGGGGAGAAGATCGGTCGAGAGAGGGACAGATATAGAACCGGCCGTAACGTCGGAAGAGCCGGCAGCAATTTCCGGTGGCTTTTGTGCGCCCTTTAAAAACGCGAACTGCGGATGATGCCTCAGGAAGGGGGTATGGCGCGAGAGAGAGAGAGAGAGAGAGAGAGAGAGAGAGCTCGGCAGAGAGTTTCGCGAATGTACGTACGAGTGGTCCTTCTGGACCAACAAATCCCTGGGGCGGAAGGAGAGGGCAAAGTCGAGAGGTTAACTGCGGGTCCCTTCGCGTTCCTCCTCTCCATTCGCGTGTTTTATTTTGCCTCCTTTCAAGCGATGTTCGTTCGGATTCGAAATGCATCTCCTTACGCTTAAGCGCTCGGGCAAGGATAAATTTTCGCATGAATAGTGGGATTAAGTCGGATCTCATACGTCGCTCACGAACGTTTTCATCTGGCTCTATCAACCGTTGATTTTCCCCCTTCGCGAGAGATAACGTCCGACGGTGACCTAATTTCATCGTCAAATCGTGCGAGCACTGCGTAATACCTCAATACCAAATTCTGCGGTCTACAAGAAGCTTTTCCCTTTTTTAAAATATAATTTGTTTTTCTCTCTCTTGTTTTTTTTCGTTTCATGAAAAAAATGACTTGCAACGGTGGGTATTTTGTGCTAATAGATATCATCTTATCTTATGAAACAGACCTAAGCCTCGAAGAACGTTTCCCCGTTATGACTTCGACCTAGAACAGATCCCCGCTTGCTTCCCATCGCCTCCCCAAGAATGCGTGTGGCACGTAAGTGTATGCGGTTACGTACACGCATATACACATCTTTCCCAGGGTTAGAATCCCGGTTCTTAGTACCTTCTGAAGCCCCAGCTTTTCTCCTCTCGTGTCCTGGTTTTCTCGTTTCTTCATTTTTTTTTTCTCTCTGAGGACCGCAAGCACGGGGATCCTGGAAACGCGCGTTTGATTGGCCGAATGTTATGGGGTTCCGTCGATGTGGGACGATAGAAAAGGATACCGAGAAAAGACTATCACGAGAGGCGGAGAAAAGAAGAAGGGCTACGAGAAAATGCGTGAGGTGGGAAAGAGATAAAGGGATAGAGAGGAGAAAGGAAAGAGAGAGAAGGATATAATATATCGGCTGCTTCGAGGGTGCGTGGGTTTCCTCGCAAAGGGTGCGTAGCGTTCAGAGAGGGGGGCGCACACGTAGGGGATAAGAGGGAGACTTACAAAGGGTGAGAGGAGTACGGAGGGTGGCGGAAAAGGAGGCGGGGGCAGGCGAGGACAGAAGAGGACGGAGGAGGAGGAGGAGGAGAAGGAGGAAGGGGATAGTGGTCGAGAGGGTGGGTAGTGGGGGATGAAAGGGAGAAAACTAGAGGGTGCGTGTAGGCCTGGAGAATCAGTCGCGGGCGAGCTGCGTTCGGGGTTTTATCTATAGCTCTGTCCCCTCTATTCCCTTTTGCTCTCATTGTCGCGTCCGCTCGCTCGCTCCGCTCGTGCCCTCTTTGTACGCACACGTGTGGCACACGCCGAACCCCGCGTACCTACCAGCGAGAATCCTACGCGGTATCCGGTGTGATCGCTTGCTTTCGGTGCGGAGGGACAGAAAACGGAGAAAAGACGAACGGCGAGAAGGCTCGAGTATCCTCGCTGGAGCTTGTTTGGTGTCGAACTTCTGAATATCGCAAATCCGCTGACAATACCGATCTGGATATTCTTCAAGTGGCGCGAGATACGTGTGCTATCGATACGATCTCGCGTAAACTCCCCATTTCGTGCTGTGATAATTCGTGACGCGCGTCGATCACGATCGACGATCGCGCGACCTTGATTGTGCGCTCGCAAAGAGCAGAAGTTGGAAAAGTTCGCGGGTCCGCACGCCCGCCAGTACTCACGATCGCCCGCGCTTAATTGTTCCCCAATGGTTCATATTCTGGAAGTGGTATCGTCGCGTCGGAACGACCTGCAGATGGTGAGTGCGCTTGCGCGAATAGTTTTAAATCTCCCCAACACTACTCTCCTTTCCTCTTTCCTCTTACGGGGGAGGACCTCCTCTTGCACGTGTCGTTCGGTCGAAGATGTGTGTACACGTTAAACATTCGTCGCGTCGCTCCCTGCATCTCGACATTCTCCAGCGACGGATCGATCGATCGGCGGATCGCGAGACAGGATTAGGCTCGTGGATGTCGGATTTCTTCCCCAGGGCCCCGCAATGGTCGTGCGCGTCTCGCTCGAACACGCTCGTGATGCATGCATCAAGATTCAAGTCACGTAGCCCGCTTTCGACGTACGATTCGCGTACGCGGAAATGTACGGTGAGATCGTAAAAGCCAGGGGAGAGGAACGACGACGTTGGAAGATGTCGTCTTGACGGGCAAGCGTGTAAATGCATATGATACCCCGCGACTTTACGACCGGCTGCCGATTTCCTCGCATTCGTCCTCCTTCCTGTCGATGCGGTATCGCACGGTCCTTTCACGCGCTCAAGTCGTAAAAGATCCTCGCTCGCATGTGTTTACGCGTGACTATTTCTGGCAGTCTCTGCTGTGTGCGCGCGGCGGACTCGGATGTAACACATACCTATCCATATGTCGCGCAGCTTCTGCATGCGTAACGTTTACAATAATGCCCTCGTCACGCCGGTTTTCCTACTTCTTTCCCCCTCGCCCTCTGCATAATGTTAGCAGCAGCGTGTACTGCACGCGAGCACGACATACGCGTGAATCGCGAGCGTACACCGACACGCGAGCAGCTGTTTCGATGTCGCGGGCGTGTCTGTATTCGGTTACTCAGTGGTTTGGGAAAAGGGGAGATGGAGAGGGACAATATTTTGCCTTCGTCTGATTGAAGCCATGGCATATACAAAAACGAAGGCAGTAAGATGTAAACAGTAAGCGAATTTGCCAATTAAAGAGAACATAAGGCAATAATGTAAGTAATAGCAAATTTAAAATGTTGATTTGTTTACTGGATAAATAATTATAAATAAAATTTAGACCGATAAAAATAAATCAAATTAAAAAAAGAATTCTACTTTCGGTTGAAACGGATCTTAGTGCTTGATGTTAATGGTTGATGTTCATATGCAAATTTGTAAATATATTTTTCAGTTTTATAAACTGCTCTGACTCGGTTTCTTGGACTTGAAGCGCAATCAAACAGAGGCTGAAAATAACTTACTATTTAAATCTTTTTATGTGCTGTAGTTTTAGATCCGTTTTCCACTCTCTGCTTTTCCACTTGCGGTTTAAACTTAACCTCACTTAACTTGATAATAATACAAAAATAATGTTAATTACTGTACTGGTAATTTTGCTAAAGTGATAATTTCAAAAGTTACTACTAAACTTTATTGAAAAAAATAACTGGTTGGATTATTTAGAATTCTGATTAAAAATAGACGAATCAGAATTTTTTGATTTACTAAAATTCTACTTGATATAACCGGAATTCTAATTGATACAATTAGAATCGTCTGGTTTATTCATTTTCAACTATAGACATTTCTCTCAGTACATCGATAGAAAAATATAATTTTTATTTTATATTGGTAACTTTAAAACAAACTCTCAATTTTCTAATTCTAATTTGCTAAGCAAACATCAAAGAAGAAAGATTAATTAAGAGTAATTAAAAGGATAGCATATTAAACTAATTTATTAAAATTCAGATTCACAATGAATAGTAGTTTAAATGATATATATAAAGTGGTGCGTTTAACCTTTTGACTTTAGGGGAGACCGGGGCCGATTGTCACAGTTTTTGATTATTGATTTTTAGAAAAAAGTGGATGCCTGATTTTGAAATATTATATACGTTACAATATACCTACATCCTTTAGGTATTAAAAAAAATATTACTCGTGAATTCATCATATCATAAAAATAAATTATTTAATTTTAAATGAAGCTGCGAAAATATGACAATTAACCCCGTGTTCTGGGTTGATTGTCACACGTTTTAGGATTGGCAGTAGCCATATTTGGACAACACATATAAAAAACACAATTTTTATTTTAATATCAGTTCTATATTTTGAGAAATAATAGTAATTATAGTATTAATACAAATAAAATAGTTATTTTAATCATAAAATACGTAATTTGTTTTTGTACCATAGTTTCTATATGAAAAATAAAAACATATTTATATGAAATATAATATATTTGTAAGTATATTCTCTGAAAATATGTCCTCTAAAAAGAG
>NW_017300191.1:892762-912649 GCF_001594075.2 Trachymyrmex cornetzi | reverse complement strand
CCTCGTCTCATTTTGGTCAATCTACCCCACATAGCCATTTTTAATAAAAGAGATTATATTCACGAATTTAGTCAGAATAATGATTACTTAATTGTAGCAAAGATCTTCTAAGATATGTCATTTTCTATACAGGGATATTACGATTAATAATGCCAAAGACTTAATAATGTCAGACAACAAAATAGGTGATTATAAAAATTGACTCACCGACTTCATTTTCTCAAAAATCGCTATAAATAATATATACAATGCTTGTGTTTTACACAACAAATTAATATTATATCAGCTATCTACAGTCAAAAAAAAAGAGATTTTTCTGCCGTGTCTTGTTTGAGTTATAAGCATTTTGACAATCAACCCCGTACGACAACCAGCCCCGGTCTCCCCTACTTAGTTTTCATCAGCCAAACAATTAAATACATTATTTTAAAAGTTACTCATCATTATAAAATCATTAATACAATGCTTGTGTTTTACACAACAAATTAATATTATATCAGCTATCTACAGTCAAAAAAAAAGAAATTTTTCTACCGTGTCTTATTTGAGTTATAAGCATTTTGACAATCAACCTCGTACGACAACCAGCCCCGGTCTCCCCTATTTAGTTTTCATCAGCCAAACAATTAAAAATACATTATTTTAAAAGTTACTCATCATTATAAAATCATTAGTTTAGTAATTAACTATAGCTAGAAAAATATAACTTTTACATTATTATTAGGCCAAGTCTAACCACAAATTAACCAGAAAATGAAAAACCAGGCCTTAATCGTACAAATTTTTTCTTATTGTAGAACCCTCTACGTCATTTGAATATTTCGTCGCAACCGTTTTCGAAGAATCTATCGATTCTCCGTGCACTTCTCAGGAACGAATTAACTAAAGCGCGTTCATTAAGTAGAGTGATACTCGCCGATGCACGAAGTATATTTCGCATGCAATTAAAAAGCGAGGAAAAAAGGAAAAGATGAATTTTCTCATACGATGCGATCATAGTTAATGAGGCTATTCGCAGTTTGTACATGAAGTACGTTTAAACTTGATAAATAAAAACATCCACGGATATTTTAAGCTCCGTCGACCTGCCTCGCTCTGTCGATCATAGGACCTTCTTCATCTCTCGCATGTATCGTCTATATTTAATGTTTATCAAACGTTTGGCGATTGTATCGGAAATTCTACGTTGCGAGGGCACATGACGAGTTCTCACGAGACGCTCACGGGCTGGGGTGTTGATGCAGAGACGTGCATCAATTAATGCGGCGGCACACGTGAATGTGCTGGTGCATAACGCCGTTGGTAATGTAGCCCGCCACATGGCGGTGCGGCGCTTTGCATGGCACATCAATCCTAAATCCGGATGTTGGCCCACAGCCAATAATAAACGATCGTACGCACCAATAGACGACGAACGGACGTCTGAATACCAGCATCTGGATACGAATCCACGTCATCCATGTCGATTAAAATTCGTAATAACGGAACTCAAATAAAGAGAAAGTTTCTCATTGGATTTGTCGGTTCAATCGTCGCCACCCTCCTATATGAAATGTCCCTTATCCTAAACGTAAAAATGACAACGTTTTGCATTTCATTCGAACAAAGTTCATCGATCAAGACAAAATTGGGATTTCGTTGAGATTCTATATAGACCGACCATAATTTGAAACGGTGATTCGGACGACGTAGAAATTCGATAGATTCCGACAATCACATGCATTGTTAGGTTTTCGAACTTCGTTGATTCTCTTTTGACTTTCGTCCCGGACTTGAAATCGTCGAAAATCTTGGCGTTTTCTCGGATCGCGTCTTTTAAGCTATAACTATTCCCCCGACGATCTGCATGATGCCGGTTTCTTATGCGCGACGCGAACATTTCGCCGGAGCAGATCGTGTAGAAGCAATGAAGTTTCGACGTTGTTACGACTGTAACCCGCCAAATGGGCGGCGATCGAAGCTCGGAATGGCGGTACGTGACAACGGAACCGCGTCAAAGAGCGTTGTAAACCGTTGGGGCAATCGCATCCCGCCTCGCGATTTTCCAAGCGTTTGTCCAGCCGACTGCCACATCCAACATCCCCGGTGCTCGCTACCGCAGAGCCGTGAAATAGAGAGGCGTATAACGTTTGACATTTAATGCGCGCCGAAGCATTGGCTTAGATTACAATCGGTGAACGACGAGTGCCCCGGAGGGAGGGCGCGAAAGCTCACTCGACTCGAATGCTCTTTCGGCGGGGGTGGTATAGTCGACGCTCAAATATTTGTAGAGCGTTAGGGAAAAAACTGATGGAGCCGAATAAAAAAAAAAGAGAGAGAGAAAAAAGGAGAGAGAAATTGAATAGGTGGGAAAGCGAATGCTTTATACCTCGTACAGGTACGATCGGGTAATCGTGTAAAAAAAATTCGCTGGCCGTATGTCAGAGTATGGTTACAAAACTGGGAAAAAGCGCAACGTAATTCCCGTTTCGAGAGAATGCGTTACTTTGCCGCAGTATCGTAACCCGACAACACAGTAAAGAGATACAGGGATAGTGATATCGTGGCAATCGTTCGATTTCTACTTGGGTCTGAATTTTAGCACGATGTCCCGGAAAAACACGGCCGACACGACCGCCGTGGAATTGGTTTTCTAAACTTACATTTTTATTTAACGGACATGGCACGAACGTGATCATCGACGTTCAAAGTGCAATGTTCAAAATGGAAACGTTACATGTTCCCGTTAAAGACAAAATTTGCCCTACAATGTGTTCCTTTAGTGAGACAATTCGCGAATAAAGACCTCGTGCACAGCAATATTGTACGTACAAAATTGTGAATAGAAAGTCATTTTTATAGAAAGTTATTTGTGAATAGAAAGCTTTTTATTGTTTCTTTAACCCTCCGCCGACAATATGAGATCTTCAAAGGTACCATCGATATTTTGATTGTGAATTTGATAGATAAATTTGAATTAACAATAGAATACAATCTGACTTTTATGATGATAAAAACTCGTTAAAGCTTTGACAAATCTAAAGGAATTTTTTTTAGATTTTTATATAATACGGAACAATAAAAATTTCTGTTTTTCTTTTTAATAAACCCACTGATGCTTAATTTATCCAATATCATATCTAGAAAATAAATCGTCATTTATAAACCGTCTATAGAAATATATTTAAAAATTCCATTTTTTATAACTTGTAATTTTTTTTATTTATTATTTCTTATAAAAAATTATTTATTTTGTAAGAATTTATTTTATATATATATATATATATATAATTATATTTATTTTATAATTATTTATCTTACAAGAAAATTAATATTTTGGTAGACTGAAATTATAACTTTTACATTACAAATTTTTACATTAAAATATTTTTGTCATATTTTACATCGAGTTTTTACGTCGAGTTATTTTATTCCGAATTTCGTGGTTTAGCTATGCTTAATAAACTCATCAATTGACTATTTCGATTCCTACTGCGTATAGTCAATCATATTCGCATTAGTTTGAGTGCGCATAGTCCGCATGGCAATCATTGTTATATGGCATGACGTTCAATCATACGACACTCTGCTCCCGACAATAAAATTCAAATCCTATTTATAATCACAAACAGACGAAACGGCAGGGCGCCAACCGTGCCGATGTGCCGGGAGTGCAGGTGCGCATTTATTTATCCTGAATTGCACTGGATCGCAACCTGGGCTTCAATGCGAGTTAACACTCGGCCGGAGACGCATTGTTTGATCGCGTCAAAAAGTGACGCCGATAACGCGCTAAGCGCGCGATACTGCCGACAAATTCGCACGGAAATTGAACGAAATACGGTATGAACAGCACAATGGAATAGTTCTCTCGCGATTGGTCAGCGCTCTGCCGCGAGCGATTCTAGACGAAACGCACGCCAAAAAAGTGCACGGGCCTATTTCGAAGAGTCAGTTACCCGCTTATACAAACAAAACGTCAAATGTCAATCACCGACGGAATTAATTACGGGTTGCAATTAATTTGCCAATTAGATCACGGCCGGGATCCATTTAGATGTAATCTGCTGGCTGACAGTTCATCCTCTTTCAGCGTTCCCTCTGCTTTGGTATCTGTAGCGCAACATCCGACGCGAGCACAGAGAGGCCTGGCATTTGCTTCGAAGCAGTCGACAAATTAGCCGTATTAACGGGCACGACCGCGAACGCAGATTTCGCGCAGTTAGCATGCAGTTCCCCACTTGATATCCACGCAAAGGATTATTCAAGTTAACTCGAGCCAGACGCTCGCGAGCGCGCATCCGTAATAATTAGAATAACTGAATTATGTAACGAAAATGTCGAGCGAGCTCGTAGCCGAACCGTGTCTTCGGCGTGCTTTGTCAATTTTCGTATTCGGTTGATGAAATCATCCGCAATAATATGCAAAAGGTCCAATTGTAAGTTAAGAGCTATGATGGAACTTCGGAGAAAATCGAAATAACGTTAGGTTTATCAAGCTCAATAATTAACGACTAACATTAGATGACTATTCTATAACTCTTAACGACAATGTAAGTTATATTGTCATTGCTCAGTTTTCTTATCATGTATAAAATATGGTAATAAGAATATGCGCGACGACGATGTAACAACACCCACAATTGTCGTTAAGAGTTACAGAACAAGAGCCTTAAACTACATAAAATTTAAGCTTTGAACCGTAAGAAAGTGACCCCCCCCCCCTAATCATAATTGATTTTTAAGTTTTAAGTCATAAATATTGACCATCATAGTTGATTTAGCTTTAGCCACAAGAAATTGATCAATCATAGTTGGTTGTTCTCCTCACATTTGACTACGATTAGTCAATTTCTTAAGATTAAGACTTAAAGTTCACGCCTTAAAATTTTATTGTGGACGCCACTTTAGAGAGGCGTATCCGAGAATGCGTGAGAATATGAATGACAAATATGAATATTTTTCGTCAAAGAGATCTTGAATATCTGTAGCCAGTTATAGGATCGGTATTAATCTGCCGATGGGTAATCAAGTAATGAATACATCGTCGGCAAAGACCGTACGTATATAAATCATGCCAGGGAGGATGCCAGGGGCTACAGGGCGGGCCCTTATCTCCAATCAGTACATTGATTGCACGCAGGCAGGTCAAATACCGGCAGCGCCACTCGGCCCTAGCACGATAGCTTATTCAATTTCCGAAACGGCATTCACCATTCAATTCGGCGGTTATCAGCCTATGCCCATCCCCTATCTGGATTTTGCGTGACTCTCTAGAAAGCTGCGTGAATTCGTCCCAAAAGAAAAAGCTCGGATTTATCAATGGGTATAAATCGAGATAATCAAAATTCCGGCGCGTGAGCACGTGATCGCTCTATTTTTACGAAAGGGCCATGCCAGATCTTTGAATTTCGATCACGAGAAAAACTAGAAAGAAAGTTTTCGAAAAATTAAGTAAAATAGTTATTTGTATTTACCTTTTAAGCAATAATTTCTGGGAAGCAATAGTTTCTTGCTGAAGTGCAAACTCACCAACAAACACTACTACACGCGCAACTCATAAACAGATGACCATCTAAACGTTATACACTGAGAAAAATGCTTGGTTAAAAATGGACAAACTAGAAGATTCTGATTATATCAATTAGAATTCCTCAATTAGAATTCCAATAGATAGAACCAGAAAATTTTGATTCCATTTTCAACCAGATTAATCCAACCAGACATTTTTCTCAGTGTAATCTATGACCGACTATATTCATACTTTTATTATCTAAAAAGTTACCGCTTAAATTTTTCGGGAACTTTCTCACTATAATATTTTGAGTCGCAAATTTCAAAACACCCTTATATCCTGTTGTATATTAACTATCCCTACGATAACACAACATCATCGAAAGGGAAATATTCTCCACTACGCGAGAGATATCTCTGACGCTAATTTGATAAGACGAAGTTCTACCGCGAGTACAAGCATTATCATTCGGCGCATTTGCCGTGCGCGTGGCTATCATTCAGTATCTACCGGGCGGTAGCGAGGCTGCGCACTTTCCCGCAGTGTACATAGATAATCGAGCTTAATTAATTGCTCGTGATGCGCGCTCGGGGCTCAGCAAACACATTTACTTATTACCATCCATCTTGAGCGGTGCCTCTCAAGGGGATCGATTTTCCAAGTGCACGCGGCTGATGACACAAATTGCCAAAGGGTCGACGCTCGATCGTAACGCGATCGTTAAATAGAGGCGCGGCTTTTTTCTCCATGATCTCTCTACGACAGCACGACGAGCGTGCCGTTGGAAAAAAAAAAAACCGTACTTAATTATCCTGCAGCTTCCTACAGTAGCGTTCCAAAAAGGACGAGAGTTAATCGTGAACCCTAAACGACCTTTATGCATGAGGCGGCCTGGAACTATCTGTCTTCGTTCGTCCGTTTTGCATATAATGCGTGCGGCGTGTGCGATGTTCCTCCACGTGTGTTAACTTTAATCTAAAATTCCTTTGCGAGGATAACGCGCGTTGACATATTCAACAAGCGTCGCTGCCAATTAATACGCGGAAAGTATCAGTTTTCAATTTTAATAACGCTTCTCTCTCTCCTCCCACAACGTTCATCTCGCGTTTACACTTCACGCTCTCATAAACCGCAAATAGAGATATCGTTTTAACGATAAAATAATACAGACTTTCCCCGACACACGACGGAGGTTCGATGCATATTTCGAAAACGTGGCAATACCGTGTCGCGCTGCGATACCGTGGCACGTTGCCAAAGTGCCAATTGACATCACCTCTCTACTGCAATCGAGCGACTACAAGTATCAGGCGCAACAACGAGATTACGCGGGTAGTTAATAGTCGGGCCACCTTAATCGGTACGTCTCGTCGCCGAAGTACAGTCTACCCGAGCGGAAGTCTCGCTCATCTGATCGTTATTGACTGGTACAGATCCCTTGGGTCGTAAGTGACATTTACACGATACATTCAACGTTAAACTCGTCCGGAGAGACAAGGCGGGAGACGGAGCGTCGTATCTCAGTTCCGGTATCTATACGGACACCGGGTTCCCCTGACAACGAGGCAACAACAAACGCCTAATGGCCAGTTCTCGACTCAAAGTTTAATTTCCTGACCATCGGACAGTGCTTAAAGTGACCTTCTCCCTCCTATCTCTCTCTCTCTCTCTGTTTCCCTCTCTCGCTTTCACCAGCTCGATCTTCCTCTCCCTCTTTCTGTTTCCCCCTTGCTGTCTTGCTTGTCGTCACGACCGCTTTCTCTCCTTCCGTCGTCCCTCACTGGTCTCGGGAATCGCGACCGGACGTACAGCCGCCACTATGAAATATTAAAGAGTTAATGGCGACCCTCTTCACAGAATCGCGAGTAATTACCGCCTGACAGTCGCGTATCGTCGGATTAATCGATAGCGTGGAGTTTGATCCCTCGAGACGACGTTAATTGCTCGTTCGAGAAACGTGTAATCTCTCGCGTTTTTTCCATCCCTTCGATAGACCTTCCAATCTCGCGTTTTCTATTCCTTATGTATGAACACGATGTAATGCGATGCCGTTAAAAAATTTTCTCCACGAGAGAGACAACGGTACGTGTGCAGGTCGCGATAGTATGGTTGCGTTATATCGATCTCGAAGAAGAGAGCTCCATGAACCCGGAACACCCATGCTCGCTTGTTTGACGTACACATATACATGGTATAATGCCTACGTGATCGTGGCACTGACCCCGACCGTAACGTCGCTTCTCTTTGTGCCTGATATGCATACGTGCAGAAAAAGTTTCGGGGTTACCGAGCACGTTCCCACCCCACATATCGCGCATCTTTCCCCCCGTTGTTCTTATAGAAGTATTATAATAAAAGAAAAATAAAAGAAGACAGATGGTCGTAATGCCAATTGTATACGTTAAAAACCAGATTTTCCAGTCTAGTATTCTGTTACCTATTATCATGTTTTTAGTCATATATTTCAATCAAGAATGAAATCATACACATGGCATTTACCTAAGTACGTTAACGAAAATAAAATTTTATAATTATTGAAACCCTGATCAAAATAATCGATACAGCAATGCAATATTATTTTTTAAATAATATTAAGTGAAAACGAATCAAGAAATATTCAATACGAATGAATAAAGAGAGTCAACCATGTTTGGTCAAGGTGAATGTTTGATGCTTAATAATATTTCTGTATGAATTTTTTTACAATTTCCAGTTCAAGCAAATTGCACGACGAGTTTAATTTTCAGTTTAAAAATGCGATCCTAATTATTAAAAATTGTTTAAAATTTTGTAATACTGTTTAAAGACAATTAAATTAATTTAGTAAAAAAAAAAGTGAACAATTTTTTCTTAGTATACTCTTACATGTATTGTATATTATTTCTTTCTTGGTGCCATAAGGATATACACGTCCACACATTACGAATAATACGAATATTTGAAAGATAAAATCGTGTCATCGGTAAACCGTAAGGTCTGGCAACTCTTTTGCGTCTGCGGCAGTTCAGTGATCCTCGGAGGAAAATTGGTCAGAGAGAAAGGATCTGCAAGGCCAGCAGTAGGATAATACCACTATTGGAAACGGCATTCGCGCCAACGGAGACACGGAAGTGGTGAAGAGAAGGGGATGGGGAAGGGGTGTATTGTGCAAAGAGTTCAAGACCGAGCGAAGTCGATAGGAGAGACGAAATCGCACGAGACGGACGGAGACGGAACGAAAAGCGGGAGGGAGGAGTGGAAACTGGGATCGAAGTACGGTCTTGTGTCCCCCACGTCATGAATCATGCATCCTCATCCCCTAGGAGCGAACTGGAACGCGCTGCGGCGGTGCGACCCGTCCGAGAAATAAACAATGTTATTTGTTCGTTGGGATCCCGACCCATCCGCAGCGGTCCAAAGGACTTCTAGCAGGACTAGCGGCGGAAGGACGAGTGGCGGGTTCCGTGCTTTCGTAACCCACAACGATGGGATGAGATACCCGGCTACTCTCCTCCTCGTTCTCTTCGTCCTTTCTCGAGCGCTTCTGTCACTCCTTCTACCTCGTTCCCGTTTCTGCGCTCCACTCGCGAACCCATGCGCACTCTGACAGCTAGAACTGTCAACGGCAGAGGAAGCTCTCGCAACCGCTGATGGTGTTTGAACGGGGCCGAAGTGACGCGAAGGACGAGCGCATACATGCCGGACAAATAACGATACTTCCGCTTTCTCGGCAAACTGGATATTCCTGCTATCCCTGCATGCCGGTTTCGTCCTTCGTCGCCCATGAGCTTTCGTTCTTCTTGCTCCACTTGCCGCATCCTCTCAGAAAGGATAAAAGCAGAAATAGAAAGACGAAAGTCCGCGACTTTCTGTAAATATAAGAAATATCGTAGGAGAACCAGAGACGCCTTATTGCGAGACGACTCTAACGTGTCGTTTTTCTTTTTGTTGCAGATGAACCGTCCTATCCAAGTGAAGCCAGCGGACAGTGAAAACCGCGGAGGTGAGAACAAGCAATCGATCCAATATGTCTCGATATCTCGAAAATTATTTCGCTAATTTAATTACGATGAGGAATATCAAAATTCTTATCAAATTCGATAGAATTAAATTTAATTAAGCATTGAAAAAGAAATTATAACGCTCTTAAAGTAACGCTTTCAATTTTTTAGTATCCACAATATTCTCATTTTTACACCATACAAAGTAAAAAGACGTCGCAAGAGATTGTAATCACACATATTTCGAATATTCATGAACGACAGCAAATAATTAAATATTTCATGAACACGCTGTTAGTGATAAATCAATTACAAATTAGTTTCGTGCTGGAAATACCATACTTCTCGTATTATATAATACATAAATATAGGGGAAACAATTGTATTCTGCGTAGTATAGGTACTCGGTGTCTTTAATAGCATTAGATTCCATATCAATCAAGAGTGCTATGTAATAAACTACAGATAATTCGCTGTAATAGTGAGTCGCGATAACACATTGGTCGTATAAAATTCATACTCGCGCCGGTGGTGGCGCGATAGACTACAGATAAAAAATGTATACCGCGGGTACACCCACCCATCCAGTCGTGCTGATACCCATCGGCTCGGTTCTCTCTACAGAGTTGTCGCGCGTGGCGGCTCCTCTTCGCGCCCGCGCCATATCTTCCACGTGCACACCTTGTGCCGAGAGAGCCAATTTTATTAATTACGTGGAATTTTTCAGCTGGCGATGGCCGTCATGTTGACATTCGCTTATCGCCATGGACGCCGCGGGTCATAAATTTCGCGTCACGGTAGGATAACTGGGGGCAGGCATTCGCGTATGTATGACGAAACTCCAGATAATCGAGAGACAAATTGTCGATCGACCATTGTTTTTAATGAGTGCCCTGCACCTCGCGTCTCCTCCCGGAATCGCGTGACCATACGCCCACCTTTGTCCTGCCAATCTTATAAATATATAATTTCGTTAGTATTATTTGCGAAAAAGCACGATCTCTAATCGGCGCGGTTACGAGCGTTGTAAATAGTATCTCGCGCAAAAATCTGATCGCTTATCCGTATCCCCATTCGTTCATCCGCTCGCGCTCGCGTTCGATTCGTCCCATACGTTAATTTCTATAAAGCACCTCGGCAAATATAACTCGTACCATTGGAGCCACGATTTAATTAAAAATATGGTATTTATCTTTGGAGGCGGGTCATAACCGATCGATACTGTTCCATCCGTTTGGCGAGCGCCATCGTCGAAGCTCCCAGCGTCGCTTCCGATGCATGTAAATAGCAGGGAAGCTCGTCCGGGAATTCCCGAAGGCTAAGAGCCGTTGGGGCCCCCTTCGTTACCATTCGCAAAGTCCGTGCCACACCGGGGACACACAGCGTTCCCGACGAGCTGGCAACTACTCCGAAGTCCTTCCTGCCGACGAAGGTGGGCAGGACTCCAACGCAAGGAGTGCGCCAAGATAAAGGAGGAGAATTCATATAAGAGAGAAAGAGACAGAGACAGGGAGAGGGGGGAGAGAGAGAGAGAGAGAGAGAGAGAGATATATATACATATAGAAATGCGAAGGAAGAGATCGAGCGAGATCGCGCAGGGCGTTAGACCGGGATATGCGGAAGAAGGCACGAGGGGGCGGCGAAGGGGAGTAGATGAGGGGGATCGTAATTCATATGCTAATCTGGAGGAGATGCCATTGTAATCTCCGGTCGCCTGCCTCCGTGCGGCCCCACAAAGCCTCGGCTTGACGCGGATGCAGGAGTGATCCTGAGCACGGTGCTGCTCCCGCCGTTGCTTCTGCGGCGCAGTGTATACCTATGTAGACGCTGTATCTACGTAGTCGCAGAGAGAGTTCAATCAGGGAGGTTACTGAACTTCGACAGCATCGCCGAGCCGCCTCTATCCTCAGCGGTAACCGCCGATGTCTACCCTCTATCGCGTACGGTCCTACAAGATGGTTTCCGCCACTTCATCTTCGCGTCTCTCATTCTCTTTGTCCACCCTTTAATCGCGTCATCCTTAACAGCCAACCCGGCATGATCTTCACGATCCTTCATGACCGCTGACGTAATCCTCAGGTTATCTCGGGCCGATACAAATGTTAATGACGTCATGTAATTCGTTTGGATAACGCACGGGATCATGGCAAATCCTCAGTCGCGTAATTAGTCCGATGTTACGTGTAATCTGCTTTAAGTTGTTAAAACCGGTCATCAACGTCCATCGAAATTAAACTATATTAGAGATATGTTTCAATAACTTCCGCGACATTTGATCACGTTTCGCAATTAACAATATTATAAGATTACTATCCGGTAACAATAGGTGCATTTACTCGAATACCTCTTGTCAGCAGTAATTCATATTTCGGTTTAATCCGTATATAAATTCTATCTCGATCGCATAAATGGATTCTAAGAATCTCATCTTGAAGGCGGATTTAAATCGAATTGAATCACTTTAAGTTGTTCTAAATAGGTCGAATATACTATAATCGTTTCTTGTCGATTTCACGAACTATCACATGAGAAACATTGTATTTTTAGTAAGCAAACTCGATATAACTTTTTCATGATATATTCCTATTTAAAAAAAGGTGTTACACCGCTTCGTATTCATAAAATGATAGTTTAAGGTTTAAGATAGCAATGGCTATAACCACTTCTCTCTTCTGTCGAGACAGATTTCGTTGTTCCAAGGGACTTCTTCGTCTTTTCCCACGTTAATGACTGCCCTTTATGCCTGCGTTTTGGAATCCTCAACATGCGGTTTAGTTACATCATTTTATAGATTTTCTTCTATAACGATTCGAAAGGCGACTCCGCAGAGTAAACGTCTTATTAGCGATACAAAAGGTAAATAAATCAGGCTTTAATTGCGAGACGATGCGAGGCTAAAACGTCCGGCTGCGGAAATGACTTGTTTCACTGTACCAATTCCTCTTATCGCGCGAGATACCGCAAAGTGTTTGTGCGATAAATCCATCCGCGAATTGTACGGAGAACCGTACAAACAATTCAAAAGATATTTCATGCTGAATTTGACGTTATCTTAAATCCTTGCTAACGTTTAGAAATTTACCGTGTTGAGATGCGCGAACAATGACCGTTCATAAATGCACTATCTTCCGTAATATCGGCTGGAATTTTACGAGCGCAACTCATACGAGCTATGCACTTATCCTTTCCAGTTTTTATCGCGGTAATGTATCATCGAAGATACGTTTACTCCAGAAAGAATCTCAGCGAAATCCATTCGAGTGAAGATTCCCGACGTAGCTCTTTTCCGAAACATTTTTCACGCACGTCGATGGTAAGACTCCGCACGCGCGATAATAGCAGCCGAAGCACAGCCGGAATTAAGTTTACAGCGACGAGAACAGATTTGAGAAATGCGTATCTCGCGCGGAAGTTGGCCCGCCGACTCAGGGTCGGTCGAAGTTTCTACGACTGGATAAGGGTGGGTGCCGCTGTACCGGAGCTAGTTGAGCAAGTAGATAAGTTTCGATCCCTCAGCGAGCCACCTTGCTCCTACCGCCATCACTCGCCTACCGCTACCTCTTCGTCGTAGATAAACGTATCCCGGAATATCGGGTTGAGGAAAAGGGGAAAGGGGCCTACGGCCGTCTTCTCGCGTCGCTGCCAAGTTCGACTGACATGACGTGGACTGGTCTTAAACCCATCCGAGAGAAATCCTCGCGGATTATAAGAGTCCGTTTTCGTACCTCTTCTTACGAAGAAGAGCGACGGATGACGGGGTATTCGTCGTAAGGCAAGCGCAAACTTACTCGCTGGATTTGTACTGCAACTTCATTTTATGGTATGTCGGAGAATATTCGCCAAGTTATGTTCGCGTATGAGCAACGACACTTACGAGCAGTATCAGAGAAATATGAAAATTACAAAAGCATTTATGAAATATTTTTATTTACTGTAATATTCACTTGAATGAACGTGTCATAGAATATTTGAATTTCGTAGAGGAAAAATATATTTTGATGTTCGTCGACTTTATTTTATTTTAACTAGAGTTTTAATTACAGCTAGTTTTTCTTCAATTTCTAAATAATAAATTTATGAAAAAATATACTGAATATATTCAATGAGAGAAAAATACCAAAATAATTAAATTTTATTGTAGAGAACATTAATTAAAACTATATTAATAGATTCTTAATTTAATACTCATTTTATTCATTTGGAAAGAAAGAATAACAAGCTAACAGATATATTTTTTTGAAATTATTATTTTAATCCTCCCTCCCCGCGAATAGTCACCTGGAGTATTTTTATATCCCAGCGACAAAAAAATGTGAATTGTAAAATATCGTTTTACGATATTGTTCAATATATTTTTTCTTCCGTAATAACCATTCTTTACAAACCTTTAAATATGCAATTCTATCGAAAAATCGTAATAAAAAAGCGTTATGTTAAAATTTTTTTAAATATTATTAAACAAGAGCTATTTGACGCGTTTTTTCCATTTACTATTTCTATAATTTCTACCTACGTTTTTTAAAAAATTATGAGTAAATCTATACCCATAATATTTTCAAATACTAATAATTTAAATAAAGCGATTAATTGGTATTAATTAATGACAATTCGACAGAACAGGGCCATTTGACAGGTTTATAGTATAGGAAAAATACATTATCATGAATAAAACGCGGTTTAGATATCCGCGTCGTGTCAAACAAAACGTTCGCTTTGTTCTCGTCGTCCAGCGAGATGATAATTTCTCGAGAGTTAATTCCTCTTTCGCTTCCGCTTGGGGAGTCGAAAGGCGCGTTAACACTTAGCTCCGGCGACAAAGGTCCAATTCTTGGTCCCTACGGTATCCTGACGCGACAATGGGAGCGAACTCTCGGCGAAAAGTACCCGGGGCTAAGGACAGACGGGATATTTCCCGACGAGGCGTTGATACGCCGAAGGGAATCGAGACGGGTGTGCGCGGTATGAGGATTGCCAGGGGTAAAAAGAGGGAGAGGGAAGAATCTGCGGAAAGCGGGGATGCAACGAGGCTGCAAGTCAGGCGAGAATCTAATTTCCCGAGACAAATCCTTAAATGTGCCCCGGAGCCTGGCTGGAAGGCGCGAGCCGAGGCATCTCACGGAATGAGCTCTCTCGTCTAGCATCCGCGACAACGACCTTTAACTCGGCTCGCCAATTTTGCGTCTCCATAACCCCCTCGCGAAACGCGTCATTAAGCTCATTCACGCGAGAAATGCGGTAGATCGAAAACAGAGCGTCGCAATCCGAGATGCAGTCGCGATCTAACCGGAAAAACATAAACTCGCCCCCCTCAGTGTTTTTTGCTCGAACGAGATTGCCCGATGCATTGCACATAAAAACAGCGTCTCTTAATTAATTTACTGACGATAAAAACAACAGGACGAAACCTTTTAGAAAAATCTGCAATAAATTTATCAATGTTGATATGAACTCCTACGAAAGATTTCTCAATTCGTTGCAAACGTATTGAGGTGTTTACGAAAATCATTCCATTTCATTATCGTAAATAGCATAATATTTCAAATCTTGTTACCGGTGTTATTGATATTTCGTGATAGTTTAATTCCTGCGATTATTAATCTGATTGTATTATATCCACGACTAATATTATATTATGAAAATTAGGTTGCTATAATTATATAATATCTAATTGCAATGTTAAAATCAAAAATACCACACTTGATATTTAACAATAATCAAACGGAATATACATTTTAATGAGACTTAATCGTTGCTACGCAAATGAATTCAGTGTAGTAACCTGAAAATCGATAAGTAATGATTAATTATAAAATAAATTTATAAGAGAGAAGTAGTTTTCGCTCAACGCAGCGATAAGCATCGATCTTTTTTTTTTTTTACAAATAATATTCTTGTTACTGATCATAATTTTTTTTTTTATAATGTGATAGGTCGTATCGTATTCATCACGCAGAAGATCCGATCGAAAGAAATGTCCTGTACGGTACGAGTATACGAAAGAAAACGCATGGGTACGATTCGCAGTTGGGCGAGATTAAGATCGAATTGAATCTTGCGAGGATTCATATAGACAACGAATGGTGTATTTTTTTAGGTCCAATGCCATTTCTTTGTTTCTGTTCTGTATTCCAGAGTGCATGATGGACGACGGGAGCGCCTGTGCCATCTTCTGGAAGTAGGAAGCACCGGTTTCGGCCGCTGAAGGTAACTTCGACTTCCAGGAGATAGCTAGCTTCCTTCCAGTACCTCTATTCTTCTCCGCAAATTGGCAGAAAGAGAACTTCCCCCCTCGATGAAATGAGAACAAAATGAATAAGGAAAAAGAAACGGGTCCAACTACCCAGCCCCTCATTCTCTCCCGCCAACATCACGCCAACACCGCTGATTCAGCCAGCACAGCCCGCCGCAAAGTTCATTTTGCTGCTCGCTAGTGTTTGAACCACCAAAACTCCAGCATTCCCTCACGAACCACTATCCCTTAGCCCGACTTAGTGCAGCCGGTACATATCTATCCGTCGAGAAGGCTAAATTTGCACAAAGTGCTCGTCCAAATTCTTTCGTAAAAAAAAAAAAGAAAGGTCTCAAATTTCTCGGAGCTTTTGACACGCGCGCGACTCATTAGGACTCTCGCGTACGTTTAGGATTATATCCATGAATTGGCACAAGCAATTGGTTAAAAATTCAAAAGTTTGATTTCCCCAAATACATTGATTTTTCAAAAATCCAAATCTCTTCGCTGATAAAATTCTCGAGTTGCTCTGAGCTGAAAATTCAATCGTAATAACTCGCACGTTCTTCCGGTAATGCGCACTGCTTAACCGCGCGATGAAAACGCTATTGGGCTCCTCTATGTCAGTCTCGCCATCCCCTTCTTATCCGTTTCTCATCCGGCACGATACGCATCATTTTACGCATTACAGAAGGTATTATAGACAGTGTTGTGCGTACCCACATGCGTGACTGAAACCTGTAGCCGTAAACCTGTCGTTCGTGTTTTTTTGCTCTGTTTATTACGCACCGCCGTTACACACTATTGAAGCCTCGTTACGACGAGGCGTGCGTGGCGTGGACGCTCTTAGAATTCAGACCGGCACAATGAACCGAGAGTGATGCAGAATATATGAGAGAATCGCGGTCTTAGAGCGTCTACCGACCGTACGATAGCAACGACCCTTTGCTCCGAGTACCGAGTTTATTGTACGTTTCTAAGTCCATAAGTCCCGACGTCTTACATTCCCGAACCCCCCTGTCTAATCTCATATCCATATTCGTATGGACAAAACCATCTTGATCGTACATATTATATATATATAAAATTATATTATATATATATACATATATATATCGCTCTTTACAGCTATGATCATATAATAGTGGCTCGCTCGTTGGATGTGTTGTCTCGTTCGTTGTCAATGTGTTTTTTATCACCTCTGTACATATTTTCTGATTATGATATAATATATGTGAGCTACATTTATCTTATTGTATTATCTAGATTTGACATTTCTATATATAACAATATAACATCCCTATTTCTCAACAGTCGATTGAACCATTCTCCCACCTGCCGCATTCCATTCCCAGTTCAATTGAAACTATTTCCTGTGTTATCCTACTAATTGTGAATCTCGCACAGCCATAATCGTATTTTACTATTTGATATTACGAGGATACACACACACACACACATACACACATAACGAATACATACATTAATATACATTCAGTGCAGATATTTCTAAACAAACTATCGCTAATTTATCAAAATTTGATTTCGTAACTGCTACAATAATTATTTTAAGATAAATCTAGCTTACACAAAGTCGAAAATATTTTTAAAAGCGAAATTGATCAAAATCTTTTGCCAAACAGTTTCAAGTACGCTGCATCCACCTTAAAAATGAGCTAAACGGAAATCAAAATGATTTTTATATTGAAATGATAATCTTGAAAAATTCTCAATCGGATAAAATCATATACTTTTCATTTAACATGAAACGCCTTATATGACCCGTTCTTCCTCATTCAACTTTTCGCGCACAACTTAGAAATAGCTGCAGAATATAATAAGTATTCATTGTTAAACTTTGTGTAACGGTGATCCATCTCGAGAATACATTACGTTTCCTGTCTGCTAAACAACTAAACAGTAGTTTAGCGGTATTGTTTCTACAGTTGTAAAAAAAAAATTGAAAAACTCGACACGGATCACCGTCGGGAGTATCAGCTATAATTGGATCGCTTAACATCCTACCTGATTTTATCGCGATTCCGTTTGTTTTCGGTTTTTGATATACTTATATTATAATACCGAATGTAGCTCAACATTGATTTTGAATTATTTCCCATGTCTCTGTTATATTACGATTTTCGTTCCCATTAAAGTACCGTTTTCCACTGTTACAACACTGTATGTTACATTGTTGTCGGTTATGATAATTGTTCCCGTGGTTGTTCTCGGTTTACTATTGTCGCACAGAAGACACACACATAAAACCCATAACCCACACACATACACTTGCGCGATTTCCAGTGCTATTAGATGTACACGTTGACGTAATAACGAGTGTAACCGTGCGCGTTTAAGGTACCGTACGTGTGCACATCAGATATGTTACGTTTTTATATATATATTATATATCTATATATCCCTATCTCCCTCCCTTTAGGATGGTGGATGCTGGTGTAACCGTGTAACTTTGTCGTTCTCGGTGTTAGCCGCAAGATCTTCTCTTTAACGCCTATAACGCTTAGCTCACACACAGAACTGACTAACGTTGTTCTTTCTTTTTTTTCTCTGTTCCCTCTATTTCGCAACGTGCCGTCGTCGACCCGCAGACAGAAAGCTGTTCGTTGGTATGTTAAGCAAGCAACAAACTGAAGACGATGTGCGACAGCTGTTTACTACCTTCGGTTCAATAGAGGAGTGCACCATCCTCCGTGGACCCGACGGAAGCAGCAGAGGTGAGTGCTCATTGTCAGCTGTTTACATGATATATTTGCTAACTGTTGCATGATTAGTAATCGTGTATACAAACAAGGTACAATCAATTTTCTCAACCTATCTCCGAAATAAATATTTCCTCGAGAAAACTGTACGATTTAAGTATCACCCGCTTACTTTAATTTTACATTCGACACAGAAAATTCGTGAGAAAACATACGTGAGAATCGCAGATATTACGACCAACGATTCGCTATCGCAAAAAGTTCAAAGATCGCCGATAAAGGAATTTAAAAATAGCTTCAGTGCTTCAGTCCCTGAGGGATTAAGCACGAAAACCGTATTCTCTCTAGAACTAAGTGTACCGTAACGTGGTGCGCGTATATTTTTATGTCGTGGGATAAAAGCATAGGCACATTGTCCATAAAAATACGGGTATCTGTGCAATTTTTAGCCGCAGGGCGGGATATTCGCGTCCCTCTTTACTGCACGATCGTTTTACGTCTTCGCCGCGCATTACCTCTCTTCCACTCGATTCATACAGTTTTAATCTTTAAAAAATCAGCGAACATAACCATTTGTGAAGCTTACGTAATTTCAACGCTGTTGTTTCATCTCGTTAGCGTGCAAAAGCAATTAATTTCATGATATATAAAACGCGATAAGTGCTCATTGTATTTAGTTTCTATTAATAATTGCAACCACAAAATTACTTTTATTAAACTGAAGTTTATTTAACTGAAGTTTAATTTGAATTTTTAAAAATTGAGTTTTTGTAATTTTATATAAAGATCTCTCACACATTTTTATCGTGTAAAAAAAAACAGTGACATTTTGTTAAAGAAAAATTTGTTTTAAAATGGTCGAGAAATAAAAAGGAGGTAGTGTGGTAACCTTGGACACTTTGTACATCATCATTTGAGAGAGCCGTGAAGCTCATAATCCGCGGCGCCTTTAGGCATTTTCATCGAACGATGAAGCGACAAAGAGACTCTCCGGGGCACTTGCTTTTCAGAGGGGGGGGGGTGGGGACGAACGGACTCCGTGAAATTAATCATGAGATGAGGCAGCAAAAGGGAAGGAGGGCGACTATCTCAAAGGAAAGAAGGCAATTGCCTCGACCAAGCATTACGAGAAGGAAAAAAGAGATAGAGACTCACCGCCCCGACGATGATGCACGACTAAGGAAGGATATAATCGCGACGGCATTTGAATATTCGCTCGCGCTGTTTACAGCGCGAAAGGATAGATAAGGCGGCAAGAGGATGGATGTAATTCGGGCGGGGATAACTGACGGAATATGGCGGACGAAAAGTGGGCGCGGAGCTGCAGTCGGACGAAGCGGCGAGAGCAATAATTTCCGCTGGACGAGGCGGCGAAATTTAAATATTTTCATTCAAGAGTGAAGACCTCGCGATGCGTCTTCACTCGGAAGGTAACTAGAGGAGGAGAGGAGAAGGGGGGGGGGG
>NW_017300191.1:869820-892574 GCF_001594075.2 Trachymyrmex cornetzi | reverse complement strand
AGGGCCGGGAGAAATAAGGAAACGGGTAGGAAGGACGCGGGTAGGCAGGCGCGAATGTAATTAAATTCCACTTTGAAGTGAAACTCACTTTCAGCAGTTAATAAGATTTTGATTCGCAGTCGGTGACGTAACGTAGCGCGCCCATCGTAGCTTTGGCAGGTAGGCGCTGCTCGCTCGCGACGACGAAGGAGGCACGGGACGGCAAGAAGGAGAAGTAACGGAAGTAGTATGCGAGAGAAGGAGCTTTACAATGTGCGAAGTCTGTGCTCCTTCGCTTCGAGCAAAGACCAAACCACCCACCGCCCGGCCTCTCCCGTCCTACGGTTCCACCGTTGCGTCGGAGCTCCGGTTCTTTGTCGAAAGCCAGGACGATGTTGCGCCAGCTTTCCGAGCTCTTTAATTAAAATTACGCAAACGCGCGCGCACCACGACGACAGTTTCCAACCGGTAGTCGGTTTATCACGTAGAACGCATTCGCGATCGCTCGCCAAGAATCCCAGGTATGTCATCCCAACAATTACAATACCTTTGACGAAATGAAGCGCGCGAAGTCTGAACGCAATCTCAAGCTTGATCTCTGGCTCTTCGCGAAGTTGACCTTCCGCATTAGGCAGGGTCGATCGAAACAACGTTAACCGCATCTCGGTCGCATCCATTTCTCCGAATCTCCCGAAACGAGTTCTAATTCTACGAGTTCCTATTCTCAGCCAGTGCTTAGAGCGCGAATCTTCCAGAGATAATTCCACCGCAATCCCAACCGCGACATTCGTCCTTGGACACTGGTATCAGAACGAAGTTACTCAGCGGGGATAGATGTGCTTGCCGTGGGGAAGGGCCTGATCGCTTATTCCGCGCAACTCCGCGGCATATCCCACGCCTCGATCTCGTCCCGGCAGAAACTTTCCCAACACGCTTCATCACCGCTCGCTGAGCCTCGGTCGAGTTTCATAACTAGCTAATCCGACCCGTAATAGAGAGATCAAGCAGAGCTCCAACGAGCGCGGCCGTGTATATATGTATACGTATATATATATATATATGTATAAATACAAACATACATACACATAATATATATATCGCTATACTGGTCTACGTGGCACCAAAATTACAGCGGAGAGGATATCGTTTCGGTAACTCTTATTCTAGCATCATCCGTCAGTAAAGCACTGGGATCAGTTACACGTCGGGAATGTAAACGCACGCGACCGGAATATCCTGTTAGCTATACACTTAACTCGCACAACTTCCGCCAACCGGTGACCTTCCGCAATGAGTAACGACGATCGAAAGTTATCAGCGATATCCACAGTCGCTCTTCGCTTCCATTCGCTACTCTTTCAACTGAAACTTTTCTTATCGGATAATGTTACCTATCTCGAAAGGTGATGGAAGATTTGTCGGTAACGAGGAGTCTAAAAAAAGAAGATCTTCGAGTTCTTAGGGAGACACGATCGCCATCATCCCCTCGTTGTTGTCGTCGTCGTCTTCGCCGTTGCTGTCATCGTCGTCGAAACGACGCACTGCGTTATCCCCCTCCCCCGTAGCTTTTCCTCAAGCCCTACACCATCCCGTCATCTCCCAGGGGTAAGAGGGGAACGACGATGGAGCTCTTCGTCCAATTATTTTTCCCTCGCTTCGAAACATTTCAACGCCACTTCAACGAACGAACTCGTTCTATTCTCATTGCCGCGCAACCCTCTCCGCTACCCTACGGCAGAACAGAACCGCGTCACTTCTTCCCCGGTTCGCTCCGATTCTCTGTCGGAGTTACGTCCCCTTCTAGCTGTGCGTACGCGATCCCAACTGGGCCCACCCCTTAACGCGAAGTCCGCATTATTTCAATAGCGCGAACAGCAATAATTCACCGCGCTAAGAAGATTATAAAATGTTTATGAATAATGGAACAAAGTATATATATATATATATATTCCGAGCGAGGTATACACTTGTCGAGGTAACACCACGCTATACTACGATAAAACGGAGACACCTTCTGTGGTAGCAACCGAACCACGTGTAAGTTGTGTGCGTCACGATTGCGCAACCGTGTGCCGTAAGCGCGATACGATTATTCAAACCGGGGAAACAATTCCGTGCATTAAGTCGTAATAACATTGCGCGCCGGTACTCCCGATCCTCTTTTGTCGCCAGGACTCGCAAAACGCGGTATTTGGTTCCCCCCCCCCCCCCCCCCGAGCACGAGAGAAGTACAATAGATCATGAGTTCGCGAGTTACTGCGCGAACAATGCAATTACGAGAAACATTATATCGTTCGCTTCAAGATCTCACCTTAAGGGATGCGGCGGATGCTAATTTACTCGGTTTTAACATCGAAATACTAACATAACGTCTATCGCTTTGTGCAGACTTAATGCTTCTGATGTGTCGCTGTAAACATATTACGATTAGTAATCTCGTAAGAATTAAAATGAAAGTTTGAATTGAGAGAGAACCAACTAAGAGCAAATGATATTTCTGCAATTAGCTGGTTGCTGAGTGTTCCATGTCAATATGTTCTTGCAGTCGATCCGTTAATAATGTATGCGTTTCATGGGCTACAAACGAATGTTTAGGGATTAAACACGAGCGACGTGTAATCGGCTGTTTCCTCAGCACGTTTGTATCAGTACGATTTATCATCGTGGTAATAGTTAGCACCCTTTAAATCGTCGCTCCAGTTCGCCGCATTATAGCACCATGTGGGTGGATGGGCACTCGCATTTACTCGCGCGAAATCATTTCCGATCATTTTCGATGGAGCTTTTGTTTTTGACTGCGCGACGTAAAGAGATTGCGATGGCCGCGTTAACGATATTGCTGACGGGAAATATGACGAATCAATAATTTCCTCAGCCTAGCATTTTATGATGGGGCATTAAACGAGCGATGGTTATCGGCGATTAATCGTTCGGCTGTCACTTGCACCGGCGCGTCCACGCGCGGTATGTATCGGTGCCTTAATACGCGCGGACAATTTGCGTTCTTTATCTTCGACACACACATGGAACGTATGCCTCCATTATTGCACAAGCACGGGATATATTACTGTCGAGAGGATTATAGGAAAAATATTCTACGCTTTACGGGTACACTCTCATTATCGCGAGGCTATAAACTTGTCCGTCCTCATTATCCTGCAGGACCGTGCAGTTATCAAGCTGTAATTCCATTAATGATTCTACTTATTACGACGCGATGCAAATTGTAGAATATAAACGTAGCGTTTCTGTGTGCTTCCAAGCTTCCAAGGCGCAATATACAAAACGAATATTAAGCGTGGTGTAAAAAAAAATAATCGGAATCGCGATAGAATTGCATATTATCTATATTACAATGATCGATCATCATTTATAGTGGTGCGAATTGTGGAATATAAACGTAGCGTTTCTACGCCGTTTTCAAGACTGTTAAATTCATAATGTTAAGTTATACCCAATTCAAGTTTTTTATCATTTCTGCAATTTCGTATTTCTACAAGTCGTTAATTTAACTTAAACAATGGAGTTAAATAATTTTACTTGAAAAAGTGTATTTAACTCAAATTTAATTTTTATTTATTAAGTGCATTAATATGTGGACGTTATTTATAATACTTTGAAACTACCACAGAAATGAATGATTTACATCTTGACATACATGGAAGTTAAAACAACAAAATCTTGTACAAAGATATTGGGGGTTGCCATTGCTCTTTTGATATCTAACAGTACTCTCTAAATCTCGAAGAGTGAAATTTCACTCGAAGAGATTGAAAATTTAGCCTGTCATGAAAAAAAGAGTGAAAACACGGCCACTCTTGTTCAAGATTTTCACTCTTTTTAGAGTGAGATTTATATACTCTTTTGAAATGAGATTCACTCTAAAGGAGTGAAATCTCAATCTCTTTTTTGGAGTATAATATCAGGGTAGATGAAATCTCACTCCAAAAGAGTGAATCTCATTCCAAAGGAATAAATCTCACTTTAAAAAGAGTGAAAATCTGCTACTCTTGAACAAGAATGACCGTATTTTCAGTCCTTTTTCAAAACAAGCTAAATTTTCAGTCTATTCGAGTGAGATTTCACTCCACGACAGTGAAAGTATACAAAGCGAATATTAAGTGTATTATAAAAAAAAAATAATCGGAATCGTGGTAGAATCGCATATTACATCGAGATGACCGGTCATCATTTATAGTAGTAAAACTACCATCTTCTTGATGTAAGCACCGCTGCCACCTTCTGGCGCCACTCTACCCGTGAAAGAGGGTACTCTCGGGTGGAAGCTCTCAATATGTCCGACCTAATCCTCTCCCAGAGGACTCGGCGTCCCCTCTCGCGCTTTACTTTGCAATACGTACAAACATTTCGAGCCCAGCTGCGCCACGGGATTTAGGAGCTGAGCGATTAATAAATGCTCCGTACGACGAGCTGGCACCAGGACTCTCCGACAGCCACTCGACGAGGAGGCTGCCCGTGATTTACCGTCCGGACTCGCGTGTCTGCATCCAAGCCCCTGCCGCTTCGTCTGGATTTTCGGTGATTTCGCGGCATCGTTATGATTTAGTACCACGCTCCGTTTGAAACATCAACGACGATCGGTCTTCCTCCTTCAATGTTCGAAACTTGAACTAGCGTAAGACGTCGAAGTGACTGACGAATCAGTCGTAGTAGAGAAGTTGATATCTTCGCAATCTCTCTTTAAGAAATACGTCCCTTTCGCATTACTCTAATAAATATACATTTAATGCTCAATTTGTATCATTTATGCATTGTAAAAGATTTATATGTAATAAAATTACAATAATTATAGTAGATCATTTTTTGATCTTGTTAAAGGTGTATATCTATTATAAATATGTAAAACCACACTTATAAAATAAAATTATTCTTCTTTACAGTAATTAAACAATTCGCAAAAGTAAATTTACCAACGAATTACGTAAAATTTTTTTAAGCTGTGTTATTGATAACGAACCTAAAAATATAAATATAATATTGTAGTATCCTATTATATTATATGTGTTATGTTATATTACGAAAATATTACACAAATTTGTACATTTACACAGAAACTATAAAATTTATTGTATTTTTCCGTCTAATATAAAGATATATTTACACAATTAGAGGTAAAAGTATTCATTTCTGTAAAACAATTTTATATATTTCCATCTCGATTTCCATCATGAATTATGTAATTTTTATACATATTTATGTAATTTTACAATGTACAAATTAGTACATCAACAGCATTAAATTTTTATTAGTAAATGCGAATTTGATTTACGATGATGAAGGTCCAGCTTAAGTCGCATTTGCTATGACAGCACGGAAATAACTATGGCAGCGACATTATTATATCGGCATTGTGATAGAAGGAAACAGCGTCAGTGTATGTACATTATTCGCGAAGAGACCTGCTTTACAAAACTTACTTGTAACTGATTATATGGTTACAAGTATGTCGTACTTGATGTCACTCGATGATCACGACGTAGCACGAGAATGATGAGGCTAGTAATGGATTATTAAACTTCCCACGTTACTTTACGACATAGTTCTGCAATACCCCACAGCCTATAAAGCTACGAAAACGTCGTTTTCCTTTTAACGACCTTCTGGAGTCTCAACCAGTATATAATACGGCTAGTTATTAATAATACTATTATTAGTTCTGAGAGACTTAACACCGTCCTTGCTATTCTTTCATTACAACCACGTCGCAATATTTTCGCCATCTCGCATTCAATTCACGACACGGAATTCTAATTGTTATAGCTTGTCGGTTAAATTTCTGTTCATCATAAATTTTTATGTTGATGAATTATTACGCTCTGATCGTTTAGCGTTCTTTATGTCAACGATGAAATTATAAAGAATCGTTATTGAGTGTAGGTGGAATTTCACAAACGTTACCGAGATCAGATTCGAACGCGTCGAATAGCTTTTACGATCAATATGTGCAACATCGTAAATCTGATGAAAATCCCATAAACATTCGGTAGTAACTTGCGCAATATTATTTCGTGGCATGGTACGGATATAATATTACTCGATATATGTATAATATTACCCGCGAATTCGTATTACCGGCGTTCTGTAATCGATGGCGTACGGACTAACAAATGGAGAAATTTACGGTAGCTAGATTATTCACAGACTTAGGCCCAGTTTCACAACTCACGGTTAACTCTTAACCGAGGTTCAACTTATTTGTCATCTTTTTCCAATTCTAGAATTGAAAAGAGATAATGAATAAGTTGAACTTCACAGTTAAGAGTTAACCGTCAGTTGTGAAACTGGGCCTTAAGGCTAGTTTTCGTAAACGATTACGAAACGCAGAATTGCACTGCAATGAATCGGATATGAAAGTTTCGGAACAGAAGCGAGGAGAGAAGTCGAGAGAGGGAAAGAGGATGCTGCTTTAGAGTGGTCTGTTAAGCTGGCCACCATGGTTATCCGATAACGCACAGCGACGAGCTGTTGCTCGTCGAAGGGACGAAGCGTCGAATCGGGATGGGTAATGCACGAATGTGAAGGTTTATGGGCAATATGGTATATTTACGGTTGACGGGCAAAAGCCGCCATATGGAGGCTAACAGAAGGGGACCGAAGTATCCTCTCTTGCGCTCTTCCTTCTTCCGTCATCTCTGGCGAGGTACGTTGGATGAAAAGCTCGCGGATATTGACGAAGAAGGCTCCCACCACGTGCAATATCCCCCGGTGGATATTGACGCGATGTCAGGCGAGGAACGAAGGAGCTGTGAGACGACCGCGAGGATCTTACGACAACCGCGTGCTTCCTGCGGCCTTTCGTGAACCAGGACGGTAATCGCATTAATATAAAGACGGTAAATCTTGATGCGCACAATGGCGCCTCGTGCCACGACAACAAAGACACGTTGCTTCCTAGCTGTTGTTGCTTACACACTCACAATAGGGTACGTCGTGTCATGACGATCAACGAGGTCGACTCGGTCGGCTATAATTCGTGTGAACGGGCTTAGATACCCCTTGTGTGTGAACACAATTTTATCTTGAGGAAATTGGATATTTCTAATCAAAATATTATTAAAAATAATGAATCATGGAACTTTTACATACACAAAAAACTGTTTGATTTTTTAAATTAAATACTATACGAGAGAGACACATCTTCTACTAAATAAATATCGGCGTAGCAATTATTCACTGCTTTTATACATAATGCACACATTTAATTTATTAACAATTATAATACGAAATTGGAGCGATGAGAATAAATCTATTTAAGTAGGAGAAATCCTATTTTCGATCAAAGCGGATTTTAGTGCTTAAATATTTCGGTGTGAATTTATATACATATCCAATTCTGCAAATCGCGCGTAGAAATTCTTTTCAATTTTAAAATATAATCATAAACAGAACTAGAGCAGTAATATTACATATTAAATTAACAAGCAATTAATTTTTTTTGTGATAAACATCTTATAAGAATATTAGATATTAATAAAGTCTTAAAAACTTTAATAATTTATCGCGAAAAATATTACCTCAGCCTTCAATTTTATTAAGTTTATAAAAATTATAAACATTTATTTTTTGGTTCTTCAAAATTTACAATTTGATTTATATCGCTTTTTTCGATAACGATCAGATTAGATTAACCCTACCAGCATAGAGGCAAGAAAAAAGTATACATCTGAGGGTATACATCAAAGACGTCCTATAACTTTGCATATATATATGTATCTTTCGAAAGATCCATTTGATCTTGATCTTGTTAAATTGACAAAGCAAGCTTACAACCAGAGAGAGCGGTTCGGTTGACATGATAGGGATCCTTATCGCGCTTGGCATGTCTCGCGTGACCGGGGGAGAGGGTGCGAGATCTAGTTTGGTGATCCCTCAATGAAAAAGTCCGTGATATAACGTGCGATTTAAATAAATCTGTCACGCGAGTCGTTATTTATATCACCCTCTCGCCATTCACTTTCGGAATGTGTTCGCATGCGGGATTTTGGTGCACTGTCGAGGTCAGAGCCAAATGTCGAAACTCTCAATACATTAAATGCATCATACAGTCGGTAGATAGATTTACTTCTTCTCGGACGACGATGATTGATCGCAATGCTGTTTATCGAAGCGCATCCAGTTAATCAAAATAATCCTCCGAAAACACTATCAATAGAGACGGTATCAATATCACAGTATGTTTTTTTCTGAGTTTTTTCATGTTATTTTTAAAATAACATCATATTAAAAAGTTGACCGGAAACGTTTCAAAACAAATGTATTTTTTACTACTTATAATATCAGAATACTTGAAAAGTGAAGTAAATTGAAAAATCTATCGAAAAGTATATTCTAAACCAAATACATGCGAGCAATAACTTCTCTTAACATTGATTAAGAAAACTTAGAGCCCGACAGAAGCAACTGGGATAAACTAATTATTTTTAACGTGTTAAAAAATTCGGGCTAAAATTTTTTAATAGGTGCAAATTTGATTTGCGATGATGATGGGAAATTCAACTTTAATAGAGGTGTTTTCATACTTCAAAAACTCCCCACGAGAGCAAGTTCATTAGATTTTATCGTTTCTCTCCCGCTGTTATGATCGTTACACATTCTTATTAAGTGACGACGCGAGTTGCGAATTGTGTGAGGAAACCATCGACATATAAAACTAGATGGAGGGTGCGGCGAAATTTCTTTGATTTTTCATCTTGCTGAACCTAAAAAAAGAAAGATAGACATATGGATACGAAACTCTCTTTCTACTATTGTCCTATTAATCGAATTTTACTCCAGGAGAAAGAGAGAGAAAGAGAGAACTGGGGGTATTTTACTCTTTAAATCTCGTGGAATGAAATCTCTCTCAAAGAGACTGAAAATTTAGCCTGTTTTGAAAAAAGAGTGAAAATACTCACTCTTGAACAAAAATGATCGTATTTTCACTCCTTTTTCAAGACAAACTAAATTTTCAGTTTCTTCGAGTGAGATTTCACTTTAAGAGATTTAGAGAGCAGAAATCTTCAAGTAAAAGATTGGACACGATACGTTTAGTCCGCCATATTTTTCAGGACCTGCTTAAGATAGAATGCGAGATACCTACGCATCTCATTCTATCTTAAACATCCTAAAAATATCTACACCTATCAGAAGTTATCTAACCTGCGTCCAGTCTCCAGCTTACTTGAGGATCTCTAGTGTATCCTACCCCTAACATTGTTCCATGTCTTTCCAAGTCTGTCAAGATGATTTCGATATTACATTCCGTCTAGTACTACATGGAGGAAACACCAGATGCCCTTCGCAAAATACATTTCATAATTGACGGGGGGTCTACGAACCTTACCCCCCTCCCCGAATACCGCGGCCTTGCCAGTCCTCCCGCGGCAGATTCATCTGGATTATAGTACAAAACTACTCTGCCGCGCGCGGCGTATTTACCCGGCATTAAATTACACAGACGGTCGCGCGCGCTGTCGAGGGTCCAGTCCAGTCCAGTCCAGTCCAGCGCAGGGTGCCTCGCCGCGCCGGTTTACTTTCATCACATTCAATATTGATCACGCTCAGCGTGCGCGGCTTTATTTATGCAGCGTGGCGCGCATTGTTACACGGCCGGTTACGGAAATCGTGTCTCGCTTTGATCAGCATGCTGCATCTGCGTCGGATTTTGCCGCAGCTTTTTCTCTGGCGCGCCGTACTTCATCTCGGCTCTCACTCGATGCCGTTTCCTTTCCGTTGAGAGAACGAGATCGGCTCTTATTAAATCTCAGAATCGCAGCTACAGGTAGCGTGATTTTATAACGACGTAATATTCATACTTTATTACGTATCGATCGTGAAATATTAATCGCTAAACATGCTGCATGATAAAGGATTTCTATTGAAATTTAATGTACGTCAGCGCGGCTTTAGTCAAATTTCTATTGAAATTTAATGTACGTCAACGTGGCTTTATTCCAAATTCCAAATATATTTACATGAATCACCGTTGAGTCAAGTTACGATGTAAAAATCGCGTTTGCTAGCCATTAACATTGGATCCAAGTTTTTTCCCTCGATATCGTCGCATCTGGCGTCCGCCACGCCGAGTCGTTCTTTCCCACCTATGTTGGGTGCCTTTCAGAATTTCTTAAGACAATGTAGAGGAAATACAGATAAACGTGCGAAGGGATCTG
Source organism: Trachymyrmex cornetzi (assembly GCF_001594075.2). NCBI lineage: Eukaryota > Metazoa > Arthropoda > Insecta > Hymenoptera > Formicidae > Trachymyrmex > Trachymyrmex cornetzi. The sequence goes on along the minus strand of NW_017300191.1, from coordinate 882,423 downwards.
CCAGTATTCGCGAGGAAATTCCGGTCACGTACAGCACTTCTATTTCGCTCGACGGACGTCTCTCGAGAGCGAACATTTACCCATGCAAATTTTTAGTTATGGCTGAAGCACATGAAGGGACGCGCTTTTAGCGCCCGGTAATCCCTGCTTTGCCGTTAAATAAACAATTTTCCTTCATGTCGCGCTTTGGCGAAAATATACCCGGGAAGAAAGAGAGAGAAAGCGCATATGAAGCTGCCGATAACGTGCTGCTTCTATAAAACAAAAATATGTGTAACGACACGGCTATAACCGCACGAGAGACTCTTTTTTCGTATAAATTCTCATCTTCATGGCGAGATACTCCGCATAATCGCGATGAAATTGCATAATCTCGATAATTGCAGCCTCGATTGCTGCAGGAAAGCAGCTTATTATTACATTTAGTTAGAGCAATAGTCGAATTAAGATGTGAAAATGGGAGGAAGCAAATAAATGCTGGTCGAAAGAGAAGAATTGTAGGAGGTATATATTCTATAGAAAAGGCAGGGATTGTATAGAGAGCGTTATAGAATAGAATTTTATTCTCTTCGGCATTTACAAAGTCAAGAAGGGATTTGGTTTACAAACATTGTTTCTACCTCACTCGTCCATCCTTTCTCACACGCTCTTCTTTCTCATTCGCTCTTTAAATTGCCCTACTTTCTGTCTCTTTCTATCCTTGTTATTTTTCTTTTATCTTACCTCTGTCTTAAATATATTATCATATATATCTACACGTTTCTTATATTATCACAGCCAATACACACAATTCTTTCTATTTATACATTATTGCCTCTCTTTTACTATTTATTTTTATCCTATCCCAATTACCCCACCTACTGCCATGTTTCCTTTCCCCTCCCCCCTCCCTCTCTCTTTCTCCTTTTACTAAGTTCCTTATCTCTATCTCTTCTTAACCTCTTTATTATCTTTCCTTTTGTTTTATCTAATTCCTCATTTCATAACCGATATCTTCCCTTTATCCTCCTCTAACTCCTTGAATCTATCCTTCATCTCGGCACACTCATTTACGTAATGCTCTTGTATAAAGCATTATGTAAGAGACTGTCAAGAAATAAGAGATCGATTTGTAGATTGTAGGGAAGAAGAAAGAATTATAAATAGGATGCGGAGGAAGATTTAGATAGAAGGAAATACAAGATATTAACGAAATTATGGAAGAATGGAGATAACAAAGAAAAAAGAAAAGAGATTAGGGAAGGGGAAAACGAATGGAAAAAAAAGTTAGAACGAAGAAAGAGATAGAAATGTAAAAAGATGAGACAGACAGATGGATATGTGTGTAGTAAGAATAAATAAATGAAAATGCAATAGAGAGAAGTATTATATGTATGGCTTTGATAATTGTATATTAAAGATGTATGCAAGGAATAAACCCAAAAAAAGTTTAGACATATATTAGTTGTAGTATAGCAAAAGAATTGGTGGATGAGTGCCGTAGTAAAATTTGTAAACCAAGTCTCCTTCTTATGTATAAGTATGCTGAAGTTAAATTCTATTCTATTAATCTTAAAGAGGTTGTAAGGGCATAAAACATGTATTAATATTTTCGTTTTAAACAAACTACATACATGTGAAAGTTGTGTTCATAACATTCTGGTTTTATTGAGCAACACATTTTTATAGGTTATTTATTTTATTTGTTATTAGTTTTATTGTTATAAAAAAAAATTTTTTACATAATAAGAAAAATCTAAATGTTTTTTTATATAAATATATTTAGTACTAAACATGACTTATGCAAAGTTTCATTGAGATTCACCATTAGTTTATAACAAATAACAAATTTTATTTATTTACTGAACAATTAATGTCTGCATCTCAAGAAAACTTTACAAAAATATTGTTGAATTCCTAGAGTATTTATATTAAAAAATTGAAATTTTTATCATTATTGTACAATAGATTTTCATATATTTATATTAGAGTATAAATTAAAAAAATATTACTACTTATTTAAATAACTTTTGATCCAGATAGTCCAGTTGTTTCTATTTTTTTTTGTATTATTATTAAATGAAATTTAGAATAAGTCTGTAATTTTTTCAAGTAGTTCTTAACATATTGCATTTGCCTTACTCCTTAAGGAATGCTAGGAATTAGACGCGCTCTTATAACTTGAGGGCAGATTTCTCTGTTATTTGTTATAAAATCGCAGGAAATATACTGCACACAAGCGATTGGATCAATTGAATTTCGTGATAATTACGACTTTTTTCTTCGTACATTTTACTTCTGCCGCACAAGAGGATGTTTCAAGCACGTTCCTCGCATTTTCGTTCTATCGAGATCGCCTCGTATTCAATATTCCACAGGATTTCCGCTTTATCGTTAGCCGTCTGTATGTAGTATCGGCACGACCGTTAGAGAATCGTCGATTCCGCGGCCTTAAGGGACTTAGGAAGGACTCCTGGTGAAGGGGTTAACGCACGATTTTCGCGATATTGCGAGTTCGTTACAGCGTGCGGCGCAATTCGCCCTGGGGTAATTCCGATAATACCAGCAATCATCCTGTCACCGAGTTAAGCCCTCGTAAGCTCCCGGTGCCTTTCCGGCAGCAACTCCGGTGGAAACGAGAGCGGAGGAAGGGCGGCAGGTATAGAGGAAAAGGTTGGCGACTTCCCATGGGGAATCTATTCGTTTTCCTTGTCGGAGGACGCCGCCCCTCCTTCTTCCCGATCTCTCCTCGTGCCGTTTCCACGCGTATTTAGGATCGAACACGGGGTGGATCGGAAGGGGACGTTCCGGCGGATGGAGGGCAAACCGAATGTCGTTATCGAAATGGCCGTTTCTGGTTTTGCTCCCAATTGCCATCAGAAAATCAGCGGCGGGTTCAATGATACTTTATTTCACGATGTATCACTTAATGCGAGTATCAACGATAACGATTACGAGGTTTATGTAGAAGCAAATTTTTTTCGCGTTGAACATCCGGGTAACAATTGCGCGAAGAACGCAAAGATCCTTTGTCGACGTGTACATGAGTCGCTAGTCAAAAGAGAACTCATCGCCTGATAAAAGTCAACGGTGTCTACCAGAGACAAAGTGTGGAGGAACATCAGAAAAAAGAGGAGAGGGGATTGAGAAAGCAAGAGACTGGCGGGGTGAGGGAAAGTGGTCGAGTATAAGGGAGAATCTTCGGACTAATTAAATAACTAGCAAAGTCACCTAGCAACTTGGCACCTCGGCCCAGTCCATCCCACTTTCCAAGTCCGCGCGTTTTCTTACTACCGGCTTCTGTGTTTCTAGCTGTCTCTGCTGGTTCCCTTTCTTCCTCCGTCCTCGCATCATCCCTCCGCCACCCCTTCGCGTCGTCTTTCCCGCCAGCGACGTCACCTCGTTATTTAATTAAACTTCGCGGGAGCAGCCCCGTACAGTCGCTTGATACCGAAGCACGTACCTTGTCATCGTCCATTTTCGCAGTACCTTACATTTCCAACCGCTAGTTTTGTCTGCCTTTTGCGGCTTGTACGCCGTAGTCGCGGAAAATGCGCGGAATTTTGAGATACCGTCTATGCGGACGTCGCGTTACCAGGATAATTCCTTCAGAAACTAAATCGCGCATGGCTCGCAACAATCGAGCGAAAGTTATCTCCGTGCTATTAAACGAATTATATTCTATGCTTGAATTTTCTAGAAAATTTGGATCCAACTTTGTAAGCAGCGAAAATGACGCGATTGCTAATTAAACGTAAAATTCTTTCACTTCAACAATTTTCTCCTAATAGATTAGCTTTGAAATTCCGAAAAAATAAATGAAATGGAGATAAAGTTATATGTCTGTCGTAATGTAATGTTAGCGTATACGCTATCTGTTTTAATTAATGAGCTCTCGTCAAATATTTTTTAATTGTAATTAAACGAAACGCAAAAAGAAAATGTTTGCCGACTTGCCGCACGTTCGTCCAAGTGTTTCATCTCTCGCTAATTTCGTGTAGAATCACCGGGTGCTGTTACTGCTTGCGAAATAGTCCCGGGGGTAGTCTAGCCACGAGCCGTTAATTTACCGCCGCGAAAATAAACCGCGGGGGATCGTCGAAGAAACTCGTCTCATACTTCCCCGTCCTGTTTCTTCCTACCGCCTCTCGCCCTGTCCTTCTCGCTTCCCATGATATACGCTATGGGAAGTTAAGTTTCTCAACCGCACCCCTCGAGCGCGCCGACAATAACTTCCTCCTTTGAGACTACTCCTTTCGTCGCGAGCGGAAACGAATTTCCAGACTGTTGGAAACTGGGCTATTAAACGACTTCCGTAATTGCGAAAACGCGGGGAATTGTCACCTCGCTACTTTGTTACAGAGAAATAACCCGGCAGAGCGAGATCGATGTCCAAATGGCGAATTGCTCGATGGCATTTACGAATAGAAAAAAAAAAAGAAAAAAATCGTTTCGTAAGACATTTTTCCCTCTTTACTGAATCCTATTTTTGCCAAAAACAAAAAAAAAATGTTGCTCTTACACCCTTACAAATATCCATTTTATTCCTCGAAATAATATCTCGGTCTGTAAATATTTCGCGCATCGGCGAACGCTTCTGCATTCTAATCGCGCACTAGACGACTTTCTCCGAGTTTCTGCAACGATTTTCAAAGACGTCTCAAGTACTGGTGTAACGGCTCGAATTGGAGCAACAGAACGAGATGGTAAATCCGCCTTTATTGAGCGATGCGCACGGAGCTTACGTTCGTCGTTCCATCGAACCAATGGAAAATCACGATCGGTATTGTGATCCGCGCCCTCTCGTTTCACGCAAATTTGTTTAGACTACCCTGAGGGCTATACCACGATGCGCTACCTCGATCAGCAAGAGTTTAATTTTGAGAAACGCAAACATCCCGTAATTAAGCGATCCCAGGAAACAAGGCCGAAGGGTATGCTGGCGGAGACTGGTGAAAAACCACTCATAATTGCCAGTCGAATCAATATTTGAGCACCCTTTATAATGCTGAATGGTCAGTAAGGACCGGACTCGTTCGTTTACCATTCAAGTGACCACGGGAACGTTATCGTTCGAAGAATTAATAAGACATTATAATTTCCATTTGGCATACGTATGTACTTTTCATAAAAATTATGTACATATGTCTGTATAAATTATTCACGTAAAACAAACGGGAAAATATAATTTGTTTTCTTAACGCATAATTTATTCACATAGTTAATAATGCTTCCGAGTATTGCGCGACTTTAAATCCGTTTATACTCTACGTCGTTGAAATGTCATTTGCAACGCTCTAACTTTATGTTATACATTAGTTTTCGTATAATTGAGTATTCGCTTTATAGCCATGCGAGTTTCTAATTGACAATTCAAATATGTTGCAAGTTGTAAATTCAGCATTGATAGCAATTTGGATAAATAGGTATCGATACGAGAAATCTCTCGTCTGTGAGATGAATCGGTTGAAAGTTTAATACGATCTTAATAAGGCTGAAGTTTTAATCGGTTGTCGCGGTAGAGATAGTTCCTCCCACGACCGATAGACAGAGGACCTAACCTTTAATAACGCCTTCGATGGAGTTCTGTAATCCGGTTGATCGTGTCTGGAAATATCGCGAGTTAGAAAGAAGGTGTCGGACTTCGGATATCGCGCGCGAACTTCGTCGCCCGTTCGCGAAACTTCATAACGCCCTGAGCGAAATCCGCCTCGTGCAAAAACCAATTAAAAACCGAATTACGTCTTAGCCCCCTGGAGATACCATTTAGCTGCCATTTCCGTCTCGAAGCTGCATGTACCTAACCTGATGAAAGGTGCGAGAAATTATACTTATAGCACAGAGCACGGACTTCCCACCGGCAGACAGTCTGACTTTCCGTCTTCTTGAACTACTTCGCAGTAGTGATTTTATTACTCTTGTTTGTTCAATAGAATTAACTCTCCCGTCTTTTTTGGCACACAACTGGAATTTTACTTTCAAATTTCTTCCTCATTTTTACTTAAGTTTCAATTTAAAGGTTTTAACATTCAAGTTAAAAAATTTTTGATAACGTAATAGAGATGTTGAAAAGTTACTCCCAAGTTTTTCACATATTTTTTAAACTTGGAACAGTAAAAAAAAAAAACTTGGACTGAACAAAAGAGACCCAGATTGCAGACGGAGAGTTAATTACGTTTGTGCCAAATACTAAGGTTTATGCTAAATACTAAGTTTATCGTTTGCTGCATTATTCATCGATTACTATCAATATTTTGATAACTGTCGACGTTGCGGTTACGCGAATACATATTTGATGTAACTATCTGTTGTTCGTTAGATGAGGGCGGCGTCATGACACAAAACATTATTGCGAAACTAAAATTCACGGAAAATTACGGGATCGATCGTGAATCGCTGGAAACTCAAGAGTTCGAGATCATGCTCTCTCTCTCTCTCATGCTTCTCTTTTTTCTCTCTTTCATTACGGCGCGACTTCGATGGGTGACGATGCATACTTTTAGCAAGGTTTGTACCTTAGGTGCGAAACCACCGTCATTGTTTACGCATGTTTACGAATGCAAAGTGTTTGCGCACATTGTGTGCGGATCCCGCGTGTGCAACGCGTGAGCACGGCCGTGTTCAATGGGACCTGACGTGCGTGTCGTGAAAGGGTAGCTAGAAGAGGGCTGGCTGCTCCTGCTGCATGTGCACGAGAGGGTGTTAGCACACTTGGCGAGCTGCCATTTAGAGCTGGAAAACAACGGGATGAGGGTTTCTTCCCTCGCCGCATGGCGTTTCGCAGCGGCGAGGTGCCCTTACAAACGGATGTAGAAAAGACGGTTGTAGCGGTTTCTTTCCCTCTTCGGTTGGCTCGCCTCTTTTGTAAATACATTAAAAGGGGAGCCGAGAACGAGCGAGCGCCGTCTCTCTGTGCGTTTAAGGTCCACTTTTCAAAAATATTGACACTCTTTTGTACAATCCTTCTCTCGCAATCAAACGGAGTACCACTAATTTAACTGTCTTCTATTCTTTAAACATTGCGAAGAGTTGGTGTACGTCGGCATATACATATTTAACCGTCTGGTACCTATGCAAATCTGTAGACATACGCGCTCGATATACAAAACGGAGGGACCTACGGGGCTTAAATTAACAAAAAATTTTTATGTGAGCAATTAATATTTTAATTTTGTAATTAACGTGTAAGGACAAAGTGCAACCTGAAAATGTATCAAAAGGGAACGAAATATTTAATGCCTCTACCAAATATCCACCCGTTGCATATACTGCACAAAATGTATATTACATTTTAAGTCTGCAGTAGTCCGATAAACGACATTACCGGTAATGCAATATGTATAAAAACGTCGGATATGTAACGAGATGCTGACGCGAACCACGGGATTTTGTAATATCAACGCTTTTTCGCTCACTCTTGTGTCTCTTTTCCCCTCTAACATGCGTATATCAGCGAAATCACGCTGGGCGCGCTGCAACCGAGAAACGACACGGCTAAAATAGTTTTTCGTCGCGTATAATCCAGTGCGATTGTCATCGGCCGCGACACGTAGCCGGACGTTGACACATTTCGCTCTTGTGGGACGCGGCGCACGTGACGTTCCCACAGATGAACGCGTCGGTAACACGCGCGTCCCGACGCGCTTTATTCCGTCCGACAATGAGGTCCGGTCTTATCGATTCGTTAACGATGTCGCTGACGTTGTCGACAAAGGAACAATACCTGGCGCCACGTCGTATTGCTAAAGTAAGGCTGACACGCGTTAAGTGTAACGTTTTATGCGACATCTCATTTTGGTATTTTGATAAAAATCTATATGCATCATGTAAGAATTTTGCTCGTGATCACATTTAACTTAGTAATCTATGTACCTATACGCTGTAAGACAGTCATTAAGTATGGAGTTTAATGAAAAGAAAAAATTACGTTCATTTATTTTCTTTCACTCTCTAAATTCACTCTCTAAATTCACTCTTTGGAGTGGAATCTCACTCTACAGAGTGAAAATTGAGCCAGTCTTGAAAAAGAGTGGCTCAATTTTCAATCTTTAAGAGTGGGATTTCTTCAGAATGAAATTCACTGTTAAAAAGTTTTAAAGAGTAGAATGGTTTATTAAATAAACATCTAGGTTTTTTAAGTAGAAATAACGATACAGAATTAGTACATAAAAATTGAAATGCGATGATAAAATAAACATTTTTGTGATGGTAAATATTTCATGTCAACAATTTTAGTAAAACGTTAAAAATGAAAAAAATATCGAAGAGTTCATTGAATTTTTTAACGTTATACTTCGAAAACTAAAAGCTAAAATTATGTTCTCATTCTTCTTATGAATATTACAAGCGACAATTTGATATATCTGTACATAATTATAAAAATGAATTATACTATTAATGTTTAAGTAGATAGGGATCACAGCATTCCTCACGTATATATAGTTGCTTTAAAAGCTTTGTTTCTGGAAAAGGAAAATAAAATATAAAATATTGTTCAGAAGTTCATTATTTTTACATTGCTCATATAAGGGCATAAAAACTCTATACATAATATCAAAAAATATAATTAAGAATAAAATTTGTTTCGAGTATTCTGATCATTTCACCTATCTTTTTTAAAGTTTAAATAAATACTATTTAACAATCAGAAAACTAGGACTGTATTTACATATATTATTATATATCTCAAATATAAAATTCCTAAAAAAAATTCCTAATTTTATTCATAAAGATACAAAACATCTTTTTTATTTATATAACACCGTATCGTGACGTAAACTGTGAAATTGTAGAAGACACGCGGAAATAAAAAGTTGGGTAATTTTACTGAAATCTCGCCAGCTAACCTATACCACCGCCAATCTTACCGACTCGTTTCTTTCACAACCGCTCATTTTCTTCACGTCGCCGACAGCTGCTAATGCAATATGTTCGTGCTCGCGAAAACATATGCGTCGGTGGTACACCGTGAAACAATTTCTGTGGCCACCGATGCAACGAATTCCGCCTGTACTTTCGCACATCTAAAAGCGGTAGGTGCGACAGCGTCTCTTTCTCTCTCCCTCCTTCGTCACGTTATTATTTATGCTAACGCCCGAGAACGTTGCCCGAGACAGGTTGAAACACAAAAGGTCGTCGGGTTAATAGCGAGCATAGCCATGGCAAATCTCAATGGTGGTGATGCATTTCGAGCGATCGATACGAATTACTTTGTAAGCACCTGGCTACGTCGAATACACAGTTCAGCGTGTTGCTGAATTATTTTATTGTTTGTGAATTTGGCTAATAACTACAGCATCAATAATCGATGAAAATTGGACGTTTCGACACCTATGAAATTTTAACAACAATACAGAAAATGATAATGTAAATTGAAAAATTGAGCACCCACACATATTTTATATAAAATTTGATTATAACTATTTGATTAAAAAAAATTTTCGGGACGAGATTTACGGCTTTCACATTATTTTTTTCGCGTTCTTTATTTCGAATCACTCGCAGTAAGGAAATGATAATACAAAATGAACTGCATTCCAATATTCACTACTATTGCTGAAAATTATAGCACACATAAAATAAACTATAGATCTTCAGTGCTCGCAGTGAATATTTTTTTCGCGTTGTTCTTTATTTCGAATCACACGCAGTAAGGAAATGATAATGCAAAGTGAGCTGCATTCCAATATTCACTAGCATCGCTGAAAATTATGGCACACATAAAATAAACTATAGATTTTCAGTACTCGCAGTGAATATCGGAACGCAGCCATAGAACAGAGCCATTGTTTTTACAATTCGTAATTCTGAGTCACCCGGTGTACGCTTACGTGGCATGGAATCTACGTGCTAGTCACATCCCAACGTGGATAGTGTGGCAAGCAGTTATGTTTGAACTGTTTGAAGCTCATTCACCACATTGATTTTCCTTTTCGGCCCCTCATGCCTATATAAAAGTCTCGTCGACGGGAAACTTGTTACTGACCCGAAAAATAATGACCCTCTATTTTCAGTGAACAAATTACACGCGTTTTGAGTTACACTGATTTGCACGCATTTGCAATATAGATACATAAATTTCATATTTTATATGCAAATTTCATATTGATGATATAACGATTAAATTATAACTGGGTGTAAAATTAATTATAGCAATCCTCAGTAAATAGACAACGCTCTGTAGCATTTTTAGAAATCGGATTAAATGATCGTGACTCTTCGGTCCACTGCAAAGGAAAATTCTTCACGGTAGAAATATCGTTGCTTAATCGAGTAGAAACTCTAATCAGTCGGAGGTCTCTAACTTTCATTATTATCGCAGACTCGATATTACCGAAAAAACTTGGGCGATGAAAGGACTTTTCGCCGAGAAAGAACGAGGTTGGGTCCCAGTCGGCGAGATGCGTTCCATGTTGCGAGCCTTGAAATCACTGACCCGGCATCAAACTTTAACGGGCGGTCGCCCGAAGGCCGGATTGTGTCCGCCTCTCTCAATATTCTCCGACGACGGTAGATATATATATATATATATATATATATACACCATCCAAAAATGTGATCAATTCGAGGGGTAGCGCGTATTGGAGAGACTCAAATATAGAGACTGCACGAAGTCGTCATAAAATTCTCCGCCGTGCTGCAAGCGGCGGCACCGCGACGTAAATCGTGCACGGAAACCCGAGCGTGAACCCGTAAGAGCCATGCGAGATCCCGGGAATAGAAGGAGACGAGAATTTTCACGGGGGTTGCGCCCAGGAGGGTCTCGTTAAAATTCGCAAGCAACGTCGCGGTCGCAGGGTAGAGGAAGGCCCGGGGGGGGGGGAGGAGAGGTGCAGGGGGGCGTAAAAGAAAATAAAGGAGCGTTTAATATTAATGTCGCGATTCGTGAACGTGTCACGTAGTGGACTGTCTCCGGTGGCGCTTACCCCCTCGCGGCGATACCACGGGATCCTGTCGTTCCATAATGCGAAATAACCGTGATCGCGCCGCACTCCATGCCGCGACAATTTCAATAAACGATAAATCTCTCTCGGCGCATACACCGTCATCCGACACCGATAGAAGGTATACCCGAGGTATACCGTTGTTGCGCGACGTCGATCGACACACATTTCGGTTACGTGTCGTACGAGAATCGCTTGTACGCGACACATGAAAGAAAGCAGGATCTTTCTTCCTGATGAGAATAGATCGTATAAAAGCGAACTTGTTAAATAACGCGATAATTACTTATGCGAGGTAATTACTGAAATAATATTGAAAGCTGTAATACCTATTATTTCTCTCTAATATCTAGAGAGGAATTATAACTCTATGAATTTTACATATACTACCGGCTATCTAATAATTTATTCATCGATTCCCATTTATTTATTTTCTTCCCGTTCGATTCTATTGAATTCGTTAATTTATGAAGCGCGGAATTGGGAAATTATTATGCCAATATAATTATCTGGATCGTTGAATTTTCACTCTTGAATAAAAATTTTAGCATACATTTTCACCAAGATACATCAATATTCTTAATAATCAGTTTTTTATAGACTTAATTTTATACAGTCGGGTAACGTTATTAATGGCGGACATTCACTTATTCAATACGTGAAAGCGATACGAGGTTTCCTTGAACTAAATGACGAACGTATCTGTATATTGTAGATCACATCTTCGCTTGAACTATTTACACTATCGTGTAAATCATTCACACCCTGTACAAGCTACATTAATGCGTATTTATTAAATATATACTGTATTCAATATTTGAGCTCAAACTTGGATACGAGGAACTTGAAGTCAAAATAGAATTTGCTGATACAGGATGTAATCATAGTCGACAAATATTGAAGTTTCACTGCCAATCGCGAAGCGGTATCGCGCTGTAATCTTGTCACTGCACTGACAATAAGAAAAATGGTTTGGTCGAAAGTGGACACAAACCAGAAGATTCTGATTAAATCAATCAGAATTTTTAGTAGATTTAACCAGAAAATTTTCTAGTAAAAATTTAGCCAGAACATTTTTCTGATTAAAACTACTAAAATTCTAGTTGAGAGAGATAGCCAGAATTTTAAGTCACATATTTTCAATCAAACATTTTTCTCAATGACCGTCGCGAAGAAGAATGTTCCATTTTCATACGTATTTCAGCCGAACTCCGATTTTGGTTTGTGATTACTATGATAGTATGATTACCCGGATTTCGAATATTGATCTTTCATCGCAACCCTCGAGGCATTTCGTTCGCGCTTTTAGCCCGAAATAATATCGTCCCACCCTCCGACAGACAAATCAAATTTGTCGACGTGCTACGTTTCGACTTACCCTCTCGCAGAATAGGCGGTGAATACGATTTCTCCCTCCTGCATGCCTTTGTTACATCGTTCGGGTATGTAGTGACAAGAGGGTGACAGGAGATAGAAAGTGGAGAAAAGCGAAGCCGGAAAAAACTCATTTTTCTCTACGAATAGACGACACGAGTATCCCGAAAAGAACGTTCCGATTTAACGACCGTTAATCGCATTAGAGGTTTCGACTTTGACCAGTTCATCCACCAATCGTCGCTGTACCTCTCTCCCTTTTTTTTTTTGTATTTTCGTGGTCTTTTCCGCTCTTCCTTTTTTTTTT
>NW_017300191.1:816191-869791 GCF_001594075.2 Trachymyrmex cornetzi | reverse complement strand
CTGGCGGGAATGTTAATACTTGTTTAGCCACGACCGATTTATCGGGGAGAATTAAAAACACAATTTCCGGACGCGAGCCGGGAAACGCGTGTCTAATAGAATCACGACGCAATCATGGGAAGCGATTTTCACGGCACGCCGCGTTTCGTTCCGCCGATTACTCGGCGTTAAAAACGAAAAAAAGCTCATAGGAGTGTTCCCAGCTTTACGAGGCTCTCTAGCCTCGAGCTTTAATATCCCCTCCAGCTCGAAGGTAAGGTTGAAGAAGAAAAATACTCTGGTATCAATGGCTACGTTCAGCAGAGAAAGCAACTGTTGTAAAATTCTTTAATGTGATTGCATTGAAAAATATTATTTCTAGTTAAAAAATGGACAGATCAAAATTTTCTGGTTTTAATTAGAATTCTAATTGAGATAACCGGAATTCTGGTTGATACAATATTTCTGGTAAAATTTACTAAAATTCTTATTTTTATCAGAATAATTATATCAATTAGAATTTTAGTTATTTCAACTAGAATTCTGATTGATAGATTTAACCAGAAAATTCCGATTCGTTCATTTTTCATCAGAATTACTATTTAATCCAGCCCATTTTTCTCAATGTGATTTTGCCCTTAATTCCTCACTCGGTTTCCCACTGAATCCAAATGTATCATACACCAATCATTAATTGAAGAGTCTTACAACACCCTGCAATTGCAAAGCTACTTTTACTGCTGAATGCAGCGAAGCGAGTGACGCGCGTCTTGTCGCGTATCAATTTCATTTTCGAATCGGCGACATTGGCGCATACAGGTACATGTACGCATCCGCAGTATTTGCGTAGCGGTTATTTTATCGGAGCCCGGCTTCTATTTTCGAAGCACACTGATAAATTCGCTCTACGGTTTATTCTTCGCTTTTTCGAGCAAACATTGGTATTCCATCGACGTCGGTCCGCACCGCCGCCGTGCGGTGCGTATTCGCGATGCGCGATTAAAGATCCCTGTTGACTCGAATCGAAGAACGCAAATCGAGTAGCCGGAAGCACGCAGAATTTATTTTCGCATGCAAATAGAGAAGAAACATCAAATCCTGCGAGATGGGAAATTAATCGTTCTTTCGGTTTGCCAGGTTCCTTCGATTATATAAAAGCGGTTATATTTTTACCGCATGATGGCGAAAAGGGGATCTTAGCCGATCAAACTTTGATTACATACACACAGAAAAAATACGCAATTAATAATTACTTGCTTCAAGCACCTATTTCAAAAGTACATAAATCCGCAAATCTATCATAAGTTCATCACAAACATTAAATTTATTCCAAATATATTCTGAACCCTAATAAGTTTAATATTTCAATCAAAATTAAAACTAGATTTACTTACTATATACAGTCGCTCCTTCGATCACTTTTATAACATTCTTCAAAAGAAAATTAATTCTTGATTTGAGTACATATATTAATGAGTTTTTTTAAATTTGTCATAAGTATATTTTAAAATTATTATCAATAAAATATTCTCTTTATTTAAGATAACCGTTACTTAAAAGAAAGAAAGAAACAATATCAAGAGTATACAGGACACTTAAGATTCAAATGTAAAGTAAACAATTATTTAAAACATAAAATCTCTCAAACCAGAAGTATATTTAATATAATATTCTATAAATAATTAAAAGTTATATATATATATTATATTACATGGTTCGGTCTCACGATTGATTTAATCATTTATAGAATATTATATTAAATATACTTCTGGTTTAAATAATTTTTTCTTTAAATTTGATTCTCAAGTGCCCTGTACACTCTTAATATTGTTGTTTAAATTAAGAAGCCTTTGTTCTTATAAGAAAGAAAGTAAATTGAGTAATCACTCTTCTCCTCATAGCAATAGCATAGGCATGATATTTTGTTGAGTGCGCGATAAACAAAGATTTAAAGTGAACATTGCAGTTATTTTTTAATTATCCTTTGCAGGAAAAATAAAGGGAGGCGAAAGAAAGACTTGAGGGAGACGAAAATTTGAGTACAAGCATGCGAACATGGCTCTCTAAAAGCGCGAGGGTGAATCACAAACCTTCAGGGCAGCGATTTCAGAGTCGCCTCGATCCGAGGGTCGGCCGGCCGACTGTCGCATGTAGTTTTATAATTATTGCGGGCCTCGGGGGATTACGGGATTGGGCTTTATCGTATATGAAATGCATGCAAGCGCATGTGCGCGCGGCCATGCACGCGTCACACGTGCGCGCTGATCGCACATGTAGCGAGATATGTATCTCTTTCGACCCCTCGTTCCCTCCCTCGTGACAGGAGGGATGAATGCACGCGAATGCTAATTTCAACAATTTCGGCATGGACGGACTGCAATTTTTGGAGCGCGCAGTTTTCTTTAGTACGCGAACGTACTCCGGAATTCATCTACAACAATAAATTCGCGTGACCGGCTCTCCCTCTCTCTCTCTCTTCGGGCTCGACGAGGTCTCGTCGACGGCCATCGTAAACACAATGTAAAGTTCGGCTAAAAGTTAAAATCGCTTCAAGGCTCCGCCGTCGCGTCACGCCGGTCGATACTCGCGCGCATGTACATGTATATATATCTCACAGCCAAATATACCATGTACGTGTGCTTTCTCGTGGAATAGCAAATACACATGCACCGTTACATATACACAGGGTCTTGGCGGAGGAAACGAAAATTCGATGGTTCGATGGGTGGTCCCACCACCGTTGCCGCAAATGTACTCTGTAGGCAGATTAACGCGCATTTACGAAACGCGCGCACATACGCTTACATGCCGCGTATACATGCGTATATACGACTTTGGCGACTATCGACAGCAACCGGCGTTACCTGTGTTATACCGTATCAACCCCCTTACTCTCCGTTCAGCCATCCTCCTCCCATCCCTCCCGCCGGCGCTGCCGCCACCCTCGCGTCGCCTCTTCCGCGCGCAGTAATCCAATCATCCACGTCCTACGATTTGTACGTAGTAATTCCGTCTGTTTGATCATCCGGACGGCTCGGCTTTTCCCTACGCGCGCCACCGTTTGTTTCAATACGGCCTGCTTGTACGCGCCCCATACAGGTAACTGCGAGCGATACGCGAGATTTGTATCGGTAATCGCTGATTGGTGATTGACGGAACCGTTGACGGAGTGATTCGACCGTATATTCGTGGAGAAGAATGAAAAATTGTAACGTTTAAAAATGGCTGCATAACTTTTTTTTTTTTCAAACGCGACGATAAAACTGTTACGGACAGATTGTAATGGTTTTGTAGAGTTACTAGATTTTACTTTGTATTTTTATTTGTGATATTAACGTTGGCAGATAATGCGGAAAATTAACGGTGTTTATTTAACAGAGAAAGGATTTATTATTATTATTATTTATCGTGCATTAAGAAATTATAAAAATATACACAAATGGTGAGACACCAGCAGAACTGCTGCTATTCTAAGCTTCCCAGAAAACGAAATGAATTACAAGTTTTAAATTTCAGAGAATTATTATAAAGAGATAATTAAAATACACAGAAATTTATAGAATGTATGAAGATAGTTAAAGTAAATAAAATAACAACGTTGAAAGTATGTATAAAAACAAGAGAATTATTCTAAAAACGACAATTAAAATAAACAGAATTTTATAGAACGTATGAAGACAATTTAAGTAAATAAAATAAATAATAATGTTGAAAGTGTGTATAAATACAAGGCGTAATTGAGATAGTAAGACACAGAAATTATAGAAAGCAAATAGACAATTAAAATAAACAGTATTATGTAGAACATACAGAGACGACAATTAAAGTACAACAAAATAATAATAATGATAAACTTTATGCGACTTTATAAAAGCGATTTAAGTTTTAATAAAAGTATTAGTTAATTTTTTGGCATGCAATATAATTGGCATGCGAAATATAATTACATAGAATCTTATTTGATCTCTCTTATTAAATTCAAGTATCCACAGAAAGAACAAGAAATGAAATTAGATTTATCGTGTAAAGAATAATTTTATTAAAGTATCTAAAAATTTAATTGTATACAGATTTGAAAAGAATTTTGTTGGACAATTAAATAATTATTTAAGACGTTCAAGTAAGTTGTTAGAATGCAAATATTTTGCTCATCGTATTTTAATTTCTTACATAATTATTTTGATGGTTCAACAAAATTATTTGCAGATCTATATCTACTTAAATCTTTAGGTACTTTAATAGAATCGTTCTTTTCATGTAAAATTTTTTAATCGACGTGCAAAAAATTTATTGCTCGTATGTATCTATTATCAAAATATTCTAGACGACATATACTATTCAAATAATTCAAAGCTCGAATTTGTTATTAACTTTAACGTGTTAAGGATGATTTTTATAATGTAACATTTTATTACACAGATGAAGTGATTTCTGTCCTGTAATAAATTAAACTATAATATTAAATTCTCATGATTCGAGAAGATAAAATTTTGGTTGTCCACCAATTCTGGTGGAAAATGGACTAATCAGAATTTTCTGGTTAAATCTTACAATTAGTTAACTAAAATTCAGATTAATATAATTATTTTGGTAAAAATAAGAATTTTAGTAGATTTTACCAGAGATGTGTTGTATCAACCAGAATTCCGATTATCTCAACTAGAATTCTACATAGTAAAAAAGAAAATGTTAATTTTAACATTTTTTACATGTCCCAGGAGATCCACTCTAAATTTTAAGTTAAAGTAACTCATTCGTCTTGTGTTATTTATTAACGAACTAGTAATGTTAAATAATTGACACAATACTTTACATTTATATTTATTATTTTGACTTTAGGGATGATTTAAAACTAACATATAAAATAAGTATAAGAGTACATAGAAGAGTAGTTGCAGTAACTCGTAAGAAAATGTTAATAAAACATCTTTGTTCGTATAATGTGAATGAAAAAATTCTTAGATGTTAAATTGACTTTGAGATATATAGATTAATTGAAACAATTGTATTAAAAACACTCAAAAAAATAATATTCCATTTTTAATTGACATACGCAATTGTTAAGTTAGAAAAGTGAATCTAACACACATCAAAATATTACAAAAATAATAACATATCAGTTGTACGTTGATTTTACATTGAAGTAATAATCAAAATGTGGTAACACAAGAAAAATTCTACATATGGACGCACGATTTTTTACCGTGTAATAAATTTAACCAGAAAATTCTGATTCGTCCGTTTTCAACCAGAAATTTTTTTCACACAACGCAGCATGATTTTCTCTTATAAAATGAGTACTAGTTCTTGTGCGAAAGGCGAATGAATTCCGTCCGTTTATTCGGCGCACCGAGCACACGCCGCATCCGGCGATGTACTATTTTCCACGCGTCATCTGGCGTGATCGTTAATCCTGGATGTCGAGCAAGACGATAATCCCGGGGCAACGGGGTTATAAGCCACTACAACGACCGTTTCCGTCGGGCCTACGAGGTCCTTCATCTATCGCTCTTCACCTGTCGATAATACACGTCGGGAGGCGGACAAACGAAAAAAAGGGGGAAAAAAAGAATGAGAAAATAAAAGGTAGGACGCGTTTTCCCCGCACGTCCCGTCACCCGCCTACGAGCGTAATGATGCACGTAATGTACCCAGCCGTGGCTGAATCGTTTAACGCGCGGATAAGCAGCGGTATTTCCATTACGTGAGAAACATAGGCTGACTCGTCGTTACGAGTTTCATAGTGCATTACAAGCGAGGGTTGGCAGAGAGATCGGGCGCACATCGGCCACAATAGGGGGACACGGTAGGGTGCGTCGATACTTCGGGGGGCGCGCGAAGAGAGGGGTTGTATAAAAGGAAAGAGACAGCGGTATGAACCGACCGGCAGTAGGCATGAGAGAGAGAGAGAACGCACGCGAGAACGCCTCCGTAAAATTCCTCGTTACGATTACGACGTGGTCGTTGCCGTATCCGCCATCCACTGACGGTCACGTCCCGCGACGCGAAGGATACGAGATGGATTATTAAATTTCTAGTGCCGCGCGCGTGTGCCGCTTTATGAATTTCCAACCCTCCCTCTCCTTCACAGGAGGCTCGATCCTCCTGTGAAAATCTTGGAAAAAAGCCTCCCACGACTACGATCGCTGTTTACGGTTCGTATAAAAATGTGAGACACATATATGGGATCGTTGGGATTATGTCCGGGTATCTATAAACGTGTTATGCGACAGAGCGTTATTGCAAGGGATGCATTTGACCAATTACTTTCTTGATGATTTTATACAGCTTTTAATAGAAAATGATTGTAATTAAATAATAGTATATTTATGATGAGAGAGAGAGACATATCGATAATAATGCGAATTTTTTTCGTACATTTTTTTCATTGTCAGCCATAAATTTTAAAATATATGCATTACTGAGTGATATTATAAATATAATATATAGTTAATAGTTAAATAGTTCATATAAATTGGTTTTTTAAGCTCACTTTTTCACATTCTGTGACTTACACTTAATCTTACTTAACTTGATAAAAATTGTGATTTTCTATGATTAATCATTAAACTGATGGTTTTGTACTAGTAATTTTATTGTAACCATAACTAGAAAAACAATTTTCGTATTCATCATCTAATCTCTCTTTCATATTATCATCTTATTAAGTCTAACTATACAAGTTAACCAGAAAATAAAAAACTGGATTTTAACGAGGAAAGATAAAGCTAAATAGGTAATAATAATAATAATAATGTACAGATTTTAAAATTTATGCTTGATATCACATATGTGTCTAAGCAATTATTCTTGACGAGAGATATTATGTATAATTAATCTTTGAAATACACACACACACACACTTGAAGCAAGTAATTAATATTTGCACACAGTATATATTTTTGTGTAAGAATTAATATATTTTTAAATGTACAGCTGACGTCACATATATAAAAATAACTCTCATTCTGAAATATGTCGGTATAACATGATGAGTATGTATTATTTAATACCTGCTTCGACTAAAAATAGAAACTTTCCATACTTAATTAGAAGTATTATTTAATTACAATCACATCTTCTATTAAAAGCTGTATAAAATCTTGTACACGTGTCACTGTATTTTGTGTATATTTTTGATTTATCTAAAAAAAAATCTGGGTCGGTGTTAACGTAAGAATGATTGCAAATTGAAAGACAATAAAATATTCGGTCGATACAGCTATAACGGGATTGCCGCATCGCATTGTGGAAAAAAAGTACAGCAGAACGCTACGTGAAAACGAAGTCACAAATCGCGCAGTGAATGAGATCGAATAAAAAAAAGGTAAAAAATATGTATATGTATATAAGAAGATAGAATCGTGCGACTATTGTCTTGTCCTCGAATTTCCACTTCGTAGATAACAAACCGTCGCGTTTGCTGTGACAGCATGGAAATAACTATGACAGCGACATTATCGACATTGTGATATAAAAGCTAACGGCGTCAGTAGGTACGCGAGTATACGTTATTCGCGAAGAGACCTTCGTATGCTTTTACAAAACATACTTGTAACTGATTATACGTTACAAGCACGGCTGTACTTGATGTTACGATGATTACAACGCAGCACGAGAGCGATGAATCTAATAATGGATTATTAAATCTCCCACGTTACTTTACGACATAATTCTGCAGTGCCCACGACCTGTAAAGTTATCGTATTAAAAGCACATTTGCTTCATCTAGATATATTATATGTTCAATATATATCTACAGCTAATCAAATTAATAAATTTCTATTATCTATTAAAATAATTAAAGTCGACGTAAAATAATAATGTCAAAGTGTCTCGAAGGAATATAAATTAGTACCTACCATTTTATAATGACTTCCGAATAACTGACATTTTTTATACATTTCAAAAGTACGTTGTCTGAAACATGATAAATATATACGGCAATATATATAAACGAATTAAAATTTAGGCTGCAATGCGAGCGGACGAGATAAATTATTTATTTTAATAATTATTTATTTTAACATATTAGGATTAACAACTAATTCGGGCTTTAATTTATTTCAATAATATACTCGTATGTTATCTAGAACACTGACAACAAATATATGCGATCAACAAATTTTTTGATCAGTTAAAAGATCTTAGACTTTATTTTAATAATTATTTATTTTAACATATTAGGATTAACAACAAATTCGGGCTTTGATTTATTTCAATAATATATGTTATCTAGAACACTGACAACAAATATATACGATTAACAAATTCTTTGCTCAGTTAAAAGATCCTAGGTCGAATTATGTACGGTTTATGTAAGTATCGTTTAATATATTTAATGCCACTCTTCGTTTCATCGATTTTTTAAATTTAATCTTAAGAATGATATCGATAACTTTTTTTCTTTGTATACAAAGCGCGATAATATCACGAGTATGTAGAACATTCCAAAATCGTAAGAACGATATATTTAAAAAATATTCTATGTTACCACTTACATTTATAATATTTATGTCATGATGAAAGTCAAGCGATAATGGATAAGCGGAATGCAACAAGTAACTCACGGTTAATGGCGTCGCCATTTTCTCGTTCCTCTCTTTATACTCTTAGAAATCTCTCCTTCTTTCTGCTGTAGTATTCTTAGTATATCCTTCCAGCTTCGCAAATTTTGTAGTCGCACTAACTATCACTATCACTCGAGTGGCATACATTGATTATAACCGACCGGACGATTTAGAAAATGTGGATTATCGCGACGAGGCGACGCCATTACGCGAACTTTACAAGACGATCGCGTGAACTGATAGATACGCGAGATGATCGCCTGTCGCGCAATTTTCCGACACTCCCGACACTCGTTCGTATTACTTAAATACTTATTGGTTTTCGATGGACGGAAAGATACGTGATCGCGGTAATCCGACGGAAGGCTCGCTACCCACTGATCACTTTAAGGTCAATTATGTCAACGCCCGATTTTGAATTCCGTTCTCGGCGAGAAAACGACGCCCACTGCCGGCCCGCCGGACTTTCACGGGCACCTCCCCCCGCCACAAGTTTTTTAGGAGCAAAATGGCGTCCGTACTTACAGTGAGAAAAAAATATACACTGTTAGAAATGTAACCACGAGCTTCCTTTACGTGTAAATGAATGAAATTAAAAGTAATGAATGATTTAACTGAAAATTAAGTTACAGTAGTTACTTAAATGTAATGAACGTGTACATTAAATTTCATAAATTTTCATGAAAAATACATTAAATTTTATGTACATGTACATAAATATACTTTTTAGTTACAAATACATCAAATTTAATGTAATGTCATGAAATTAAATTCAAATTAAATTCAATTATGTAACTTAAAAGTTAATGAAATTTAAGAACATTTCTAACAGCGTAGTCAATTTTAATAAATATTTAGCTCAATACTGCCAACTAAACATTTACACACAATAAATAAATATTTGTTCAGTAAAAAAAATGATTGTTATTTTAAATTCAATTATGTAACTTAAAAGTTAATGAAATTTAAGAACATTTCTAACAGTGTAGTCAATTTTAATAAATATTTAGCTCAATACTGCCAACTAAACATTTACACACAGTAAATAAATATTGGTTCAGTAAAAAAAAAATGATTGTTAAATCAAATTAATATTTCTTGTATCAAATAAATATATCTTTATATTTAATAAATATTTAGTTGGCAGTATACTCAACTAAATATTTATTAAAATTGACTATATTTTTTTTTCAGTGCAACTATTTTCAAAATATTCATAACATAAGGCCGCAGCACAGACTTTTGCATGATGCATAAGCGAATTAACTAATCAGAATCTTTCCTTTTTTCCCATTCCATGGATAAGAAGAATTTCGATTGGTTGATTTCCTTATGCACTATGCATTATGCGTTATGCAAGAGTCTGTGCTGCGGCCATTAAAACGTCGCTTAGACACAAATGACTTCCATTTACACAGAGAGAGTTAATATAAGTACACGCGCAAAAATATATACTGCACGCGAATAATAATTTGTTTCAAATATTTAAAAAGTGCATATCTCTGCAAATCTATCATAAGCATAAAATTTAGTCAAAATATATTCCGAATGTTCTTAATAAGTCTAATATTTCAATCAAGATTAATAAATTAATATAAATAAATTCTGAATGTTCTTAGTAAGTTTAATATTTCAATCAAAATTATTAAATTGAAACAAATTCAATTCGCTTATTGTACAACGTTGTTTCTTTAATCAATTATTTATATATTTTTTAAAAAGAAATAAATTCTCTTGTTTTGAATATATCATTAGTTTTTCTAAAATTTGTAATAAATATATTTTTTGAATATCATGAAGAAAATAAATTTTGTTAAAGATACTTAAAGGAAAACAAGTAAATTGAGTAATTACTTTTCTTAAGCAACAAAATTATATTTGAGAAGAAAATGGTTCCATTATATTAAGAGTTCTAGTTTATCTATATAGAATTCCGATTATTTAGATTTTATCTGCAAACTCTGTTTCGTTCATTTTCAACTAGAATTCCAATTAATTCAAATTTATTTCAGTGTAAGTATATTTAAGTCAATATAATACTTACAAATATATAAAACATCTTTCATCGAAGAAAAATAAAGACAAACTAAATTAATTTAATCAAATGAACAATTTTTTCTCAGTGTATAATAACGAATGTACCGAAGCAATCATCCGTTGTTCGATTCAAAATTTCCGATATTATTGGCATGTAATATTCACTTTTGGCGGATTACAAGACGCGAAGACGAGAGGGTAACCACTGGCTGAAATATTATCCCATAGATTACATCTGATTACAAATAATTTTTTTCATTATAAAGTAATTTGGTAAAACATATGATTTTATTTAACCCTTACCGTACTAATATGGGTAACTAGTGACCGAGCGATTCCTGTTCATGCAAGTTTCTTTGAGTTTTTCGGTAATTATAAATTATACTACATTTTATTATTTCCCAAAATAAAGAGTCAATATTTATTCCAGAAAGTTGAAAGTATGTTGGTGAATTTTTAGAGATTTTTTGAATTATTTCGAAGTGGTGAAAAAACGAAGAGATTTTAGTTGACCCTTGATAGTATGGATGAGGCATCAAATTGTACATAGTAAGTACATAATATACCCTACGGCAAGGGTTAATATTATATGATTTCTCGTGGTTGCATATATAATTATCGGATTATACAGAGATTTTATATAAATTTTATAACGATTTCGAGGATTCTGTCCCACGATTACATTAAGTGGTTACCCCCTCGCGTGAAGAAGTTAAATTATCCGACGAGAACGACTTGCTGTACGTTACAATTACACGAGTACTATTATTCCTTTTCAAGAAAAAAATGAATAATTGCGACATAGACAAAACACGAGGCTTTTTTATATCGATAAAATGCAGCACGTGGGACATTTTCGGGCAAATGACGGATGCTACGAAGTGACACGCGATATGCCGAATGCGACGCACTTGACGAATACAGAAAACGAATGCACCGAGACAATCATCCGTTGTTTGATTCGGAACTCCCGACGTTGGTTAGCATGCGATATTTACTTTCGACGCACTAAAAAGACGCGAGATTGTGAAGCGTAAAATTACCGACGGCCAACGGGAACGACTCGTTGAATCCCGGCTACGTCGATATGAGTACACTTTTCGAAAAAAAATGAATAGTCACATAGAATAGACAAAATACAGAGCACTTTTTGTATTGATGAAATACAGCACGCGTGGAGCATTTTCAGACAAACGATGGGCACTACGAAGTGACACGCGATACGCCAAATGCGACGCACTTTGCGAATATTCCGCATGAAGGTGACTTCAGACGATATGGCCAAGTACGCCAACTTCACGCACATTCGTTAAATATTAACCTGTATTCACTTAGATAATTGCCTGTGATGCGTGTAATATTTGCTAACGTGGCGTATATTGACCACGTTTTGTCTGGAACCACTTTAAAACGGATGCATCAAGGCAATTGTTATTCGACTCGGAACACTCGACACTGGTTAGTACACGACATTCACTTCTGACGGAATAAAAAACGCGAGATCGCGAAGCGTAACGTCTTCATGTTCGGGTCTCCGCACTTCGTGACAAACGACAATTGTTTGCCGCATGCTGATAGCATATATAGAATATAGGCTAACAACACTGACACATGATATACACAAACTGTTAACAAGAGCCAATATACTTTCTACATGTTTTAAATCCAGTTTCACAACTCATGGTTAACTCTTAACCGAGGTTCAACTTGTTTCTCATCTTTTTCCAATTCTAAAATTAGAAAGAGACAATGAATAAGTTGAACCTTGGTTATGAGTTAACCGTCAGTTATGGAACTGGGCCATAGGCCCGTTTCTACCAATATAGTTCAATTTCAATCTCGGTTTAACTAACTCTTCATCTTTTTCCAGTTCTGAGAATTAAGAGAAGATAAATAAGCTGAACTGAGATTAAAGTTAATCTACATTGGTAGGAACAGGCCTTAGCAATGTTAGCATGCTATAGGCATCCTCGAGTCATCACCGCGATCCACTGTCAACTGAGCAGACTAAGCTGCAGAACTGCTTACCAATGATTTAGACAGGTAGGAGAAAAATCATAGGAAGGAGCAAAACTTATGGAAAGAGAGAGAGAGAGAGGGGTAAAATGTAGGAAGGAAACAGTAGCTCATTGGTCACTTCGAATCCACCTGACGTAAAAAGAGATGGACGCGACGTAAACAAAGTACGAGGCTCGAGCCTCGCTTTCCAAGAAATCGAAAAGGGGGCCCAAGCTCGAGCCTCGCGTTTTGTTTACGTTGTGTGTTACTGTCCTCTTTCTACATTTGCTCCTTCCTGATTTTTATGAGCCTCGCGCTCTTTCCAAGAAACCAAAAAACTTTCCCTTTCGAATAAACGGCTCGCTGACTCCCCGAAATCAAATATGATATGCCACACTTCGAGGAATTAATTGTAAAGTATACGAGATTATTATTACGAGATGTTATTAGATTAAAATATACGAGGTCTTAAGTTATTCGTTCTAGCGTCTCTGTCTTCATGAAAAGGGGAAAGATCGATCGAAAGATTTGGGGAGCCCCGGGAGGCTCGCTGGCGTTTTTCAAAAAAGGAATTAGTGGTGATGTAGACAAAACAAGCGAGATTCAAGGCTCTTGCTTTTAAGAACTTAATCCTTGTAAGAATGAAACAAAGAAATGAATCGTTTCTTTTTGTACAAACGATGTACGCTGAAAAATCAAACGCCATCCATTCCGAGAAATAATTAGAAAAAAATGCGATATCGTGGGTTATAAATTCATCACTGTCGCCACGATAAGATCCTGATTCCGAGAATTTAGGACAGTGAGAAAAGGAGTAACAATTGGCCGTCTTAGCACGAATACGACTACCAAGAAAAATAGATTAGTGACATAAACGAAAGGAAGGCTCGAGCATCAGTAATGCCAATTTAGCGGTTTTCCAGCTAAATCTAGCGTTTTTTAGAAGTTGTCTAGCTGCAAAATTTAAGAAATGCGTCTAGCAGTAATTCTGACGGAATTTTTTTTTAAACTGCATTTCTTAAATTTTGCAGCTAGACAACCTCTAAAAAACGTTAGATCTAGCTGGAAAATCGCTAGAAATTGGCATCACTGTCGAGCATTAATTGCTTGATACTAGAAATGCTTTGAAGCGTTCTCTGATCAATTAGTAAAATTCCTTTTTCGATTAATCAATCGAATACTTCAAGACGTTTGCAACGTTCAGAAGATATCGACGTGATGGCAGAACACTACTCTGTTTATGTGATTTTACAATACAGCGTACTTATGATTTACAAAACATCGACACATCCAAAACTATCATTTTCTAATTTTTTTATCTTTATATGAAAGTCTTTAATCTAAACTACGTTATTATTTAAATATTATTTATGAAAAAGGATTTTTAATTCAATTTATTATTATTCTAACATCTCTTTTTGCTCGTTTATTAATTGTTATTAAAAATTTTTATATTGCTTTGCAAATTGTCGAGCGTTATTATACTTGCTTTATTTGATTTTTAAATCTATAAAGATAAAATTTAAAAAATAATCGCGTTTGTTTGCTAAAATGGACAACTTCAGTATCTCCTTAAGTGGACTATATCCATTGTTTCTGAAGCCAAGCATTGCTTTTGAGATAATATTTTTATAATAACAAAAGTAAAATAAAGAAATTAATTCCAAATAAGCGACAAATGTTTCGGACTTCATATGCGATTAACTTAACATGTACTTTAAGATACAAAATAATTGTTTTGCGATACTTCTCGTAACAATTTTTCAAACACAGGTTAATAGACGCGTTGAGACAATCGCCTGTTATTCGATTCGATGTAACTGACAATGAGATAGTGAGTTGAAAGGAATCAGGATGAGAAACGCTTTTGTTGATTTGGTGTAAGCGTATCGTTCGGGAAATAACGAACTAGGGTAACTATCTCTATTAATGTGCCTTTTAGCCAACTTGCTTATTACTGAATCAATTATTAAATATTGTAGCTTTAATTTTATCTGCTTGCAATCAATATCGGGTTTTCAACTATTTCTTTTTCTTATAATATTTCTTTAATCTAAAAAATGTTAATATTTTATAATGTTTTTGACAAAAATAAAAAACATATTTTTGTCCCTATTAGTGAGTCCTCCAAGCGGCGATGGCCCTATTAATGTGCCCTCAATTTGTGTGCCTATCTACATTTGACTCATTTTAACATATGTTACTAAAACAGGTAATAAATTTATGCCAATTGTTTAAGTTAATATTATAATACATAAATCATTATTTCAATTATATTTATTTCAATGTACACTCATAACACAACGTTCTCAGCTCCAATACAGAGCACATTAATAGGGACAAGCTTAAAATCTTGCGGTACGTACATTACTGGATACACATAAATTTCATATATCTTTTGAAAAATATATAAAATACTTTAATACTCAAAAAATAAAATATTATCTTCGATATATTGTATACATTAATAATTTAACTTAACAAGACAAAATATTTTTTCTTACTTACTCGTGCTAGTTTTCTTTATGACTTATCGAAATATACAAAAACACCCTAATAGGGACAGGCATAGTAATTGGGACAGTAACCCTACTCGAATGTAAATAATACAAGCGAGACGAGCGATATTGTTGAGGTTATTACGACGAGACAATAGATAAGAATTATTTGTGCGCCGCAAGATATATACTATCGAGTAGTATGCCGACCGTGAAACGAGACACACTTTTTAAATTCTACATACGTAGTAATACAAGCATATATGTCGCATACTATGTCTCTTAAAACTTTGAAACATATCATTAAGCTTTAGGAGTCAAACATACTTTAGACGATTTATAATTTATGTCAGAGTTCAGGAGATAGAATTCTAGTCACGATTTTACATGCGTCACTTAAGTAGGAAAAACAAAAATTAAAATGCATGGCTTGAAAAATTAGAATATACGTGTGCATAAAATATACAATATTAAAATGCATACAAATATCAAGACAACACACACACAGCATAAGATTATAAATAAAATTATCTCCTGAGGGAAATGTAATGCAAATTACAGATCTAAAATAGGTTAATAACATAAAAATAAAAATAATGTATATTTATATTATAAAATTAAACTTTGATAAATTAAGCAAATATTACAACAAATTTTCTCGCTAGGATATATTTCGTTACGATCTTCGACGAATGGAAGAAGCCGTGAAAAATAATTAAGGAAATAACCCGAATCCTGCGTGCATTAAATTTAGTAGTTAGGGATGCTCATATTTTTCCGGATTCCTGTTAAAAGAGAGACGGCTAATTTTATGCGCGGCTCGGCTGACTGAGTCGCGACATTTCTCGAATGTAGGACGAGAGACCTTCCGGTCGAAAATTTATCTCCCCCGTAATAACACCGTGGCACTGGCGCTTTCCGGGTGTGTCACGTCCGGTAACGGTTCGTGTACGTGCCCGTGTCTCTTTGTCTTCCGCCTTCTTTCTCTGTACGCTCTCCGTGCATCCCTCCGGGAACGCGGCCGTGTCCGCATTATAATGGCATTACGTGTCCTCACATTACACTTGCTGTCCCAGCTCGTAATACACATTTCTCCCCACGTTTCGCTACCCCCCCCACACACATGCCTAGTCTTATTTTTTTCTCCTCGGATACGTTCCTCCCGGATATATCCTACATCGTGATACGGAGCTGTGTAGTATTTACAGAACCTCGGACAAGAGGGTGTCGTGCGAACACCATCGAAAAATTGAGTTAGAAATGGCGCCGAAAAAAGCGTCACCTACCGCGATGGCGTCCAATGAAATCCCGTGAAATTATAATATTATTTTAGTTCGTATTTTTTCGCAGTTTAAAAATATACGATAGGGATTATATTTCTATTCATAGTTGACATTTGGAATAAAATATTGTTTTCTTTGAGAAATATATATATCATCAAAAACTTTTTATAATTGATCAATAAATATTCGTATTTTTCAAACTGTGAACGATGATTTAAAAAATATCTTGTAAAAACTATTTCGCAAAATCCATTGATTAAATTCCAATTTTATGGCGCGAGGAGAGATTCATTTAAAATTCTCTTCAATCGTATCTTGTAATTTTTTGCCACTTGAAACTGTCCGAAAAAGTATTTATATTTTATATCTGTCGAATTTTTGTGCTTGTCTGAAAGTTCGCTGCTTTCCCTGTGCTTATGACGGTCCTCTTGTTCTTCTGGTTCGTTTCGTCCTCGCAACCTCGGCATCCCATCTCGCGAATATAAAAAGGGTCGACACACACGAGAGTTTAGTAACTTTGTCAGCGTTTTTAATGCTCGCCCCTTTTTCGTTCCGACTCCCGTACTTCATTTCTCGTACCTAGGATCCAATAGACACCGCCGGTCAAACACTTTGTAAAACCTGCAGCCGTAGCAATTATAGAATTCGTGCTCCATTCCCACGGAATTTAGTGGCTTCTGTGAAATGAACTCGTCCGTTTCTGCTGTCAATGGCAATTCGTATGATTCATATTAATCAATACAGCCAATACAGCTGCCAGACTGTTCGCTCTACGAAACACACCCCTCTACGTGAAAACTTTCATTCCTACGTAATCACGATAATGTAACAATTTATTCCAGAACTACGGACGGAGGTAATAAAACAAATATAATTTGTTTCCAATTCTAAATTCAAATGAATAAAATACTACTGATAATGCTTATACATTTAATTTAATTTAATACGTAATTATTACATGACTTTTATAACTAAATTTAATATTTATAATTATTGTATGATTTTTATATCGATATAAAAGCATATTTAAAATTCGAGCGGATGGTTAGTTGACTCTCGTCTAAAAAGATGTAAATTTCATCAAGTATCGTGCGCAAAGTGCAAACAGAATGAATCGAATATGCCATGAAATAACGTACGTGAGAGCTTCACACTATATACGGGCTCGATATAAAATCCCACCTGACCTATTCCGGGTGGTCGCACCTTAATAGACATTTCGCGAAGTCGTTAATAATTTTTTTTTTTTACTTTCAGCAAGTCCCTTCTTTCAGTACTCCACGCCATTAGCGGAATAGTCGGAACTCCACCCATTTCGCTGCGTGTCAGCAGGACTATACGTATATTCCTTTATACCCGTGACACGAATCTATCCGGTTTGGCCGGATATTTCTTCCTCTGTATTTTTCGCGCGATAAAAGTATTCTGCTTTTTAATCATAAAATGAGAGAGTACATCATTTTCGAAAGCATTGTATTCTGTAATTTTAGGAAAGAGCGACTTGGGAGTGAATTGAAAATTTACATTACTGACAGATATTATCATATGCAAACTCGATTGTGTATCGATGCATACTTGACGTGATTATTATAAATAATTATTGTACTAATAATTAACGATTCTGTATTTGCGCTTGATTTGTTTCTGCGTATTAATCGTATAACTTCCGGTGTTATACAGAATATCATATCAATGTTAATTGGCAAATGATCATATTAGCTTTCACGTCAGCTCGTATATTTATGTCAAAATATCTAAAATATTTATAAAGTACTTAACTGTCGCCATGCTGTGTAATACACTTTGTAACAAAAAGCGCGACAATTCTCTATGCGTTCTTAGTAGTTAGAAAAAAAAAAAAAAAAAAAAAAAAACAGATGTTCCCTAGCGACTTTTGTAACCATGTTGCAAAGGTTGACACACGAGGCGCGTATATCGACGGGTCTATATTCAAATCACCCTTTTTCATCAGCAACGGTAACAGATGTTCGTCGCCCATCGATCACGAGACGATTCTATTTTCGAACTGACGCTTCTTTCGGAACGTCAACTACGCGTCTGGATAAAAGATCTATCGATCAGCGGTGTAGCGCCTTCGCGTAACGTAGCGAAATAATTACTCTCTAATGAGGCCCTCTAACACCGAGGCGAACTCAAACGAGAGAGCGCGGCATTTTTTCGAACTTAGTTCGCGGCTTGATTTAATTATCAACTGTTGATTAATGAAGCGTACAACTTCCGCCAAGTTTTACTCGCGGAAACGAGTATAAGAAGATCGATCGCTAAACGCGCTATACACCTCGCCTTGACTCGCTATCGAGCGGCGGCTCGTCAAACGAGTTAACACACCCGTGCTATAAGGCCACGAACCGTTTATAGTAGTAGAAGCGAAGTTAATGGCGCGACACAGTTACAGTGTTAAAGAATAATTGAATAAGCGATTACAAAAGGGGAAGTGAACAGACGTTGTCTCTTTGCTGCTCGCTCGAGCATTGTCGACGTGCGTAATAAATATTTTATTCTTGTCGAGCTGCTTGAATTTAGAACGAACGTTTATACTTCGGAAACCGTCAAGAAAGTAGAATGTTTTGTCAGCAAAGGGGTTTCTAGCTCGCGTGTCGATCGCTCTTATACCGTTCCATCATAGAAGACGGAATACTTTGATAACTTTGTAGCGTTCAATTACATCGCGGTCTTAATAGGATCGAATTACTTTAAGCGTAACGCCCTGAGTGAACTAACTCGCGACGACATCTGAGCAGCTCGATGGATACGTGTATGAGAGTACGCGAGTAGTCGTGGCATTGCCCGCGTCGTAGTAGTCGCTCGGTGATGACGATGGCTGCGGGATAAACTTAGGCATGTTTGCCAAGCAATCAAATATATGAGTGGAAAGTCTCGTGGGCATTATCGATCGACTCCAAGTCCCCGTGATGATGGGTGGTGCACGAGAGATGGTTGAATTGGAGGAAGAAGGATTCAGGACGAAATGGGTGCGGGAGAAGTTCACGAAACTCAGCTCGCCACTATGAAGAGCCATCGATTCGATCAGCGCTTGATTACATTCGCTATCTGTTGCTGCATGTTATTTATATTATGAAAGCAAAAGAGCATTAAATATAGTCTTGATTCGAGCAGATGGAAAAAAATCGTTAGAATAGAAAATATAAGAAATATAAGATTCTAAGTATTTCCTACACATCTCTTTGTAATCCAAATAATCGACAATTTCTCGAGAATAACTATTGTTATCTTACTTCAAAAGTGATACAATTGAAAAAACATAATTTTCGAACTATTACTATGAATGAGTTAGACGAAGATTACTCTATCAATCATCAAACGTAAATTAATTTAACTTCACAGTCTGTCTGTTACATAGTGTCGTTTTTAAGATTTTCAAAGAGATTATAATACTTTTTACAAAAAATGATACATTTTGAACTGTGTTGTTTTTGTAAATAAAAAGGAAAGTTTTTTTATAGGGAACATTTAGAATTAAAACAGTTTTAATGATCAAAGTTTGAAGAAAAAAGTTGGTTTTATTTTAAATTTAGTCATTTTAGCTCTGAGCAAGGTAAATATAAACTGTTTGTAATATTTCGAGTTATATTACTTTTGATGAATTATTTCGGATTTGTTATAATTTTTTGTTGAATATTAAAGTTGTTACACAATTTAAAAAGGGCAGTTTAAAAGTTTTTTAAGGGTTCTGAAACGGAAATGACAAAAATGACGTTTGATGTTTCTGAGACTGTATCTTTTTGTTGATATCATTTGATTAGCCAATAATTTTTTGTTAAATTAAAAAATAGTATTTTCTCTTTTCTATAAAACTTAGTATTTTTAGTTGTGTTTTGAAGTAAGGGAATATTTTGAGAAAAATTCGCCTTTGTCTTATTAATAACAAAACATTTTTCGGTTGTTTTATCTTATATATTTTGTATTATTATATTTTGTATTATTATCTTGTCTTATTTATTTTATATTATTTTTTTTTGTTAAGATCAAAACAATACACATATATACATACATACATATATATAAGTATATCATCTTATTTATAAAAATCTACATATTTCTTAGATAAAACCTTAAACATGTTTTATAAATTATAATATTTATTATTTTATTATAAAATATGGGATACATTTTTGATGCAAGCAAAAATAGTAGAAAAAACATCCATACGCGATTTCACGTATGGATATATGCGAAATTTCGTGAAATTCGAGTCTTTTATTTTCGCACGAGCTTGCATCCCGTCGATGCGAAAAACGCCGAACAAAAATCTCAAGTGCGCATCGTTTTCGAGAGATCCGTAAAGAAGGAAAAGATGAGGGAGGAACGCTCCTCTGGAAGCTCCGGCAAATTCTTACGTTCGCCGTATACGACTTTAGAATCTATAGGATTCGACAAGGGACTCGTCTGTACATTTGCCCGATATCGGTCCTTCAGAAATTTCGACCATTTTTCCATCTCGAATTCCCTCGCGAGGCGCACGATAATCGCGAATAATTGTCTGTTCGAATTCTGCAAATTAATTTGACAAAAAGAAAATAGAATGATCGAATTTATACTGAACGAATTAATTTGTTACGTATTAATCTACATATTATGCGAATTGTGAATGTATATATTCGCATGCGCACATTAACAGTGGAATCTCGATCCTAGTTAAATATTCGAGGTTTTCGAGATTCAAAGGCCTGATTAATGTAGCGGCATGAGGTTGACATGGCGACATTATCATCGCTACAATGGACGCCAGGTGTTCCAGACAGGAAGGGCCAGAGAGGCAAGGAGTATAATGCCGTCAAGCAACGCCACTTAATGAGCTGCCGGGAACAAAGCGGGAAGAACCGCTTTGTCATTTTTTTTCGTGCTCCAATTACTTAGCGTTTTAGAACAGTTGTACGTGATTATCTTTCCTTTACTCCGCTTCATCTAACACACCTCGTGCGGAATGTACAGTATTCTTTCACGAAAATTGATTTGCATAAAACGAATAATATAAGTTGTACGTAATTTTTTTTCACACCAAGCGTGACGTGATATTCACGATACTCTCATATAATTCATCATAAAGTTTTGAAACATGATATATCGATCGAAGGTCTAAAATTGTCCGCCTATTCCGACTTCCTTGTGTCATATCATTCAAGGAAGCAAGGGATGGGAGTTCGAAACTGGATGTCGAAGACGAGGGCTGCCGAGATCAGAGGAAGGTCCAGGGCTTAGGAAAGGGACGGGTGGATACGTTATCTTGTCGTAGTTCAGCGAGTACGGGGATGGGCGTCCTCTTTTCGCCCTAATTCCCTTCAATCCCTGATCCATCCCATCCCCTAGAAGCATATCGCAATCGAGTTTCGTTTATTTTTCAAGAGGCATCCGTTCGACAGAAATTGGCGAGTATATTGGACGATATTCGATCCTCGAAAAGATTAATCTCATTTTTTAAAAAAGCGTTACCACGTTACGCAATTCTCGCGTACAGTCGAAACTCGCAATGCGTTTCGGTTTCGGCTCTAATTTTAACGTTGTTGCGTTAAATTTAATTATTACTTTCATCGATTAGTTTTTTCATGAGGCAAAAAACTCGAGGCGTCGATCTCGAATCAAATTTACTAGCTATAAAACTCAATGTTCCCCCCCCGAAAAAGAAGAGAAGAAAATAAACCGATACGATATCGCCTGCTATCGGCATAAAATATCGTTTCGGTATCGCCATATGACGCGACCTCAATGCACAGGAAACTCCTCCAAGTTTCTTGCCCCGGTGGTAACATCGAGAGGTTTATTTTTCGAACAAGTCCGTTTCGACAGAACGAACGATCCAGTTGATTATTATCTCGTTTATACGACGCCCGCGCAAAGGATGATAACAATTGCAGCGCATCGTTTTCCAAGCGACGATACAAATAGTTGTTGCACGAAACCGCGATCACCGTCGTCCCGGATTACGAAGCGCGTTGTCCGCGCGCGCGGTAAACATCTTTTATTAAAGTGCAACTTGCGCTCCGCTGGCGCGTCAATTTTTCAAAGAGCCTCCGAGCTCTTTGTCTTCACCGCGTCTCCATCTAACTACCGGCGATGAGCGCACGTGGCAGGTGGTAGGAGAGCGATTAATCGTTCCATCATCTCGTCGCGGACAGCCTCGCTCCTCGACAATGGCGGAAACGGAAACCCCCTTTCGCCGCGGATCACTCGTGAAGATAAAACGGATAAAACTATTTTCGCCTCCTTCCGGGTTTTGAGTACGCCGTGGAATTTTTGTGACGAAGAGAAAGGAAGAGCTGGCTGCCGTTCCTTCCGGCAAATGAATAGCGAACGTTACGAGTTCTATTGAACCTTTTGTTTCGCTTCTATCTTGGCGAAAAATCGTATGGTTTTAGACAAGCGTATTTGTACAATAATACTCTGAAAAAAAGTACACTCGATTCTAACAAATCGATTGTTCGAATAGTACCGACTAAATATTTACTAAATATAAAAGTGTATTTATTTGGTACAAGAGCCATTAATTTTATTTTACAATCATCTTTTTATCGAATAAATATTTACTTACTGTAAGTAAATGTTTAGTTGGCACTATTCAAATATTTATTAAAATTTAATATATATTTTCTCAGTGTACAATAAATATTTATTAAACGTGTAAAATTTATCTCTTGCGAATATTCAAATAAAGATCTGAAATAAAGATAATAATAAAGACTATTTTGTGACATATAATATTCCTCCTATTATGATAGAGGAAGAAGCATATTTTCAATATTTGAGATATTGGCAATACAAATTGTAAAATCTATGACATTTTGCACACTTATTTAATAAAAATCACTCCTCTTTTTGTTTCAGGCTGTGCCTTCGTGAAACTTTCGTCGCACCAAGAAGCACTGGCAGCAATAAACTCTCTACACGGTAGCCAAACTATGCCGGTAAGTATCTGTCGTATAATATTACAACAACGAGCATTAGTCGATCCCTTTACTCTTCGAGCGCGCGTTTATTTTTTTCTC
This sequence comes from Trachymyrmex cornetzi, assembly GCF_001594075.2. Taxonomy (NCBI): domain Eukaryota; kingdom Metazoa; phylum Arthropoda; class Insecta; order Hymenoptera; family Formicidae; genus Trachymyrmex; species Trachymyrmex cornetzi. The sequence goes on along the minus strand of NW_017300191.1, from coordinate 846,404 downwards.
TTTCGATCCGCCTCTTCAGCCGATGACCGCCAGTCATCGTGTTCACGGACGTCGGCGCGTATTTACGCTCGGAAAATGTCACGTACGCGATATTAACAGAAAGGAGGGTAAATATTCATAGAAGCGCTGGATGAAGGGGGGCTGATATGAATATCGAGGATAGGGGATGCACGCCATGGCCGGACAGTAGATGGCCGTCTTCCGTTAACGGCAGAGGAGCGAGGGGGTGGTTGGTGGGGATAACTGGTAGCTGGTGGTTGGAGATCGGACCGTGTAGCCGTAGCAATGGCTGTCGTGCCTGCAAACACCCCAGTAATGACTGGCCAAACAGAAATCTGCATAACACTTGGAGAAGCGCGGCTCGCCTCCTTCTCTCCGCAGCCCTCTGGAGAGAAGAGCGTCCCTCGGTCTCCGTCAAACCGCCGAACTTTCTCGGCTTAGGGTCGGACCAGGAATTCCCAGTTGTAATTGAATTGTCAGTGAGTTCCGTCCGGGATTCCACCTGCTGATTGGCGAAACTTTGCAAAGCCGCTTGCCGGACCCCTGATCGTCCTTGTCGGCGTTATTGCCTATCGACCGCCACGCAGCTTCATCCTGACATGCATTGACGCGCCTAAGGGAGTTTGTGTCTCATACAATTATTATACTATGCACAATTAAAATCGAGACAATCATTTATATTGAACTGTCGCGATTCTACAATTTTTTTATTTCATCATTATCGTCGGTCATATATATTAAAAAGCTATAGCATAAATTTCTACGAATTCAGTATTAAAAGAATTTGAAGGAATTGGAAAAAATAAGCAGAGTACTTTTGTAAAAAAATCTACATTCAACTATGTATTACTGATTTTTCTATAAGCACTCCTAAGAATCTGACACGAAATATGAAACCATATCGCCTTATTACTTTTTATCAAAGCTACTACAAAAGAGTAACAGGATTCATCATATTACATGTTCTTGCGCAAAGGGAAGCTCACGTTGCTTTTGATATTTGACATGGGGGACTCGCGATTCGCCCACGTCGTGCATTAAACGCACGTACGTGCGTTGGGGTGAAATCACGTGGGTGGTAGTGCGGAATGGTTACGTGAATATTACTCGTTACAACCCTCTAATCTAATAGCCGAATACACGGGCAGAAGACGGTGCAGGGGTCGACTTCAGGACCGCGACTATTTGCCCACGAAAGTGGCGCGCACGCGCGCGAACCGTAATATGCAGATTGCTTAATTATCGCAACGAATTATGCAAATCTCAACGTCGATGTTACGAGATTTCGTGGCACAGTCGTGACCGAAGGGATGAGAGAAGTAAGAGGACGAAAGCAGCGGCGAGTGTTGGGGTTAACGCTTTCGCCAAAATGCCGACCTTCGACCCTGAACTATTCGACCCAGAAGAGATACGAAAGGCACGTGGTTGCCTTCTACGCGGGTGGCTTAATTATTGCGGCGAATTATGCAGATTTCGGAACGAAATGGAATTCTGCACGACGTAGGCGAAGAGTAACAGGGGAAAGAAAAAGCTATTTGTTAAACAATTAAATAGCAGCGAGTTATGAGTATGATTTAATGCAGAAATTAAATTCGCATTTTTCTTTTCCGTTAATATGTACGGCAACGAAAATGCAAATCAATTTATTAATTTAATATTTATTTAACGACATTTAAGAATCACGGGTTTTATTTTGCTACTATTTTTAACGGTTAAATAAATAAGTGGCCGCAGTGTCCGATGTATAATTATCTTAAAAACTCTATTCTAGAAAAATAAAAAATATTATACTGAGAAAGGCTCTGTAAGCCGAAACGTTTGCGAAGAATATATATTTTTTGGTAGATTTTCGTTGAGATTCTTATTTAGCATTATGATACTTATGTAAACTATTTTAAGTTAAATTAAATATTTTTAAACTCGAATAAAGCCTTGATTTTGTCATAATTTTATAATACATACGAGCATTTAAATTCTAATAAAAAATATTATCCAGAAACATTAAAGTTTATTATTTTAACGTTCCTTTATCTCATAACGATATAAACAATGTAAATTGAACTTTATACTTAATATTAAAAAATATAACTATAATATATGAATGAAATCTTTTGGACTATTCTGAACACGATACTCTGTTATATATAAAAGAGGCAAGGGTAATCTAATTCTTTGAATTAAATAACATTTTGTTATTTTTAACTCTTCCATGTGTGTGTCTAAATGTCAGTGGCGACCTATAGATGTGATTAAAAATAATGTATATTGAGTATAATTTGACATTATGAATTTACTTACGAGTATACCTACTTAAAGGTTAAACATAACGTAAGATAATAACAAATGCAAATAGTAATAGAAAGGTTTTAGTGAATCGATAAATCTTTTGCAGAAAACAATCGCTGTCGCAAAGTTATAGAGCCCTGAGAGTAATTTGACTTAACTATGTTCGTTCCAGTTTGCTCTGACCCGGAGCAAGATCAACCCCTTCCAATTTTCCCCTCTCCTATCAAATCCGTCGATCTATATAGGCACGTATGTATGTGCGCGCATAAAAATGTCGGGTATATGTACGATCTCACACGTATGTCATTTCGCGTATGTGTCCTCTGCTTTCAGCCACTCGAACACGTCGACACTCTCGGTCACGAAACTGCATTACGAACGCAACATCTCGGCTCATACCTACGAAATGAGATATTGATTTGCAATCTGATACTGTAATACACGACGACACGCTGTCGGCCTGCAGACGACGTACTGGCTCGTAGCGGAAGCGTGAAATCGTAACACCTTATGAAACACATATGATATAGATATACACAACATTAATTATTTTGTTTAGGTAAATGCATTAACATCGATTCCCTTTTCAATTTTTTATACGAATTCTCCAATTTATCATGGCAAGTTTTTTTTTTTGAAGCACGAATGTAAGTAATAATTGATATAAACTGAAGAATTGTATATATATTTAACAAGAGTTTGTACACAGAGAAAAATATCACTGTATTGCTAAAAAAAGTGATTACTCAATAATTTATTTTCTTTTAAGTAACGATTATCTTTTACAAAGAACATTTTTTGGATAATAATTTTAATATATAGTATTTAATATAAATTTTAAAAAACTTATTAATGTGTACTCAAAACAAGAATTTATTTTCTTTTAAAGAATATTATAAAATTAATTAAAGAAACAATTTTACATGATAAACAAATTAAATTTATTTTAATTTAATAATTTTGATTGAAGAGAGTATCAAACGTATTAGGATTCAAAATACATTTTAAATAAATTTGATGTTTGTGAATTTATAATGGATTTGCGGATATACGAATTTTTGAAATATACTTGAAACAAGCATTTATCATTTACGTACAGTATGTATTTTTCTGTGTGCAATATTATACTTTTCCATCACTTTGAAAATATAAGTATTTATATTTTTTTATTACATATATATTATTTTTATTATGCATATCTCATATATTTGTCGCGAGAACGTTATTGTATTAGCGTACAAGTATCATAAATATAATTTATGACTGATATATTACTATTATATAAATACACAGTTTAAAAGTTGTGATAGATTATACGCTTTCCATTAAAAACGCGATATTTTTAATAGATGCATTGTATGTAGCCGCGAGATTAATATTACAGCACTTTCGCTGACAAAACATTACCATAAAACTTGTCTACTGGCAACACACATGCGTATACATTTTATTTCGTTTTCACGAGCAGGATAATGCGATTTACGCCTCTCGGATCGACGCATTTATGCGTCACACGACAGGCAATATTTCTCCGGTCGCTCAATATTTCAGCCGATTTTACAATTCGTCGTTCGCGGATATTACACGCGAGAAGTTTTTAATTTCTAACAATATCGAGACGTTTATATACCGACCGCCGGTTGAGTACAAACATTTTTTTCCGATTTTACGCCCCGTATAATGTGGTTTACGCTTCTCGTAGCGACGTTTCCGTGCCTTTCCTCGCGAGTAGTATTTCTCCAGCAGCTCGATGTATTCCCGGATTTTGTTATTCTCTTCGCGTGGCTTTAAACCCTTTTTTTTCCAATAAACGCTTTAACAGAAAAATAACTTTACCACCACAGAGCGTGTAAACCTGTTCGCGGGATCAGCTAGTTTGCCAGGTTAATGCTTTATGAAATATTACAGAAAAATTTCCATTGACATGATGACATTACAAACCATGACTCTGTCACGCGAAACGTTGAGGTAACGCCGCCCGGCTTTATTCTTTTTTCCGTGTAAAAGATTAGATCTCATACTCGCGATGATAATCTACTACAAGATATATATGCGATCCTGTATCAGCTGCGTAAGAGTATTACACCTCTGGGCTTTGAATTTTTTGCGTGCTTTTTTGTTTGATCACATCGATCCACAGGCTGTTTACACGTCTCGAATCAGAGGCGCGTTCGTGCATCACGCAACGGACAATATTTCTTCGGAGGCTCTCAATATTTTCGCGCTCATCGCCGACGTTCGCTCTTTCTCCCTTTCTCTTGCAATTTGTGTGTGTGTGTGTGTGTGTGTGTGGGGGTGGTGTCTACGTAACGTATACGACCGGGCCTCACGTAGTTATGCTTTCCGAAGCGTATGACATTTCTTGTCACGCCTCGCGAACCCTCCAACGCCACGCTTCTCGCGCACCGAGAGATCTTCCCCTCGCATACATATATCTTCCGGAAATGTCTCGTAATAAAAGGTAAAAACCGCGTGAAGTGTTTCGTCACGCCGCCCCAAAGCGACGTCCCATCGGTCCTATTTGCGTAACTTTGGCATACCGCCGATTTTTGCCATCTCCTCGTAGTAAAGTGAGAAACGTGCGATAGTAGTCTACGTCTATATACAAATTTAAAGCGATTTGGAATATATAATCAATATAAGTGACATTTCATTCAGTACATGACGAAGTAAAAAAAAAAGTATGAACTCTTGATCGATTTAATAAGAGAGAGATTGAGATATATTAACTAATACGTTGTGAATGCGACCAAATATCTCGATAGATCGACAACCTTTAGTCAGATTTCACGAGATTAATCGAACTCCGTATGGCATTCAGTGTGTTAAATTGAATTCCAAAATACACAGACATCTACGGAGTACGGAGTTCTATAAAACCGGTACGATGGCAAATTGAAGTTATTTCGAACTTCAACGAGTATATATAGAAGCACAGGCCACAAGTGATTAACAAGAATATGTGCGTTTCTCGATCAGAATGAGGAAAATTGGAATTCGATACTTGTCAAGGAAAGAATGGACATTGACGCGAGAGCGATTAGATACATGAATTTTAAAACTAACTTCGTTAAGTCGAGATATCTGTGGATCTGGACGTAACACGGATGTAATGTGAACGCCTCCATCTTCGACTGGATGCTGCATCTCTCGGCCGGGATAGCGCGCGCGCGGAAAGTGGATGGAAGGAAATTGTCTCTGCATTAACGGAGGCTCGGAAACTGCTTCCAACATTTAATTAAAGACATTCCCTGAGTAATTCCCTTGGCGGCCTCGTAATTGCATTGCTTTTATCTCCAGTACAACTGTTACTTATTTGGCGGGTCGCCTTTCGTGTGTATCGGGAGTCAGAACGACTGTTGGGCCCGAATCTCTGTGGAAGGAGGAAGAAAGAGAATGGACGACTGTAGAAAAGAAGCGCGATCGACCGTGAGAGCCTGAGAGCCCATCAGCAAAATCCCGTCCTTAGTGCAGGATTCGAAGCGATTATTCGTACGATAAGGCTCTTGTCGTGATTCCTCATTGTGCGCCGACTCCCCCTTCCGTTACAAGGTGGTATCGTCGAATCGATACGAACGTATCCGGTACGGAGAACGCCGCGTTTGTGATAGAGATACCCCGTCAACAAAGCAACGCGATGTTAATGTTAATAATTGATTTCCGTGTATGCACATTCAAGCGCGCCAATTTCCAGCGGATCTCGATGAGGGCAGTCGTTTGTTCTATGTCTTCATTAACGATACTATTATAATAGAACAAATCTAGTTAGAGAGGGAGACGCAGAAAAAATATATAGATCGATATTTATTTTATTATGGGAAAGGAATTTTTTTTTTAAATATACGATACATTAAAAATACGTTAAAATGAGAAATAAAAAGAGAGAGCAATATGTAATATAAACAGAAGATAGCAAGCGAATGTAAATACAAGAATAAATAGAAAATTGAAGAGAGAATGATAATCACCATAACTATTTGAAAAGAAAATTATTTGTTTCAATATAAATATAAATATTGCTATATCTAATTTTTTAAATTTTGATAATTAAAATATTACGCAATATTTTTCATAGTTAAAATATCACTGTTATAGTTAATTATGGATGTAAACAAAATATATTACGACTAATATTCTTTTTTACATTTTGACAATATTTTGAACTGTTTTATTATTTAATATATAAAACTAATATTTATAAGTAAAGACTATAAATATTAGTTTTGAAAGGAACGCAAATATTTTGGCAAAATACTTCCGTTTAATTCTTGCGCAATCTTTTGATACCTCAAATTTGACGCGAAAAAAACCTATGCGGCTCTTTGACCATAACACTTGTTACTATCGATAAATTTTGGCTACACAGAACGTTCGCGCTCTTCTGTACTGACTGTACTCAAAGGATTGTATTGTCTCGTTTTTTTATCCTACTACCGTTCAATCTTTTGAGAGCGTGCTCTAAATCTGTCCATACTATTTTGATAACTTTGACAGATTTCAAGTTTTACACGCAACGGTTTTTTCCAATTAGTTATTTTCTATCAACATTTAAAAGGATCGCAGAAGCGATTTGTAATTTGCGACACATCGACGAATTAAACCGCCCGCTTCTGTATTTCGATTCGATAGAGAATCACGGACGAGGGGCAATCGGCGTTCCGGTCAGTCTTGCGGTTCCAGTTGAATCTATTGAAATTACCGTCCAACGGATTGGCAAGTGTGATGGTGCGGCTAACGTGAGAGCCTCCAATCAGCAGGTAATTGCTTCATTCCGTTGGCAAGGCCTGCTCAATATTGTGGCTCTCTGAGCTAAGCTCCAACGCGAGATGTTCCTCCAAGTGGAGGCAGCAGAGATTTTATCAACTTTTATTTTGGAGCTCTCAATCGAGCCATGGTCGGTATCCGCAGTTAATGAGAAATATGCTGAAAGAGTAGGTATTAAAAACGCCAACGGGTATAATAGGTATAAAGAGCATCAATCATCAACGAATCTCTCTAGCCCTAAGGGCGTAAGGGTGAAAGTCCGAATTCGATCAGACAACGTCCTACGCATGGATGAAACATCAAACAGAGTCCCCACGTACGTCGGTTCACGAAATCATAATGGAAGAAAAAGCACGCGGTTTAATATCGACATTTTTAAAGGGGCAACTTTAATGGGGGCGACACGTAGGACAGACATAACGAACAAGGGGAGGCGGCGGTGCCGGCGGCTTCAAACGTTCTCCGCATGATACCCCCCGGCTCTCGGGAGGACGGCTTTTCCTTTCCGCGTGCAGTTCAGAACGTTGGATCGGAATTAATGAACCGTAATCCCCCAATAATGAGGCTTCGGCTTCACTGGCTCCGATACGACCTCGTCGATCCTCCCCTTGCAACCCCAACCGCGTCTCGCCCCGTTCCAGCCTCATCTTCTCTATGCCACACACGTGCGCGCACCGTCGTACATATGTGTGCTCGCGTAAATGTCACATACACCTTATGGTTACCTACGTTACACCTGCGTGGCGCACAAGGCTTCGAAGCTCGAGACTGTCGACGCGAGACAAATTATCTTTCAGACGTGCATGCGTCGATGCCGTTCACCAGTGGCGTGTAACCGGCGCGGCTCGACAATTTTTCTCGCACGAAAGGGTGTAACACGCGCGTGGATAGACACATACCGTGGCATCTACTCGGAAATTCGACGTTTCGAATTTTTTGTCGTTTTTTTTTTCTTTGCGTCAACACTGACCTCGAACTCATTAATATTTAGAGCGTGCGATGTGCTCGGCGAACTTAAAAGTCTTGCAATTAGCTCGGAAGTTCTTTACGCTATAAAGATTTTCGTCATTATATTACAATTAACTTTCAGAAAATGTTTCGACAAACTGTCTGTGAAAAGAGGAAATATATAGACTTCCATACATGACCATCGTCGTTGCTTTTAAGTGGGTTCGTTCTTGCGAAGAACAAAAACTCCCTTCTCCCGTTCTTTTAGATATGACAAAATTACAACTGAGAAAAGAATGAAAGAATTTATATGTGCAAGAAAGAGGCAAAACTTCTTTGATGTACATCTTATGATTACTTTGCTCAAGGCTACAAAAAATATTTAAAAGCTTGAACACACACATATTCGAATAAAATATTACTAAATTTCTTATTTAAATAATTCGCGTCGTTTATTAAATAATTTGGGGAATCGGTAGATTTTAGACAGATTCAATATATTACAATATGGAAAACAAACAAAGCATTTAAAGAACGTAAAGTTATCTTAACGTTTCACAGTTTTGCTTCTTTGCAAAGCTTTGGAGTAACGCAGGGGCGTATAGCTGAGAGGCAAAAAGGGAGGAGTATCGCACAAAACTCCCAATATTAGTTGTAGTTACAGTAACACGGAAAGTTACATCCACTCTTGGAAACTTTTACGACTTTGTATACGGCAAGCTCGTCGCTGATTTTCTCGCGACGCTCGCGGTTATACGCGCGTTTGACCTCGTTCGGGCTCCGACCGCGAACGGAACTTTTAATAATCGAGGTGCCCGTGTGTAGTGCAAGCCCTTCAATGCTCGCAAATACAGAATACAGCGTGTGTTGGCGTATTTCGTATTTGTGTTGCCGAAGGTAAAACCGCGGATTAAAAAGACGGTGATTTTCAACCGTGACCTCGCGTGGGAGGTTACACGGTAACCTTCCGAATCTTCGATCTTGTACCTATGTATTATCGATTCGAAGCTCGTTATAACCAAACACAGAGTATACACTCTGTATCTAAATAGTGCATCAAATGTGGTCAAATGTGATTGAAACTCGGAGATACAGCGTTATAACCAAAGATCTAGAACAGACTTATAGACTGCGTCATCTATGTATAAAATTGATCGATAAAAATGAGAAAGAGAGATTCAGTTTTAAGATATTGTGTTTAGTTGAATAAAAACAGATAGAGACTGACCGTCTTTGCGTTCTATTTCTCTCATTTTTATCTATCAATTTTACACATGGATGACGCAGTCCAGGTCCGTTCTGGGTCTTCGATTATAACGCTGTATCTCTGAGTTTCGAGGTACGCGTATATTTCAAAACGCGAGACGTGAACGTTCGTTCTCGTTCGTCTTTGTTTAACTCACTCTCGCTCATGTAGAATATTCCGAAAATTAACGGAAGTTACGTTTCTCTCCTATGAGAGCGGGATGGTATTCGCTCGCATTACACATTTAGATGAAAGCTACGAGGGTACAATAGGAGAAAACGGTAGGAGAGCTTTTCTCTAAAAGCTGTTCGCTGAGCGTGATTTTGTTTGCCGCGTCAACGCCCATTCGGGTCAAAAACGACGTAGGGAAAAAAGTAAAAATAATGAAAGCAAAATTTGGCGCGGCGACACGAGCGAGTGTTTCTGACAGCGTCGATTGGCGTCGCACAAAATCGCCCTCTCTTTCATTTTAGAGGCGAGCATTTAACGCACATAGGTACACACCTCGACGCGTAGTAGCACATGCATTACAACGAGAATGTCAGGGCGGACTGCCGGGAGTGCCAGGTTGCATGCGCACGCTGAAAACGTTTCGTCAGGATTGTCTTTGAAATCACCGAAGCGACGTCTCGTTCGATCTAATAGGAACGGGACACGATGTATCACAAGGTGACGTTCTGTGGAAATCTGTCAAGCGGATATATCGCGTTACCGGTCCGACTCCGACTGTGTCCTCGTCGTTAAATTACAAGCAATTGCACCGGCCAGCGTATGCGCTTCGCTGATGAATAACGGCCCCGAGCCTTTTGTCGAGAATTGCCACAGGGTGAAGACAGTCGACCGATTATCGATATACGCTCCAATTGTTGTCAATGTAATAACAGTCACGCCAGAGATCAAATTTTTCCTTTTTTCATTTCAATGTCTATGCTATTTTTATCATATGTATGATTAACTCTATCTGAAATGACTGATAATTTTAAAGATTTTATCCATCTCTTTAATTACCTAATTAAATTTAATTATGTTTTAAATGGATTTAACTTAATATATCTAATATTTTTTAATATTGGTTAAGATCTTGTATCTTATATCTGTTTTTAATTAAGTTAAATTTTAATAACATATTATTGAACAATTTAATTTAATCAGCGTACTAGCCTTATTACGGGTTTAATTAACGAGTTTTGTACATATATAATATAAGGGTTGATTACTGTAAGAATTTTCAGGAAATAAACGCATTTATTTATCTAGTAAATTGATTTTTTAACATGAATAACACAATTTCGTATGAAATTAGTTTCTCATTATATCGTTATTAATTTCTGTGTGCGGCATGAGATTTTTGTATATAATAGATTTATCATAACAGTATCGATTTAATGTCAATGCATAAATTAGGACGAAACCAATAAACGTCGTATCAAAATTATATCTGACAAAATCATAAAAAAATATGAATTAATTGGGAAGAATTATATAAATATCCTTACAGATAGATTACATTATTTTCATAGTAATTACATCTTAGGCTCTCCAAAGAGGAATGTTGAAACAAAGCCTGAAAGCTATGTGGAAAAAGTGAGAAGAGATGCACGCGAGTAAAGCATGATGAAGTGCGCCATGCAAAGTCGCGTGACCAAAGCTGAAAGTCTTGTTACGCGAGTTATAACACTACAAACGTTATATAAACTCAGGAACGCCCAGCCAGCATTTGCATTGATGACGTGAATATAATGTATCACCGGGAGCTCGAATGCCGAGCTTTTCTCCGCAGCTACAATGGCCACTGACCACCTGTTGCCCCTTTCCATTTATATTTTAGACATCGTGAGAACGTCATCGCCTTACATATCCTCGCGAGCACTTCGAAAGAGAGAAGAAGTCCTTTTTTAATGTAAAAGGATCTTGAATCACTTATTTGTCTCGTACGTTTTGTACCTACATTTGTGCTCCTTCACGTCTGGAGAGTATATATGATACAATTTTACTTCTCGTGCGACAGATTCGATATATTATATTGCATTATGAATTTTTTCGACAATTATGGCTATACAATCATCGAATTTTGATAGAATTATTAATGTTGAAATTCGTAGAAAAGCCTCATGCGGTTTTTAATTATTCGACAATTTCTATTAATTAAACTCACATGAGAAATTGACTTAAATTCTGCTATCTATCAAATAAAAGAGAGTGTTAGACATTATATTATAAAATATAGCAGTATAAAAAAGAATCTCCAATTATTCCTTTAATTATAAAAGCCCAATTAAAACAGTTTTCCCGTACGCTGGTCATAACACATGCTATAAATAATAAAGCTCGGTGAAGAGGTCGTTAAAATGTACATTGTAGTTCTCGTATATCATAAAACTGCGTCGTACTGTAAAAATTCTGACGTTATAAAAGCGAGAAATCAACAACATGTATTATCTGTTGCAGGGTGCGTCATCCAGCATAGTGGTAAAATTCGCAGACACTGATAAAGAGAGACAAATAAGACGCATGCAGCAAATGGCCGGGAACATGAGCATCCTTAACCCCTTCTTCAATCATTTCGGCGCTTACAACGCTTACGCTCAGGTGGGTCATGTTACCATTAATGGCTCTCGCGTTACCGCATTACCTACCGCCTTGTTGTCCTCGTTACCACGACTCACAATCTGCGATGGTTCGTCCCTCGTTACTCTCGGAAATGATCGGCCGAAACTCGATGCCATCGCGTTAACGCCGGCATGCAAAGAGGTCTCTCATAATCACCTTTCGCCGTTTAATTTTTTTCCAGGTTTGCAGTAAAGGATAAATGTCATTTTAATATTTTTCTATTTATAACTATCATATTTATAATATAATATGAATATTCATCTAATGATGTTTCAGGTACACGTACTCCTATTTCCATTAAATTCAAATAAAGTTTTTCTTGACAAAAGTGGTTGCTTTGATTTCGCAAATATTCTTCATGTGTTTTTTTCAAGTAATTTTTTAAAATAATAATAAAGGGGAAAAGAATATATATATTCCTTCTTTATTATTATAATTCAAGAGAAAACGTTTTTTCTGACAATGATATTCTCTTTATATTGTAGCAGCAAGCAGCGCTCATGGCAGCAGCGACTGCACAAGGAACGTACATCAATCCAATGACCGCGTTGGCTGGACAGTTACCGCATACATTGAACGGCATGCCAAATCCTGTGGTTCCACCAACCTCTGGTAAGAATACTCGGCTAATGCCCGTTAGTTTAGTTTACTGTTTATCTTTTTCTAATGCTAAAAATTAGAAAAAGATAATAAGTAAATTAAACTGAGATTAAAGTTAATCTTACATTGATGGAACTGGGTATAAGAAACTTAGAATACCTCACGACGCGTAAATATTCGTGAGAAAAGAACTCATTTGTCGTCTCCGAAATATTATATATTCTTCAAGAAATTCAATTTAAGCTAAACTTTTTCATAGAAACTTTTGTTATACTTAAGAATATCTATGTGTGGTTGTTTTCTCGCGAATATATTCTTCTATGTTATCTAACTTTTTTTTTTATATTGTTGGTACATTTGTCGATTGCAATATTCTCGTTTAATCAGAAAGTGATTATTCAGTTGTTAAGATAAAATATTGAACCATAATGAAAGTATAATGTTATATCTTGTTAATATTGGTAAAGAAGATATTATTTTAATGACAATTTACGAAGATTAAGTGAAAAAATGTTTTTAATTTGATTAATTTAATCAATTCCAAGTTAACAGCACACCAATCCGATAAAACGTGCATTTTACGGAAAAGGAAAGAAACACACTCGAGGGCACACGAATTATCCATCATCAACTCGATAGAGAGAGAGAGCTGTCCGATTTTAGTGATATAAAACATATCTCCCGTCCGGTCGCTCTTTCTTCCTGCTTCTCTCTACAGTTTCTCTGGATTCTCGCGACAGACGAGGCGTGCAGTCGGTTGCCTTATAACCGACTCGTAAATCAATACAACATTTTCATCGAACGTGACTCAAGCGAGAGATATTGCTGGTACCGCAAAACTTTATCGAAAGCTCGTTGTAGGAGAAGAGGGAAGCTAAAGAAACGCCTCTTCCTTGCCCCTTTCTTTGCTCACACCTTTCTTTCCCGTTTTCCTTCTCTCTCGGCATGGCAATGCAAGAAACAGCGGAAGAGGTCGAAGTGCTGTAGAGAAGTAAAGTAAGCGCGGAAATCGGCTCCGTTATACGTCGAGTCTCGTCGAGCGGAAGGTAATACCGTTTGATAGGGAAATAATATTTTATTTCTCCGCCGAACTCCCTGGCTTCGCCGCGTCCGTCCGCTTTACTCCGTACTGAAGATTACCGTAGCAGCGAGCTTTTATTTTCGACCGAACGACAGCATAACCGCAAACTGCGTGTATACAGGGTGGCATTGGCAGGTAGATCTGCGTGCTCGGGAATCATTCTGTAGCTGTAATCCTACCAATAATCGCGTGCATTTCAAATCGTCGGACTAAAAGTCGTCGATAATATAGTATTGAAAATTAAATTACTTCAATTAAAAGTAGTACTTCAAACTGCTTAGGGATTTGCTCAAGATGTACATGGAAAAAGCAATTTTGCGATGAAGTATTTAAAAATTAAGTAATGAAATATTTTAAATTACTCTCTAAATCTGAATCAGTGAAATTTAATTGAAAGGAAAGGAAGTTATATAAGCATATATAGTTAAAATGTCGATATTTGCACGTCAGTTCCAATAGCATATACATTGAATTTATACATTGAAACAAAGATAGCAAGGTTAAGGATTCCATGTTTCATTGATTTTTTTAGTTGAATTTCACTGTAAATTTCACTTTCACTAATTATCATACTGCCATCTCTGGGACTGATATTTGTGATTATCTACTGACTCAAATTTAGAGAGAGTACAGATTTGAAAATAATTTGGGTCATCAAAATTATATGTAATTATATGTAAAATGCACAAGCATTATTATGAGCAACATTACAAAGTTTTGATATTCTAGCAAGTTTAGACGTTTATATAATTATTTAGTCCAACAAAGTTATTTGCTGTGTCTAGCTAAATTTTTAGATACTTTAGTAAAATCGTTTTTTTTCCGTGTAGCTTCATTATAGTTTTATGGAATTTATATCATGCACAGTTTAATGAAGGATCCTTGATCGCAAGCGCGATGTATTTTATAGTATCGAACGAAATCGCTGTAAGTCTCACATTGTATAGAAATCGCTAACCGAATCGACAATACCGGGACGTGTATCGCGCAGTCATGGAAGTTTAAGTTTACGAGGTATCGTCATATCCGATGAACGTAACCGACTATGAGCGACGATGTGAGCGCATACAACGTAATCCGAGTGTTATCGAGGCATCGAGATTCTTCTCCGTCCTGATCTTTCACCTTTCCGTAGACCCGATTCGAAAGTATTAAAGTATCGGTGCTTACTTCTCTTTAGCAGCAAATTGTGATGTTTCTTTAAACTCTCCATAGCTAACTGGACATACTCAATTATACATTTTTTTTAATGCCAAATAATTCAATTTTCTTTATGTTACATTCGCATTTGGATTATTTTTGTTGAAATGTACTTAGCTCTTAAACGCTTTTTCAGTACAGCATATCTGACTTATTTTCCAATGCTTTTTAAATGTTTTTTTCCATTATTTACAAAAAACTTTCTTAATATTTATTAATAAATTCCTAAATTTTATTAATAAAGATATATACTTTTGCTTGGTACCGTTATGTTCCTTAATATCTGGTTTTTTAATAGTTTACAATATTTTCATTTTTATGAAAACGTATATCACAATTAAATTGTTGGGTATACCCAAGTGTGTTGTTTCCGTAGTATGGTGGTTAAGAGTTAATATTAATATCTTTTTTGTACGAGTTATTTTGGTTCCTTGAGATTAATTAGTATTTTTTAATTAACATAAATTAAATGGGTTGTATAGACCCAGCGTTAGTAAATTGTGTTACAGATTTTGACATCAGTTTCAAAGGGTTAAAGAACTTGAAATTATATCGCAACGAAAATCATTATTGACAATCATGTTTGTAATTTCAAAAGGTTGCGATCGATTGAATCATAAACGCGCCGATATTATCATTATCGTGTGCCCTTGACTGCGTATTTCCCATAGTCACGTGCTAACTCGATAGAAATAACAGATGTTGCCCAAACATAATTATGTCTCATTACCTACACCGAGTCATATTGACGTGATACCAAACGTTGGTCACCAGCGCGATCAATGCGTTATTAGCGCAACGCAAGGCTTTGATCGCTGATCCGAATCGTATCATTGACACAGACAGGACGCAAACTATTATCGATAAACACGACCTTTTCCCCGGAAACTAAATTCGTAATTCAAGAACAAGCATATAGTTACAGTAGTATTGCATCGCAAGAACGGTGCACAAAGCTTAGACTAATACAAAGAGAGAGAGAGAAAAAAATTAAACGTGACTCTTTGACCTAATCGATAGTTCTACGATATTAACTCGGTGTAATATTCTGATTTGTGAAATCAATCCAACGGTTCGTAGTATGTTTGATACTTCAAATGCCTTGCAAGATATACGGATCATTAACGGTCTTTTCCCACAATCAATGTTATATTTATAGCAGAGGAAAAATGAAAAAAAAAAAAAGAATAGAGGAGGAAATTAAAGACTGCGTTCCGATCGGATGCTTCGTGTAAAGGACGATCGTGGTTGGTGTTGAAAGTACAAGAGGGTAACCGGTGTGTACTGATCAGGTTTGCTCGTAGGTACCGGCACAGGGCAACCGGTTAACGGAGCACTACCGTCGTTACCGTCGCCAACGATGCCCAATTTTAACATGGCCGCTCAAACGCCGAACGGCCAGCCAGCAGGTTCGGATCCAGGTGTCTACACCAACGGAATACCGCAGACTTATGCGGGACGTGAGTATCAACTCAGGCGCAGCGTGCCGCCCCTGCGCAATACCCGGCCAATCGGCAACAGACTTTATTATTCCACGGGGATGTAAATAACTTCGCGCAGGCCAAGTACCATGCCAAGTACGCCGGGCGGTACTCGCACGTCATACTCTTCCGTACTTCGGTGAGGAAGCGCCGTTACATTCGTTGGCGTTTATTTGCGAGGAGAGCTGAAATTAATGACGACAGGGGGTCCATGTGCGGAAGACTTAGCACCAATGCGGGGCTTCGCTGGCTCTTGCTAAGCGCGAGATTTATGTTTACACAAGAGTGATTCAATTCAAGTGATGAACAATTAAACTTGTAGCGAGTAAATATGTAAGTGTTAGTAAGTAAACGTTCATTGAGGTCTTTTCTTTTTACATTAATTTTACGGTTATTCTCGAGGTCTCTCAGACTGGACCTTGGTCTTTATGTTCGATGTTCGACAAGACGCATCAGAAAATTAACGATAAAAATAGTCGTCGGTATATCGATTAAGTTAAACCGTATAACATTGATACATTTTTCAAACGTTATTTAAATCGGGACTTTGCGTCTGCAAGAGCAATGTATTTCACGACGTATAATCATTCTTATAGTCAATCCTTCATTAGTCTTCGTCCTTTATCGCCAGTTCGGGTACTTATTACTAGTCGAGTATATAGTCGGTGGAAATATCGAGCGGTATTGATTGGCCTACTGGGTATTGCGACAGGGGCCTCTAGGCTAGGCCCCTCTCCCCGATAAGAGCTGAGCTTACTGAAGTGTAGATGCCCTCCATCTGTCCATTCCAGCGCAGGGGTTGGCCAACGGGGAGGCGGCACTTCAGCATGCCGCCGCGTATCCTGGAATGCAGGCTTATGCTGGAGTGGCCGGTAAGTGTTTCCCCAGCTTCAATTTTTATCTCTACGGCTTGTCAAGGTGCTGTCTACCCTGTCCGTGTCTTCCGTGCAATGATTGTAGCGCGTTTCGTCCATCCAGCTCCACCCAAGCAGACTCACCGGGTCGATTATCGAAGTAAAACTAGAAAACTAGATGCAACGTGAGAAACGGACATACGTTTGTCCATCATTCGTCTACCGTAGAGTTTATTTTGAATCGAACAAATCACTTCTCATATATATCCGATGATAATACTTATCATCATTTAATGTCAATCGATTGTAAATTACTGTACAAACGTATCGTAAAAAATTATATATTCAACTTTGTTTATATCGTTATTCATCAGATAAATTATTATAAATATAAATTAGATTTTGTCGTATGTGTTTACGAACGGAATTATATAACGACAGATCGCAAGTTCTTTCTCCGTAAACTTGAAATTAATCCACGAATGTGTGTATTTTAGCGTCGTAACGTTTTGCATTATCGCGACGTTCGCGGCATCAGTTTTAGCACGCGCTAGACAACACTTTGAACACTCATCTCGCCCGGATGTTGCCTATCGCGATCTTGAGCGGGTCGAAAAACGTGCGTGTGGCCGTGAGATGGGTCGGAGATTGTCTGTATGTAAAGGGAAAAAATGCATCAGAGAGAACGTCCAACGTTTACGTGCTTTTATCCGGGCGCCGTCGGAGCACTTACCTACGAAAAAATTCGATTTCGCTGATCGCGTTGCTGGTTGTTTGCATGCAACTATGGTCGCATGCGTATATACACACACCGTACACGTCATACATGATCGTGTGCGCGTCAACGTTTCGTTCTATACTGCTTCTGCTGTGGTGCTACGATGTACTTCGATGTCCTTCTAAATGTACTTCGTGTACATATTATATTGTAGTTTTTAAACGTTTACACGTCTCCTCTCGTGCATGCTCCCTCACCAACGCCAATGGCGAATTATTCGCCGTCGACCGTCGACGTTTGCAGCGTCAAAGTGCAGCGCATTGGTGCAAATTATGATCCGATAAAGCCCGGCACAAAGTGGATGATCTCGTTTCACGGATAATCAGCGTCTCGATGGACCTATACTTCTATTACATTCCAATCACTCTCGGTAACGGAAGGGAGAAAGAGAAGGGTGGGCGTTTAACAAATTCCACGTTTACGCCATTCGATCGGATACCGTTGTCCGCTTATCGAAAGTACAATCGCGAATAATAGGAAGAAAGGGGATATCATTTATTCTCATCCGTGTCAGCGATCAATCCGCCTTCGTGTCTCTCTCTCAATGTACCTCCAGCGTATCGGCGGAAATTCAACAAATTCGAGTCATAACAAACGTATAGATCGCGCGTACGGGAGCGCGCGCGAGAGCACCGTCGGTTCGTATTTACCGAGGACTCAAAAGCGATATATTTTTTTCTATGTATTTTCGGCCAGAGTACACATACGCCATCGAGATCAGCGAGTGGAAAAAAAGCAATCCCGGAATAACGGCGTACCTCTATCTGAGCGTGACGCGGCCCCGACGTATGATGGCGTATTTATTTCATACGCCAAACGTTGATCCATCGCGCACCGGGGGGAGGGGAGGGGGGCCTCGGGTAACGTCAATCGGAATATATTAAAGCGATGTTTGCACGGAAATAATTAATTCCGGGGCGAAAATTCGCCTCTGCCGATCTGAGAGCGTAACCCGCGCGCACGCTTCGCCTATCCGTCACAAACAGGTATCAATCACGAGCATTTTAAATATTTATCAAGCTATAATTAATAACGACGTACTTGCTTTCTGCCACGTCGCGCGTAGCGAACGGTATAATGCTGGGCTCGCGAGCGTTTATACCGAGGTCCAAATTTACAGACTAACCAATTGTCATCAAACGTACAGAGATCGCATTGCGAATTAAAATATAACTGGCACTTCTGTTTAATGTGAAATATTTCGTATTTCGATTCTCGTCGATCAGAAGTGATATCGATACCTATTGATTCTACGGTCGTTTTTTTTTTCCCCTCCAATTTCGTTAAATATTGTATTACGGCAAGTTTTATTAAACGCTTTTAAATAAAATTTTGTTATCTTAGAATTTCATTACATCGAATAATCGTTAATGTATTGACGGTGTCAACATTAATACGAGACGTTATAAAATCTCATAGTAACAAAAAGCTTGTTATAATGAGATCTCCCGGCGATTCGTTGTAATATGATATTAAGCAAACGCTTTTACGATAATGTCTCTCCAATTTCAGAACCTTATTCCGTACGAATCGTATGTCCTCTCTCTGCGAAATCTTCCGTTTTAACCGTTGTTTGTCTCGGGACGTTCCTTTCTCGATTGCTTAAATATTTAATTTCGCAAATTGCAACGGGATATTCCGTACAGTTGTGCCTAGACGACTTTTGCTACATCATTGCGCTAAGAAGGTCTCTCGTATCCCATTTTAATGAGGCACGTCGTTTCAAGAATCGGCTTTGAAGAAATATCTGGTGTCGGCTAATGACGCACTACGGATACAACGTTGCATTTTCGCAGGCTGCGACGGTTTCGCGTACAAAAGTATCGTGTTGAAAGTCGCGCGGTATGGTGAGAACGTTGAGAGACGAATACCCTTGTCGGCAGAAACGCCGTGATGAATGCCGGCTGGAATCGCCTGTACGAGACGAGCTTTCGTATCAGTGAGTCTCGCTTCTACACCGCTCGCTTTTACAGGGCAGCAAACAGGCCACTCGGCTAGAAGCGCGATTTCCATATTTCGCATTAACGATAAGATTATGCGGGATCTTCCAGAAATAACAGTTTTGCAGAGAAAATTTTACTGGAGAGATCAGCATTTGTTATATTCATCAGCATTTCTCGTACCTCGAGCGTACACTTGATAATCACGTCTAGAGGTAGAGGTAACTTTTTTTGAACAAATAATAAAATTGACTCGAATTGGATAGATGTTATCTAAATTAAAGTTCAAAAAGCTTAATTCTCGAGAGACTTGCCATTCCGATGCGATCGCAGAATCTGTCATTAATATCGAGCACCGGAATAACTCGCATAATTCGAATTGCATTCTCATGCTCCCCCAGAATGACGCAGAAATGTGTCCTCGCGTTCTTTACGTTTAATATCCTCTTAATGTTGACGCTTTAACCTTTCCTCCCTCGCGACGAATCTTCGGCAAATCGCAAGAATAAATGGTCGCGTCCGATTAACGTGTCCCCGACGCTTCTGAAACGCACGGTCATAAATTACACCATTGTAATCTGTCTAGCGATGGCAGCGCAATTTCTGTTGAATCTGTTGACGTTTATTGGACTGTTCGGCTTTTATTACTGTCATCGTCCATTATGTATGCGCTATCGCTGCATTGAATTACGACGCCTATATTCGTTCGGCCGGCTGCCGCCGGTTTCGCGCTGTCCCTGGCTCTTACCGTCGACGGCCGACAGCGGATATCGCAATACGGTAAAGGACGAAAGAGAGGGTTTATGTGGGGAACGGATAGGCAATGGCACGCACAGATCTAGATGTGGACAGTTCATGATGTACTTGTTATTTGTTATTGTCGCAGCTTACCCCGCCGTCTACGGCCAGTTTCCTCAGGCTATTCCTCAGCCGATGACCGCGGTGGCACCCACGCAGAGGGAAGGTAAGTACAACACGCTCTCATCAACGTCTAACTGTTGACTGTAAACACGAACGTCTGTAGACCTGAGATTGTAGTTCCACGTCCCGTACACACGTCCAGACACGAATTATCCATCGTCGGCACCCAACGAGGTGCAAGAGTTTCGACTTCTAACGCCGCTGCCACCGCAGCAGACCGTACCGCGTAATTGCACGTCTCGCACAGCGATATCGCTTCGATTATACGGAAAAAAAAAAAAAAAAAAATGACGAGTGAGAAATACCTGAGTAAATCGATCTAGATCTTTTGTGTTCCGTTTACTTTTTCGCGTTTGTCATTTTTAGTTTAATACAACAATGCTCGATTCTATAGTTTTATCAATTCGAACATCCTAAGTATTTGGCGAGTTTTCTTTCCATCGAAAAGTAGATGGTTGCTTCAAAGACGGATGTTTCAATTCGATAATTTAATTACTAATTTCCATCGCACGAAATTGTATGAAAATGCGATCACTTAGAAAACCACCAGTCGGAGTAAAAGTACGCGATCGGTCAAAGAGACAGTCAAGTCTCGCCTCTGAAATATATCGGCGCGGACTAGTCGTTTACTATGCCATCTTTTGCGGAAAGATACTGTAGGAGAGCCGACGGCAGGGAAAAAGTCGACCAGGCAAGTCCGGGGTTAGAAGAGGGTTGAGCGAGCCAACGCCTAATTGCAATTAACAACTCGCCATTATTAGAATATACGACGCCTCGCAATGAGATAATGCAAATAAAACGAAAGTTTTAATTACTTTGCCGCTACGCCCGCCGGCGATCCGTTGTTACATCGCAGGATAATGGAAAGTTTACCGCGACAGCGCTACCCCGCCTCCGTTTTATCCGGCCTCAACCCTCTGCTCCGACCGCTACGTCCGCCCCCTCTCGCTCGTCTCTACCCGTTCCTATTTTCATTCCGCCTGATCTTTTCGTCTCGTCGATGCGCTCTGACATTTTCCCATGCGTCGCGATTAAATCGTAAGCGGTATACGAGATGAGAGTAAGAGAAATCTCTAATCGAATTTATTTCCCGTACGCGATGACAAATATCTCGCGTATTTATCAACGCGATTTCTCTCACTTCTTCCCCCTGATCAAAAATTATTAATAACTTTATTTCCCGACGGGATAAATTTTACGAGATAAAATCACACTCTATTCGTTTCTCGTCAAACAATCTAAAATATTAATTGTTTTAGAATTGTTTATTATTAAAGAATTGTATCATATCGTATGATGTATATATCTCACATTTGTTTGTTTCTTATATATATTTGAACAATCTACATAGTTGAAATGACAAATATATTCCATATCTGTTTTCATTTTTCTCTGTGTGTAAGTGTAAAATACACTGTCAAGAACACAAATAGTTCCCAAAGAGTTTCCCCCCCCCCCCAAAAGAGAGCAACGTTTATCATATTGCTGACTTCTTGGAAACTTTTGTGTTAGATACAAGTTTTGTAAAAATAAAGAAAACGTATGTGTGCTGACACTTTATCTTTTGGAGAAACTTATGTTAGATGTCAAAGTCGTTAGGCGTGCCGCAATATCGGACGGAACCCAAGGGAGCTGAAGGGGAATCGACGTTATTGTCATCATTGCATGACAGTGGTATCGATCTATTATTGACTGTCGCTTCGCGAGTTTACCCTTGCTCCGTGTTACTTTAAGCTCTTTGATCGTTGTTCTGGGTGTTCTACGTCTTACACGATGTTTTTCGGTGTTCGTATACATTTCTTCTCTCTGACCATAACTGTGTCATAATATTTTTAACATTATGCGGATAGCTCTCCTCTTCCTTCTTTCATCTTTTTTTTTTTCTTTACATCAACGTATCTCGGATGTTCGTCGTTAATTCGGTGTTTCGCCGTTGCACTCGATGTCAGTGGCTGTTCTCGGTGTTGCGCTGTCGACCAATGTTGGTTGTTGCTTCGCTACGAGACGGTGATATTTGCATTGCGAGATTTTGTGATCTCTGTACGACGGAGAAATCGACACGAATCCGTTTCGCGATCGGCAACACCGTCACTCGCGAAAATAAATATATCGTTGTACAATTCAGTCATGTAAGCAAAATAATTCAACTTTGCATAGAAAAACTCAAATTCGTGTAATTTTAAAAATAAAAGTAATATTTAGATTGTTAAAAAAAATGATTCTTCTGCATATAAATTTTGTGTATATATTCTAAAAAAATAGGTACAAAGTTACATAATATTTTAGTTATATTAAAATTATACACTGTTAAATTTAACAGATATTTGATTGTACGAGGAGAGATGGATTTGCGAATTTTAGATATCTTGATGTTTTACGCGGCGTGTTCCACTATTACTTTTCGAACAGAAGTAGACATAGAAGTAGACAAGGTAGTCGTTCTCATTAAATTCGCGTGCACGTACCGCGTGTGTGCC
Organism: Trachymyrmex cornetzi; assembly: GCF_001594075.2. Taxonomy (NCBI): domain Eukaryota; kingdom Metazoa; phylum Arthropoda; class Insecta; order Hymenoptera; family Formicidae; genus Trachymyrmex; species Trachymyrmex cornetzi. The sequence goes on along the minus strand of NW_017300191.1, from coordinate 823,218 downwards.
AATTAGAGAGGCGAAAACCAATTTCAGGATCAACGATCGCGCGCGCGCGCGCGCGCGGCACGACGACGGGCTTTAATTTATGGCTCGTTCTTCGTGATTTCGTCGTCCACCGCAATTCCCCTCCGTGCTCTCCCTAGTCGGAACCGGAAACCCGTCGACACTCGTGCTAATTTGGGTTTCGCGTGACAGCCACGATCGAGTTATTACCAGGACGAAGTCGTTTCGCGTAAGAGAGGGAGAGTTTGTCACTCTTTGCGTAAACCGCAAAACAGGTTTGTGATTTCTCGAGGCACCAAGTATCCAACAACATTAATTTATAATTGACGGAAAAGTTTGTATTAAATCGACGATTTGTTTCGGAATCGTTCTTTTTATTTTAAATTGCAGATCGTTGCGCGAACAACTTCCCAATCCGCGAACGAATTACTTTACAAATTTCGATAGTATGGATTACACATCTATCAGAAATGCATATAGAATAATGCCCGAGGATAGGAAAGTTTTATCCTTTTGTGAATCAAGTTTTGTGATTCGAACTTTTGCAAATGTTGATCGCGATGCGTTATTTGCGACAACTGCAATTAAAGTTTTACTCTCGGACAATCGATGAAAATCACTTCCGAATCAGATGAAAATATCCTCGTAAAACCGTCGTAAAATTTTGTCTGTGTCGCATTAATTCTTAAACTTTGCCGGAATTTGCGATGATAATCTTATCGACCAGCAAATATGTTCAACGAGTCATGCGATATTATCGTTGAACAACGACATACCGGAAGTCGTAATTGGGTTGAAAATAGACAATTATGCTCTGCGATGATTCGACTAGCATATTCCAACGGATTCCCGGAGGAATCTTTCCGCAAAAGATCTTTCGGGGTAGAGGCGAACAGGTCGCGATGAGTAGCATCCTAAAAGTTGAGTAGCAGCCATCTCATTACTTAAATGCGTCCGTTAGTCGGGAGAAGCTCTGGCCAAGAGAGCAGAAGTTTCCACGGTCATAATCGCCGCTAATTGACGTCGGAGTTATAAAGTTCAGTGAAATTAGCTAAATCCTTATTTGGACTGCCGTTGTGTTCGGGTATAGTCTTCCCTCCCTCTTGGCCTCTTCTTCACCGGCCTAAATTAAATCTTGATGTCTTTGACATTTTAACACCGGAAGTCGAAAAAGAGACCCACTTAAGTGATCAGAGAAGAAAGGGTAGGATAATCAATTGTGCAAAAATGCATAAAATTATGAACGGAATATGAAAGTACGGAAAGTACGAATGTAAAATTATAAATGTAATTTTAAAATCTAGGTCGTAACTCATGATCTTTCACAATAATTACATTACATTCATATATCATTAACATTTGCATTAATTTTATTTATAATAATTAATTTGTCATATAATATGAATAGAACGAGATGCGTGCGTAAGAGAGTTTTTGCGCAGGATGACGGCAAATTTATATCATTTAGAGTAATCATATAGAAAAAAAATCTAGGACGACGGATTATCGTGTCTGGCAAAAATACGGGAGTATCGCACCATCGTAATCAGTGTGTCGTCACTATCATCGTCACCATCCATACCCATTCACTCATTTCAGCATCCATCACCTCATCTGTCATTGTGTTGTAAATCCCAGTGTTGTGTGTGTATATTTGAAAGTATAAATACTCAACGTTATTTGAACCGGGAGATTTCTATTAATAATCATGAGTGAAACAATGCTCATGACTTTCTAATCGTTTTAACATTCGGTCATTTTCATACCATTTTCTGTCATTTGCTCGCAGTCTAATTTAACTTCTCGCTTGATTCATGCTCACGTCATTTCGCATCATTCGTGGGTGACAAAATCATGTTGTACGTCATCATCATTTCGCACTCGGACGGACGAGAGAAATCGGTATTGTCGTCAAGAGTCTGCCGCAGATTCATCTTCATTCATCAAAGAAAAAGAAAGACGACACCGACAAGAAAAAAGTAATCAGAAAGAAAAGCAGTACCCGCTGGCGACCTCGCTAACGGGTTGAAGCTCTCGCGTGGAATCATTTATATTTGCGAAGAACAAAACTCATCCAGAACTAACATTCTAACTTGAGTATTATACTTCAAGTTTAGATGTTTAGATGTGCTCTGATTTATATGGTAGGATGCTCTATCTCAGGACCCGAGGGCTGCAACCTGTTCATCTACCACCTGCCCCAGGAGTTTGGTGACGGCGAGCTCATGCAGATGTTCCTCCCGTTTGGCAACGTCATCTCATCCAAAGTTTTCATCGACCGGGCGACCAACCAGAGTAAATGCTTTGGTAAGTGCGACGGTAACTGCGGACAAATTTCAGAACGACTAGCAACAACGAAGGATGCGTCTATCTGACTCAATCCTTACAACTATTATACAAGGTAGGACGAAGAACGTCAACGCATATCGCCAAACAACGGAAGTGAATATGAAATCATATCTAAATTTTTAATATCACTCCTTTTTTATATTGTACAATTATACGATTTAAAACATTTTTTTCTCTTTAATGAAAGCTATCGGAAAAAATATTAAAAACAATGCAATATCATTCTCACAAAAATTTTTCAATATATTTTTATTTTAAATCGTATAATTTATCGAACGTAAAAATATAATCATGACATACATGGATATGTCTGTGATTATTATTATGACTTTCGATCAGTCACATACTACAGTACTCTAAATGACTTTACACGTTTCCAATCAGAGAGTGGTGGTTTAATCATGGAAATTTAATTCGTCTCGTCCGTATTAGCGGATGAACTGAATATGAATGCCGTTTCAATGGAGCCAAAATCAAACTGCGCAATTCTTTTTTAGAGACTATGCAGAGAAGACCGAAACAGAGAATGCGGATAAAAGCCGCTGGCGTTCCTTTGATTAATCGTATCCGAGAGTATGAGGATACAGATAATTGGACGATTCCATTCGCGTCCGTTCGGTCCTTGGTCTTCACATTCGTCCACGTGCGATTCATACGTTTGCGTCCGTGTATTTTGTCTCTTGTTTCAGACACTCGCATTCCCTCCCAAAAAAAGGTATAAGGCTCTCAACGACACGTCATAATTATGCCCGCAGTGGGAAAAAAAATATGTGGACGTTTGTATCCCTTTAAAGGCATGTTCCTCGTCGCGATCAATTTAACGAAAAAACTCTTTATTGACGCAACAGTTTCAGTCAAAAATTCGCTATATAATTATAATCACTGCGATTGGGATAAAATTTATGTCTATATGAATCTTTTTTTTTTTATGTATTATGCAGTGAAAACTCGATATAACTTGACTCTGGTTCACAACAAACTTTCCGGAGACTAATCGTGGTTGAAATAATCAAGGTGCCCTTTGGTCCTAAAATAAAAGTAATTTGTGAAGCAAAGAACCGTGGGTGGGTGGAAGATGAAGAGACTCGCGGTTTAGATCACCATGATGTCGAAACTAAAATGGGATCAACTTTAATGATCAAAATTGGCTTAAATCGAGAAAGTCGTGATGATCTTTTGGGAAAACGGTCCCTCTGAGGGTCTTCGTTATCGTTAATCTACCCTTCCAGGATAATATCCAGCTCATGAACAAAAACTTTTTATTCTTCACGGAAGATTTGATTCGCCTAGATTGCTGTTTAATTGCCAAATAATCAATACTCCTCAAAATATAATAACTATTTAGTAATACTAAACCTATACTTTTCCTTATCATATATAAATATATTTCTCTGACTATGAATATCATTATGATAAAACTGAATTATTATTTTGTTTAGTATTATATTTAGTATTGTACTGCATTTATTAATAATTAATGCCCGTGTCATACAAATTGTATTTGGCATCTTTTCTGGCGATTACATACATCAATAAATGAAGATTACATTTTCATATGATCGAAAGAAGATTTTCATGAGGGATGAAAAATCTGTTATACACTGCAGGATTCAACGTTCGGTATTTTCAGGTTTCGTGTCGTTCGATAATCCAGCGAGCGCGCATGCAGCGATCCAAGCGATGAACGGCTTCCAAATAGGGATGAAACGATTAAAAGTCCAATTGAAGAGGCCCAAGGACGCCAGCCGGCCATACTAACCCACGTCCTAGCCTAGAAAATCTGGACGAGTCGCGCCCTATGTCGTAACTAACAGAGTAAGTTTTTTCTTGCGAAAAAGAAGGCATTTTTTGCGTTCGTACGAGGTATTAGACATTTTTCTCTTAGTTGCGATAAAACTATTAATTTTAAAATAGCAATATCGACGTAAAAAAAAAGTCTATATATAGTTCTTTAAGTATTAGTATTATTAATTGGGGTAAACATGGTAAATAATTTTATTATTCATTCCTATCTCAGATATCACACAATATCGTCGCTTTGAATTGCAGATGTCGTCCGAGAACGTGAACTCGATGGACGCTCGACGATCAGGAGTGACGAGTTGAATCACCGTTACAACGCTCTCCGCCGTAACAACTTAGTATACTAGCTAGTTAATTCATTAGAGGGTAAAAATTTAGAAGTCAGTAGGACAGCAACGGCTTCAACGTCGTTGAAGTTCGTGCGGCGGCGGCGGCGAAGAGGCTGAAACGAATGCGATGAAGGATGTTCTGCGCTGAACCCAGTCCGAGAAGAAGAGTCGAAGAGAGAAGAGAACGAGACACGCTGAGACGACGTTTCCCAGATGTTCAGATAATCGGAATCCAACATCGATATACAACATCGGCTTTCCCCTGTCTCCTTTTCGTCCAATCCCACACTACTACAAATCTGCATGTTTCTTTCTGTCCTCCGCGAGTCTAGCCTCTGGTCCCTACTGCCAGGTGAGAGATTACGTTTGAACTCGAGGACGAGGGCGCGAATGGACATGAGCGTGCAGCGAAACCTGTCGCGAACATTTCGAGGATCCGGAGAGATCTACCAGAAGCACTGGAAGTATTAAAACCGATCATGTCGTCCGGATACATGGCGACACCGTTATAGTTACACGCGCGAGTCACGACATCGCGCCGCGACGATCGTCCAGCCGACATCAAACCGACAATAGCTAAATCACGAAATATCCCGTCGATAAAACGCCCCTAGGAGTCTCGTCCTGTTCGTTGCCAGTCCGCCTATGCGCGATGCAAAGCGCGGAAAAGATGCCATGACAGAGGAAAATTTGCCCAACTCGTACATCCGGACAGATTGATCCTCGACGAGGACCCTCGACGAGGCCGGATCGTCGTATCCGTTGGCCGGACAGAACAGCTCCGACGATCGTCGTAGTACGAGAGGCTGGCGAATCTTCTGTACTCGTACGCAGCGAACGATTTTGTCGTCGCGATGAAGATCCCGCGCGACGACGACGACGACGACGGGACGGATAAATAATCCCCGCGCGACTGATGAAAGTAGGATAAAATGCAGGCTCGTCCCGAAGACGCGGACGAGGTCCGATATCTCTCTCCCAAAAAGACAAATGTCAATCATACGCTATACAGGGTGCTCGTCTGACGAAACGCGTCTGAAAACTTTGAAAAAAAGAAAAAGAAAAAAATACAAAAAAAAAAGAAATATAGCAGCGAACATGGGCTCAGCGCCGGTCCGACATCCCAGCCGGATATCGGGTTCTCCTTAACGTTTAAGGTTTAAACACGTACGACGCGCTGTAGATTTTATATACTGCAGATAGAGGAGTGAGAGAGTGAAAGAGAGAGAGAGAAAGAGAGAGTGTGCGTGAAGAGGAGTTTGCGCGCGTCGTGCTGCGCGTCGAGGAGGAAGCGAGAAAATCCTGTCCTACTCGCGCGCGTTCGCACGGTGCTCATCCTCCGCGATTAATAGCTCTTATTACTACTATGGTTATGGTGATTATCATTGTAATTATCGCTAAGTAAGTAACGCGCGAGTTTCCGGCCGAAAGTATAATCTACTCCGTTGTGGTTCCTGCGTGAACATCGAGAGAGGAATCGCGTGTGAGGGCGCGCGATTGCCCCGCCCGTCTCGCCATCGATCCCGCGGCTCGGTCCGATTTATGGATCGACGATCGACTTTGCCTGATCGGTTAAGCATCGCCCGAGAAATGTCAGCCAGGCTGTGATTGTCCAGATGATGACGATGTCGCCAATGATAGTCCTCTTTAAGTTTTTATTAGTGACGACGCTATACCTTCTGTTGTTGTTGAAGTAGAACAAAGTACGGAGAAACCAAAGGAAAACCAAAGAAAATGATCTAAGGATGGTAACGTTATGTAAAATGCAATATTTATCTTAGAATCGCTTATCTTTCGCTCGTCTTTCTTTAGACTGACGATACAGAAACAAACAGTGTTAGGGAATAATATTTTTTACGTTCGATTATTTCTTAAGTATAAAAAGAAATTGAGTTTAGGATGTATTATGGGGTCTGATTATCGTGCAATGGTTTCATTGACTATGGCCGGTTAGTTCTTATTTTAAGATCGTCTTGAGTAATGTCTGAAGAGCTATATAATGCGGCTCTCTAATGATTGATTTATGACATTTTAAAACTATATTTAAGACAATCTTAAACATGAGAATCGACTATGAATATCGGTCTGTATGCTTTATTCGACGTTGGCCGGGACTCTAAAAATGATAGATTTGAACGTATGTATCTTTTCGAGAGAAGAGGACCGCGTGCTGCCGGATGCAAGTTCGGTATGCCCAATCGATCAATCATGTGTGTTCATGCGGAATTCCTGTGACTGAAATAGACAAAACATTGAACATTTCGCGTGCGATGCCCGGTCGGATATGCAGAGAGTCTCGAGCGAGTTCGCGAAAGAAAGCCAAAGAACAGAAGAAAGGAGGAGCGAGGGAGGGGAAGATGGGAGGAATAGGGGAGAAATACAGAATATATAAAATACGCATAGGGTAGGTGATAGGGTAGGCGAGCGATGAAGCGGAGAGGGAAAACTCTGATCTAGTGGAAATAATCATCCAAAGTACCAACAACATATACACACACACATATATATATATACATACATATATATATATGATAAATATTAAATATTAT
>NW_017300191.1:799444-816157 GCF_001594075.2 Trachymyrmex cornetzi | reverse complement strand
TAGTATATATACATATATATATATAATATTATATATACATTATATATACGTACGCATACACATACATTTACGTACGTGACGTGTGTACATGCGTATATATGTATCGATCGAAAGGAAGTTATAGGGACATACAATTAGTAAATTATTCTAGTTTTAGCGAAATCAACGTATAATAAATTATGACGAGTTTAGTGAGACGAGAAATTGCTTCGCTCTGGCGGCTGCCACTTATGTTTGCATATGTTTCATTAAACATGCATAAACACACATACACAAATATACATAGATATATATATATATACATATGTACCTACGTTTTAGGCGAAGAAAAATCTTTTCGTTTTACAATTTGCTTCGCGAATTTGTCGTTCGTCCGGATATGCAACGCGCATGTTCGTGCGACGCACGTGCGCAATTAACGGACACCCGGTGTACGTGGCTCACGCACGTGTGCGCATGTAATCGTACGTGTACACGTGTATACGTAAGGAGGCTAATTGTACGACGAAGAGTGATGCGCTTGGAACAAGGATATGTGCTTGACAAATTGACGATATAATATTTATATACATATATATATATATATAAATAATAATAAACAAAATAATGCTAAAATGACAAAGAAGGAATAATAACGATAACGATTATTTATGGTACGTATACATAACTTATACACTACAGTAACGTAAACATACACATATATTCTTGTCATTTTTAGAAGGTTAAATTTATATAATATATACATATATATATGAAAAAGGGGGAAGCTATTAACGACGTCGGGCGTAGTTGACTTAACAACAGGAGACTCGCGGATATTTATAGGATGCGCGAAAGTTCATCGTGATATTATCGCGAGATCGTAGATAAATCTTTGCCGCGCCGCACACTCCACTCGTGCACGGATGCGAAGTGGAAATGAGCAGCCACAGTCTCGTGTTAATCGTTTATGCGCAAATCTCTCTTTTCTTTAAAGTTTTTGATAGCATTCTTAAAAGAAAGAATGAAATAAAAACACTACAAAATATAAATAAGAGATAATATGAAGGATTTCATTTCAACATAAGCAACTATAAAGTATATCTTTTATGGTAAAATAATTTTTTACACCAAACACTAGACTTTTTGTAGACTGGCTTACTGTAATAATATATTATTGAAGAGCGTTACGAATCTCGATAAGAAAAATTGTGCCGAGATAGTTGTCGAAAATTTCAATTTAGAATTCGGAAAATGTGATTTAAGCGCCCAGTGTCTTTAATATGTATAATGCGCTCTATTCTTCTCGTGATTTTGGCTGTTCCGAATCCGAATTAATCCGGGTAGTTGCCATGGAAACCACATATGTGCACACATGGAGGCGTCTATAAATCCTTCGTATACAAGCGTGCGTGTAAACGTAATTAGAAAGCGCGATCAGCCTGCGTGCCGGTCAGTGCCAAACTGTGCATGCTTGCAGGATGATATTATCGCCTCCGTGAACGGACGTTTCGCTTCTCACGGATGATCGTCAGGGCCCTGTGGTGTACATGTGCACAAGATCCGTGTGACGTACGTGCGCGAAATACGGTTGCGAGATGAATGGATCGGATCGGAATGGATTAGACGCTCGTCTACGATCCTCCTTGTCCATTGGATAGATACGTCGGTCCGGGCGTGTAGATTGAGTCGGAGGGTTTTCATCCCTTCCGAGTGATTCTCCATCGAGACCGTAATCGCATGAAAGTGGTGCATGCTCGTCCTCAAACAGCGAACTTGCCACGATTTTCTTTCAACTGGATCGCGTTCGTTCTCCAATTACATCGTCTCACAATCGACGAGAGACGCGTGGAAATTAGGTAATGGATCGTAGGGAAAATCCTTACCCACGTCCCGTGGCAGCGGGATATTCGAGGGATGTGTTCTTTGTTCCGCCATCGATTTTCGATACGGCTTAGGATGTCCGGTTTCATCGGGATGTTTTTTGCTTTTGAATATCTCATGCGAGCCGTGGATCGCGGATGATTCGATTCTCCCGTGGAGAATTATTTGAACGTGTTCTTCACTTCTCGTGGGGGCGTGCAAATTTCAAAGAGAGAGATAGCGAGAAAAGGGATTAGAGCGACAAGCTCGACGAAATCCATTTGAAAGAAATTGCAAACCGACACGACGCAGAGTGGACGCCCGAAGATAGAGATTCAGAATAAAGATGGTGCCAGATCGCTATGAGTATTTATAGACACACACGCGCATCGTGCGAATCTCCTCTCATGTGCATATATACATACAAAAATACAAAGACAACACACACACACACATAACATACACATATGCACGCATACACATACATTATAAGACACGTATAATGGAGAGATGCTTCTATGAAAGCACCAATCGATAATATCATTACAATCTAAGCTTTTTAAAGTTTAACAATACTATTAGCGAATATCAAGAAGCACAACCTACCCTAATAGATACCATAACGATATAGATACATATATATATATAAATATAAATAATATACATATATAAATATATAAATACGAAGGTAACGGCTATTGTAACAAAAAAATACAACTATTTTATCCAAACAAAGTTTTTGCTACAACCGAAGTAGTGTGCATCTCGCTATGAAATAAATGAGACTTAACTAAACAAAAAAGGATATTCTTAGCTCTAAGGAGAAATAATAATATGATAATAGTGTAATCTGTGAGGATCAGCTTTGAATTTATTTTTACATGACGTGATTGTAATGCTGAGACGAATTCGATGCCCGTAAATTAATGTTCCGAATTCTGGGAAGCGACGTGCTCGCGCATGAAAAATCCCAGACGTCAGAATGCACCACGTCCGAGAATCGAGTTCCAATTCGAGACGCTCAATCCACCGCGTAAATTCATTTGCATCAACTAAGCGAAGATTGTCGGTTACACGGGTCGGCTGCCAAATGAAAATCGATACTTCGAATAGTCTGAGATGCACGTATACTTATCTGGATGCAAACGAATTCCCGCGAACGAATTCTCGATTTAGATTTAGGACGGAGATACGATGAAGTATAAAAGTAAGACAAAGAATAAGGAACAGAATATAACTTTATAATAATGTACAATAAGATTAATAATAATTGTAAGAATTCATTAAAAAGCAAGCATAATTGAAGTATAAAATAAATGAAGATTTTTCCTGTCAAATTCTAACATGTTTCGAATTGACATGTTGTTTATTGTTCAGTTGCATTTTTGTACTTATTTTTTGTGCCGCTCTTATATCTTATTCGGTTAATTCATCGTGTTTCTGTCCTTAAATTAAAAATCACCACGAACGCGAATTAAATCGCGAATTCGATGGATCGACGCGCATCTTTAAATTAGCCACGAACATCCGTCGATCTCGCGCCGCGAATGTCGGATAATGGTCGGATAGCGCCGCGCGAACGAACGAGCACGCGATCAGATCCGTGTTTACGTGTTATTTCCTAATTCCTAATTCATCTCTCGCCAAAAACAGCGAGGAAGCAGCACGGAATCGACATTCGCGGATCGTAGGCTCTCTCCGGCCGATTGCCGATTGTACGCGCGCGAGGAGATACGATAGATATGAGGAAGACGAGAATTCCACGCTCTCGCTCCGGGAGAAGGAAACGAACATCGGACACACCGGCAGCACCAGCCACCGCACTGTACTCATACGAAGAAACAGCCAAAAAAAAAACCTATCAACCCTCACGACACCGCTACGCCGCGTTGTTACCAAGTCCCAATTAGACGTAGGACGTAAATTGGAATCAAGTCACACGCGCCGCGATGCGATCCGGCAGCCGTGGTGTCGGTGATACTAGGAAACAGGGTATGTTTTTTGCAATTATTTGCGTAACTTGTAAAAAAAAAAACGTGAAGTTAACGAGAAATAAAAATACATCTGCACGTACATTCGCATAACACGCACAAGATTCGCAGATTCGCGCACGCATATACACAGGGGTATCGCAAACACGCGCTAATCCACGAGGGAACCATACTACGAGTCGCGCACGTAAAACATAGACACGAAAGGCGAGCGAAGCTCTAAAACTTAAAATTTAAATAAGGCCGTTAATCACAATACTTCTTAAATATACGAATAAGCTAAAAGCTGTGTGTCGTGTGTCGTAGACTTTAAACGCGAACGTTAGAGACTTGTCGCGGATTCGGTAGCGAATTTCATCGATTTGGGAACGAAGCCGAAGTTTTTAGAGGGCCGTCCTAGTTACGTATTGCTGATGGAGCCTTAGTTTTCCTGTCTTCGCGAGATGCGTTCGCCGTTCGTCTTCGTGGCCCCGCAACAGACATGTTTCGGGGTATCACGGGGCGTCGGTACTAGAGATCCTTTAATAAAAGTCTGAACGTGAGAAAGTCTCTTTAGGCCTGAACTTTTGCACCGGTTCATCTTTCTTCCTCTCCTGAAGAGAAAAGGAAGAAAGGTGAACTGGTGCAAAAGTTCAGCCAAAAAGAGCAGGCCTTTTGATTGATCCATCTTTTAACAATTTCTAAGTAAGAGAGAAAGAGAACAAATAGATGAGGAAAAAATAGAAAAGAGAAAGAAATAGTACATGTATGTCCTTTTCTCTCTCGCAGATTTTGATTAAAATTACTACTCTGCGTACAAAAATGCGGCTTGTGTTTAGACTCTTATTCAAGGATCTTCAATCGGCAATGCCAGAGTTGTCAGATGAGACATGTCGTCTTTTAGGCGACTTGCAAATCTTGCAATAGGTCTGTTCTTTTTAGCTGAACTTGCACGGTTCATTTTTCTCCATTTTCTTTTTACAGAGAGAAAGAGACAAAATGAACTATGCAAGACGTTCGGCTAAGAAAGAACGAGTCTATCGCAAGTTGCCTACATCCGGCAATCCTGGTGGGCACCGAGGTGGTCGAGAACGCGTTCTCCGATAAATGAGCACAACCACGCTCGTTCTTCCTTCCCTATCCCGCGTAATTCTCTCTTCTCGCCATCTGCTTCTCCCCGTTTATCTCGCCTCGACGTCGCGATCGCTTCCTCGCCATCCCCGAGATTCGGTAATCGACGAGGGGGTGCAAACGGGCCGCGACGACAACGTCGCGACCACTAGCTGTAACTCGCCGTTCGACACGATGTTCAAGGCTACCGATGTCAATTCTTTCAGGTACGCTTACGCGCTATTACACGACGAGAACGACCGAAAAAAAAAATATCGCATTTTTTTTGTCTTTTTCTTTAACGTAATAAAACTGAACGCGCGCGCGCGCGCGCGGTTCAGAGGTGGCCATCGAATCTTCGCCGCGCGTCATCGCGAAATCGCGCACGTCCTCGCGAGAGATCTGTCTCACGCGGTATCATCCCGTGCCTCTCTACCCGGCCACTACTTCGATCGACCTACCCGGGACCAATTGTTCCTTATCATCCCGAAGAACAGCGCGTTTCATAGTTGTGCTACGCGACACGCGAGAAATCATTCGGAAACACGAACGCGCAGTCCGGATTACAGTGAAGTGTACTTTCTCCTCGTAGGCACGGTTTCCTTCCTCATTCTCGCTTTTCCCTCAACCTCCTTCTCGGCAAACACGAACCCCCGCCTTGGACCAACGACACGCGAGATGACGAGCGTGCGGGAGAACGAGGCTTTTCTGCACCGCGTTTATGATGCGAACGATGAATTTTAACAATGGGGAAGCAACTTTATATTCTAGAACACTAGAAACTCTACGTGTGTAACGAGCTTAACTTAGTGCGCTGAAATACGTTATAACGCAAAGTTTCCAATTTCCAAAGAGACTTCTTTTTCGTAAAACAAACGAGACATCGCGTTCGACGTTCGTTAAACGAACGCGTGTGTCTTCACGCAAATTGGTCTCCAACGGTTTATCTGTATACTGTTCGCTGTCGTTGAGAAAAGCGGGACGGTATGGATAACGTGATTTCGTGCTTTTTCTAGACACTCCTTTCATTCGCTGGGTGATTGGGAGTTATTCTTCTAGCTCCGATCTGACGTCTTTAAAATGCATCTTCTCTCTTTATTCCACTTGCTTCTTTCTTCCACTTCTATACGCTTGTATACATTGCTGCATTTTCATAAAAGAATTCATTTGTTTGTTCTCTTCGATAAATTTGGGAAAGTAGAGTTGAGACAGTCATGTGTTGAGACATGTGAAGAAAGCAGTAGATTCGTTTATATTTATTTGCAGGATCGATAATAGATTTTCGAATATCCTTCTATTAATATTCTTACATAATGTAGAGTTTCTTAAGTATGGTTGTTAAAACATAGGTTTCAAAATTACAGAAAAAATTATTGAAATTCAATAAGAATTTTTGTAATTACTGCGGAACTTTTCCATTGTCTTAGAATATTCGTCTAACTTCTCGAGTTTTGTTTATTCCTCCCGAATCTGAATAAAAATGATTTGTGAATTTTTGAGTATAGTCGAAACGTCATCAAAATATATCTTGTGATTATTATTAACGCTCTAGCATGTCAGAACGAAACATTGCGTGTAGTAAAAACGTCGATTCGTGGCGACGATAAGGTATTTATTATATTTATTACATGTTCAACATTAATACGAGCAACACGGGAAGATAGAGGATCGACAAAATTCATCAAGATCCCACGTGCAAAGAAAAGGAAAAGATAGAATATTTTAATTTCTAACGAAAATTTAGAACGATCAATAATAATTAATAATTAATATGAAAACAGATATAATTATAGACAAAATATAACGATATTCTCTCTATGGTTCCATTTAGAAATAATTTATATTTTTATTTAATCTGAAATGTTTTCGAAACGTACATCGACTAAACGAGCTTTACGGAATAGTTATAAACAATGATGAAGTCATACGTCACGAATCGACCGTAAAAAGACCGTTATAATTTTTTGCGTTAGAGGATATACAGAAACATATTAAAAAGAGGAAAATCATAGATGTTAGAGAGAAAAACGCGAATAGATAGAAGAAGATAGAAAACTATATAAAAATGCAAGTAGAGCTTGTGGTAGCTCCTATGAGATGCTGAAGAAATATATGAAAAGATTAGCACATAGCGTAGTTTTATATAGCGAGCCATCTTAAGTATATAAGGGAAAGGATATATACGTATGTACGTAATATGATTACATGACTATCTCTAACGCGTACTTATTAGAACTAAACGCACTATAATCTCTATCTCGCGTCCGAGGTCAGAATTTACACACGTCACGCGAGTCAATACTGGAAGCATGTCGTTATCTCTTATATACTCGATACACACACATATATACGTATACACATATGTGTACGTATATATGTACGTATGCATGTATCACGAGTTTGTACATACATATAAATACATATAAATAACACACTTTCGAGATATGAACAATACGTTAATCTAAAAGAACTCAAAAGTACTGAAAAATAAGTATATAAAATCGGCAGAATGACAAAGACAAAGCGCGGTACTGCAGAAAAAGGAGAGCAAGTGGATGTGCGTGTATGCGACGTAACGCGTGTATATTGAATGATAGCGAAGTGAAGAATATGACAGTAAGCGAAGGGACATGATGTTAAAGGGTTACTCTTACAGACAAAACATATTTTAAATAATTAATCGCCAAAAGATAAGTTTTTAACTTTAATCTTGTAGCGCGTAAGGTCAAGACATAATTTAACATATATTATATACATACTATATATATATATATATATATAATATATAATATAATGATTGAAAGTCGACTCTAAAATTAAATTTAAATCGAGAACACACGGGAAGACATAAGAATTCTTACCAACGGCCACATACAGATAGAAAAACTCGACACAAGGCACTCGAGTTACGACGGATCTCTAAAAGGAGGAAACGCGAACGGAGGACGGGGAACGCGAGTGACGAAGCCTCGAATTGTCGCATTCGAACATCGGCTGTCCCGAGGATTCCCGTCAATCGATACAAAGTCCAGAATTCGGATATATTCTTCTCGTCCTAATTCTAAAATCTTTATGCAATTATTATTGCAATTATAGCGCCATGTCCAACTTTTATCGCGATGATATCGCGTACTTTGCACCTAGCAGGGACCGGTAATTCGATGGACGTAGGTGGAGACTTTCTTTTCTTTTTTAATTGAGCAAAAAGGTTTATTTATTAATCATCATGTTTTTATGATTCCATATGCCAAAGATTAAATCCATTGAAAACTAATCGATGACTTAAAGATGTCATTTTTCCACAAGGGAACATCCATTGAAGATCCTGCTATGTGTGGTACGCGCATGTCTGAGAAATAATACGTACGTAAAATTAGAACCGGCAACTGTTAAGAAGTTGCGTATCAGGGACGAAAAATCTAAAAGTCAACATTTTTTGTGAAGACCGAAATTTTTTTTCTGTAGCGCGCTTGTTAATTACGGAGTTAACTACGGATAATGATAAGGATGGTCCATTCTCCTGGCGTTATACCAATGGCACTTATTTAGGTAGCACGCGAGAATAAAACGCCTCGAATTTCTATTCGTCATCAATGACTTGTGAGATCGCAAACTTGATCAACTTTAACAAGGACTTGCTAGCCAGCATGAGCGATGTAATTTCCACTTTCTGTTCGAGGTCTCGTTTCGATTAGCGTGGAGGGTAAGAATAATTGTGCCAACATCGATTCTTCCAAATTTATCGCCGTTCCGAGCACACGTCGCGTCGTTCGCGAACAGCGAGATAATGTTGTCACGTTGATGCTCTTTGAAGCTTGACGAACAGCGTTCTCATATTTTCTCTCTCGGAATGATGTGCAACCACTCGTTCGTGTCACCATGCATTTTACGATCGAATTTCCCTCTAATTTCACCATTTAATTTCGTCGAAGTAATTTGTCGCACGTCCGAAACAAGAGTGTAACTTAATCGCAATTAGAATTGTAATTGGTATTCTTTCTTCGCCAGTTGACTCGAAGGGCAAGACTCAGAGAACAAATCCCAGGCTGGGATCGGGGGAAATTATAATGCACCACTTCGGCGCCTGCTCGGAATGCAACAGTTGGCTAACAAGTGGCCTCTTTCGCACGAGATGCCGGCATGATAACGCGCGAACGACCGACGAAATAAAATACAACGCGCTTTCGAAATGATACCCTGGTCAAAGTTTTCCAACTGACAGTATTTATTGTCTCCGTCGAAAATTTTGAGTTATTCGGTCATCATCCACACAAACAGCGGAGAAGTTATCAGAATCGACGCTAATGTGCTCTCTAAATCTTTTAGAATGAACCTCACTCTGAAGAATAAGATCTCCCTCTCAAAAATTGAAAATTAAGCCGCTCTTTTTTAAGACTGGCCTAATTTTCACTCTTTAGAGTTTACTCTTTAGAGTAAGAAAAAGAATTTAGAGAATGGGTTAATATTCTTTTTCCGGAAGACAATCCCTTATAAAAATTTAATATTGAAAAAGGTAATAATTAACTACTTACTTTGTCTATGAAAAATACTATTATTTAGTGCTTTTAATACTCAAAATAAGTAATTAATCATTTTCGATATTAAATTGGGCAGTATTTTTGTAAGTGTTTTAAATGACAGTATAATTTAAAAAAAGATGACAAAACGAATCTTTCTTGATAAAATTCATTTTACATTAAGAGACAAGTTTGTATTTATTTTGCTTAATAATTTGTAAAAGTCAATTCCCATAATGACATTTTCTTTTATGAAGAAATAGAAAGATAAATTAATATTTATATGTTAAATAAAATATAAAGCGATTTTAAGAGTCATTTTCAAGTACTGACTACGAATGTATTCTTTTACGTACCAGAAACGCGAATTTCAACAATCTTAACGTAAACTGGCGGGAATCGCGCGGAAGGGAAGTACGAAGTTTTGCATGTCCGACAGAAATAAATCGACACGACGAAAGATTAGTTTCCTCCTTATAATCTCGCGCTTAATTCTTCATTGCGATTTCGGACGTTGGTCGGCGGTGATCTAAATGTATATGATACGCGTACTTTCCAGTCGTTAAAACAATTCCCACGATCGATGCTAAAGCATGCCGCAACGCTGTGATCCTACGATTTTAATAAACGCATTTATCCTCGAAAGCTGTCTTTGGAACGTTTACCATGTTACGGTCACGCGATTACTCTATCGAATCTCAATCCCAAAACACAATAGATATAGTAAGTCATAAGCCTTAAAAAATTGATCAATCATTGTTGAATATTCTTCGGACGTTCGATTGTGATTGATTAATTTTTTAAGGCTTAAGGCTTACTATACTTATTGTATTTCGGGACACAAAGGTATCTCTAGTCCAGTCGAATTTTTAGTGAAACCGTACATTTAGTGCCGCGATTGTTTTGTCGCGATTATTTATTTGCTTGATTATATTTATACTGATCATATTTATTACGTTGGCTTATAGTTTCCCGCATTTCTCGTAACAATGCGCTTTTGCTGTTTACTTGAGATGTTATATATACTGTTGCGAATAATATACTTGTTAAATGACTCCGTAATAAGCGAACCAACGACAGTTGCCCATGGCGAGTCGCCCATTGCTAAAGAACAGAATTGTTTCAGGCTCAGATTGTATCGTCCAGGTGAGAGTAATATTTCTCAAATATCAGTGATTATTCTAGTGAACGATTTATCTATCTACGTGTCCTAAAAGTCCTGATAGCAAGTGTTTAAGTAAACTGAATATTATACGTTAAAATAATTCTAATTTGTCAACCAAATAAATTATATATATATATTTGAAGTCTATCTTAAATATAAATGAGTGTTTTTAATTCTATTTCTGACATTTAAATTTCTTTTTATGTTTACTGATATTTTATTGTATTTTTATGTCATTTTAAAATTTTTAATAAATATTTAACTACGTCGATGGATAAATCATTTTCAGGCTGAATAGACAACGCGAATAAAATATATAACGATTCCTTGCACGAGTTATCATGAACTGCGTTCAGCAGAAAAAAGCAACTTTGCAATTATTGTAAAATTCTTTAATATATATATCAAAGAATTGTACAACAATTGCAAAGTTGCTTTTTCTGCTGAAAGCAGCTATTGTCAACATGGTCAAGGTTCAACATCGATGGGCAACGATTGATCCGGCAATTGTCGTTCGTTATAGGAGACATAAGTCTAATCGTACGAAATCACGACGGTGCGCGCGTCACGCGCACCGCGAGACTGACTTTAACGCTCGCTTGCAGGAATTTCGGAAACAGTGCAATTACGACTTAAAAGTCTGCGGATCTAGTCAAAATTGGAAGGATAGAGAGAGAAGGGCGCGCGGAATTTTTAGTGATCTCTAGTCAGGACACGTCGTTTTTGAGTCCATTCGAGAGAATGTCGATCGTATCGGACGTTATAGGTACACCCACGCGTGAACAAATCTTTAAATAATTGCTATATAAAAAATATATATACATATACATATATAGTTTAGGTATCCTTACGAAAGTGCAAAGGAACTGCTAATATATTGTGCGGCGGTCGGTGTGAAAAAGAGTGCGTCTTGCGTGATGACGGTCGGTGCTTTATCCAGACGGAACGTGAAAACGACGCAGATACGTGATACAATTGAATACTTGTACGACACGGTCCATTATACGCACGTCCCGTTTTATTTCTTACTCATCGTGCTTGGCAAAGGAAAAAAGGCGCTCGCAACTGCGTCAATTTTTGCTACGTACTCTCCTCACACGCGGCATGTCCGATCGACGATGTCGAGTTACGATGGCGTTTCACTTGCGTTCTCGGATTTGGATTTGCTTTCGACCGCCGTAGATCACTCTGAGGACGATCCGACTGCATCCCGTACTCGAGACTAAAAGTGTAGAATTTTTTAACTGTACTTACGACTATATAACACCTAACCTGTATATTTTTACATATTGAATATAGGGAAGCGAAATTGAGAGTTGACGGGAAAAGGCGCGGGTGAGAGTCGAGTATATATAAAAAAAGAAGAAGTACGCGATTAGCATAGACACGAGTATACATGTACACATACACACACACACACACGTACAAATACATACACCCACGAACTTAATATAAACTTGATAAGATACGCATAACTCATACACACGTACACACATACATACGCATACTTGGGCGCACACGATAAGTATCGTTGAGCCTTGAGGGAGAAAGATATTATACAGGTCGTAAGGGTTGAGATCAGTTTTATTGTTGATTTCGGCGTGGCATACAATAAAATTTTGTAATCGGCGGCTCCGAGTTTCGCGCTTTCGCGCTTGGGGCCCGAGAACGTTGCGTAGTATAATCAAACCCCGACATAACAATACGAGTTTTTCCTCGATCAGACTCGGGGCGACTCTCGGGGCGATCGGGATCGCCGAAAGCGTAAATGAGCATAATTAAAATCAGCCGTGCATGCCAATAATTGAAACCGGATGAGAACGAGAAGAGATTGTCTTTCGACGGTCCTGAGAATGCGCCACGATACTCGTCGCAGTAAGTCGGAAGAAGATATCTGTACATAGGAAAACTACAACATAGCACAGGGTGTACGTACATGCCGGTGCACACGTAATGTCCTAGCGGAAGTATTAACTATGATAGTGTATGAAAATAATAAGACGTTCGCAGAAACGGGCCAGGCGCTTGGTAATGGAGGTGCATCGCCCCTTTTCCCCTTCATGACGAATCTCGCCCTCGCAGGTATGACCCTCGAAATGAGAGAGAAAAAGAGAGAGAGAGAGACCGTGCCCCACGGTATAACAATTGAAATAATTTACGATCGCTACGCTCGCATCTTCAAATCAGATGACAAATCGGACCGAAACGCGTAATACGGTGTAAAGAAAAGAAAAAAAAAAAGAAAGAAAGTGAGGAAGAAGTAGCGAGAACACATCTGGGCACACTCCCAAATAAAATCCTAGTTGGGTTTTGTATTCCTGTTGTTTAAGAATAACTCTCGCCAATGATAATGCAGGGAATGTGCATTAATAGCTTAATTGATCTAGTCGAAATATATTATTATTTTATTATTCGGTTGTTTTGACAACGTTTACAACAAGGCATAAAGGTGTGCCCTATAAGTTTTATACATGCAACTATGTAGACTAGTTTTTTTATTTTAATACAATAATATATTCTGGTACAAAACACGGGATGTGTTAAAGAAGGGAGAGTTTTCTAGTTAGCGATGCTATGAAACAAAGAACGCATTACAATAATTATTTATTACAAGTGAAATAGTATTAATATTTGACGGTAATGCGTTACAAGCGAGTGTGAACAAATTTACGAGTTGATCGAGTAAATAGACGTTGGTTGATTTATTGCTATTACCATTAAGATTATTATTGTTTAATTAGTGTATTATTATTATCAATGCTACTGTCGCTATTATTGCAAATATTATTACAAATAATAATATTAATATCCGGCCAATGGCGATTATTATAATTATTTCGTGATGAATTGTAAAATCGGACGACTGGATCGGACGTAAAAAAAAGAAGTGAAACTTCGTAAAATATGCGTGTGGGAAGACGACAACCGTTCGTGAAACTTAACAAATTCGATTCGGTTGCGAGCGTATGCTGAGAAGATAAACGACCGATGCCATGTAGATCAAAAGTAATCGATAAAATGATAGTTGCGCAAGGTGTGACAGAGCGTTATTAGCATATCAGCGTGTTGAGCTTAGAGTGGCGCGCAGAACAATGAGACCACGCGTGATAATAATATTACTAGTAGCATGTATGCGTTTAGAGAGGAAATGAGAGAGAGAGAGAGAGAGAGAGAGAGAGAGAGAGAGAGAGAGAAGTATGTACAATGGCTTGCGGGTGTTGCGGAGAAACGAAAGATATTGCACCGAAAGTGCGTTCCTCTGTCAATGTTAAAAACGCGATGTCACCGACACTGCTATAAATTGCCAGTTACTATTATCAGAGATATTGTACATTACCATTATATCGGATTGTACCACCATGCTATATAATACGAACGAATAATATGTAACCATCAGAGATGATACTAGTGCAACATTTAGCATTAGATTAACAGTATTGCTATCTAAGCATTTTTTTTAAATTCGATTATTCTTAGGATTGACAATCCTAAGTTCCATTGACCTGTAATATATATTTATTACGTACGAAAATGAGCCTAGAAAGTAACTACATGCAAGAGTACGATATCGCACACGATGAAATGAATTCACAGACATTCCAGCATAAGTTAGTATTGCTGCGTAAGGAACGATATCGCAGTGTCAGTGGCATCGAGTGCCGCGAGGATGAAGTTGTAATTTTATAGCAAAGAGCGAAAGAGGAACGAACGCTTGCGTTCGATCGAAATCTCCGAAAATTCGCTGAAGCTCTCAACGGCAGAATTTTTCGCCGAAACGAGAATTGCAATGTGACGTGTATAAACATTTACGTAACGTAAATACATTAGGAGAAAGGCATGTGTTGCAAATTACGACGGATTATTCACCGCACAGCGAAACGTCGAGAAATTCTGCCGATGCCTGTAGAATAAATAGTTATTTGTAAAATCACTCTTATCGAGGGCGAGAAGTAAAATGCGAGAAGATGAGCGAGGGATGGAGGCGCGAGGGGCGCGATGCAGGAATGGGAATAGCGTGCGAACGGAAGATATGCCACTTTGAATTATTATTTTCATAAGGAACGTGTAATATAAAATATAATATATATATAATATACATATATATATACATATAAATATATATATATATCGATATGGACGAATTAACAGCATCATCGGGACTTATGATCGCGACGATGATGATGGTTAATATTATTATTATTGCTATTATTATGGTTATTGATTATGATTATTATGGAATGACGATTATTATTATAACGAGAAAAAAGAAGCTAATGCATTATATAAAAAAAAATAAAAGTAATTACACTTAACACTTACGTTAGGAAGCTAGATACATACATTTGATGCAAGCGAGAAAATGGAGTAATCCACGCGTTTTCGACGAGAAGTCTGTAAGTGACATGAAAAAAAAATTAACGTCGTACATTTCTATATCATGGTAGAACACGGGGACGTATATAAAGGACTAATATTTTTTAGCGAACGTCGAGGATATCTACATTTCGTTAAAAAAGTGAGATACGAAATGGGCAAGTTTATTGATAAAAAGAAAAGAAAACGTTAAATATCATTGATCTATATAAATCTGTCCTTCATATATATTTCTGTTGAGATGATATATTATGTTAAATCGACGAAAATGGATTCTGGGACGACGTCGTGTCGAATCTGAAACCATGTATCGATGGACGAAAAAGGGTCTCCCGACGTTTGCATTTACGCGCCACGGACGTGTTCCCGTATTCGAACGTAACTTTAAACGATTTAGTTTCACCGTTCGGTTTTATCTTATGTGAATGCCGAGCCGAAAGTTCTGTACGACGTACCTTATCCCACTTGAAGCTCGCATACAGATTACATAACTAGCTATTACGGACATGGCCATTAGCAGAGAAATGTATCATTCAAGATAGTTTATCATTAAAGAAACGGTAATCATCATAGATATATTAACGACATTATTTATATTATTACGCATATTATATATAAATAATTGATAACATACTAACCCCCTCTAGGGTGAAGTATTGCGAGGGGGGAGGGAAATATGGGAAAGGGGGAAAAAACTACGAAAGGGTCGCATTCACGTGAGCGCGACGGCGGCGGTGGTGCGTCGTTTTTTTTCGGAATGTCGTCACCGATATGAGAGTGAAAAAAAAAGGATGATGAATAAACCGCCAATTACTTTAACTTCGAGTAATATTATTTGTATATGCCGAACGATTATGCCGTTTTCAGCGCAACATATTTTGGCAATTCTCTTTGGTGATATGGTTCATAGCGATCGTGTTTCGGTGAGAAAGAGACAGAGTGAAAGAGAGAGAGAGAGAGAGAGAGTGAGTGACAGAATGATCGAGCGAGCGAGAGAAATTGAGAGAAAGAGAGGGAGAGAAAGAAATGGAGAGAGAGAGAAAGAGAATGAATGAGAAATAGTGTGAAAGAAGATGAAGAAATCGGAGAGAGGGAGAGAAAGAGGAATAAAAGAGTAAACCAAACGAACAAAATAAAAATCAGAAGTTTCTATACTTTTTACGGAGATTGTTATAGTCTAAGCGCACACTGATCAAGGCATTCGTCGCTCGGCAAAAAAACATAATACAATTATTAATATAAAATTTATAACAGAAATAAAAATAAATGAAGTTAATATGTACACTGTATAATAAACATTATTTCCTATTAATAATTCATGTCTTTTTATTCAATCATAAAACGAAAAACAGTATCCTGTATTTTCCACATCATATATTATACAAAATATATGCTCTATATATTTTTTTTTATACATATAGTTTTTGATTAAGAGACATTTTCTTTAATAAATAAGTATATAAATCTTATCAATATACATTGATTATACAATCGCTAACTATCTTTCCAACTAATTTAAGACTCTAATTAACCCTCGAACCACACACTTATTTTCGGTACCTTTGGATGACACACATGGATCATTCGTGTACGACTCGATTAGTGCTTGAAAAATTCTGTAAAAATTAACACATATTCTCTACTAAATTATCCTGCTATGCAAACATTGGAAAAAATGTTTAGAAAAATTATGGAAATTACTTTCTGCACCAGAAAAAGAAAATAATTCAGTTTT
>NW_017300191.1:728057-799227 GCF_001594075.2 Trachymyrmex cornetzi | reverse complement strand
CAGAAAAAGAAAATAATTCAGTTTTGATATAAAAATTGTAACTTTGATTTTTGAAGAAAAAAGCAGTTTTTTATTTTATTAAAATATAAAAATAATTATTTTTAATGCATGGACACGAAAGACCCAGTGTGTGGTTCGAGGGTTATTAATGGTGATGTAAACATTTTCAATAGTGATATTTTTCAACTTATATAATATAAAGTGAAAGACAATTTTTTAATTAAATATCACACATTTACTACGTAAACATAGAATTATGCAATGATTCCAAATCCTTCTCTCTTTCTACCACTCGTTTCTTTTCTTTCCTGTACATTTCATAGTCTTCATCGTCTGTTGGCAATTCGTATCGACAGAGTGGACACGAGTTAGTCTGAAAATGCAAAGTTATAAATATTTAATATGTAGCAATTAAATCTACTTGCATATTCCAATTTTTATTGTAATTATTATTTTCAATAACATGACGCAATTTGTATGTTATTTTTTTGTATGTTCACTCAATTGATCCTACCTTTTCTAACCATGGTATTATGCATTCTTGATGAAATACATGCTGACAGGGCATTGATTTTGCTTTATTGCCTGTCTCGAATTCTTTTAGACAAACAGGACACTGTTTGTTTTCACTGGATTCAATTTTAATTTCGGGCAAATTAGCCACAGCGTCCTTTGACGCTGGCGGTGGAAGTTCTGTATCTTGCCCGACCAAGTCCCACATGCCAAAATCTCGTAGGAATCGTGCCATTTGAATTAAATGATTCGGCGCTTCTCCGTCACTCAAAGGCGTCCAGCCCATCTCCGTGAAATAATCGGACATTTCGTTGCAATTGCTATAAAAGTCTACTTCACAGATAAAACGATATAATCGATCACATATAACGTTCGCGATGTATGATAATTTCACTTTTATCTTTGATCTTAACAATCAAATCATCGTTTCGTGCATTTCTTGTAACACGTAGACCTATCACTACGCAACTGTGCGCAACTGTATATCAGTGCGTGTCTGTTAAAAACTTCGAGTCATGTGAAAACGGACAATTACAGTCTGGACTGTCTGGAGCATAGAACAAAAGGAAATGTTAGTAAGGCATTCATTCAACTAAATGTCGAAGCGGACGTTATCGTAACTAAATTGTACATTGACTAGCGCAATATTAATCCTAAACAAAAATTGATGTTTTACGTTGTAAAATAATAGATATTAAAGGGATTTAATGCATTTATTTTATTGCAAAGAAGAGTATAATTGAAGAGTATTACTGAAAGAAAAGAACATATTTTCTTTCTCATTTCTGAGTAGCTTTGTTAGTTACCATAGTCTGATAAAGAAACTCTCTATAAATTTTATACTGAAAATATCTGGCAGTATCGGTTTATTAGTAATTACACTGATTGTTGATCTTGCGTTTTTTAAGGCCTAAATTATTTTCATTTTTATAGTTATTATTTTTATAATTATTTTTATGCATCGTTACGCAATAAATATATGTAAATGAATATAGTATAGACAGAAAGAAATCTGAGAGAGGACCGCCGCGCATTACTGCCCTCTGAAGAAGTGGATATAAACTACACAACAATATCCATTTTTTGTGGTGTTCCTGATATAAATAAATCACTGAAATCATTGAAATAACTAAAATCTATCAAATTAATGTTCAGGTTTCTTTTTGCCTGTATTTACAGTCAGATCTATTATATTTAAGATCGTCTTAATTAAGTACAGTCTAAAGATGTTATAACCAATCAGAAAACCGTAGCAGGAGTAGCGCTAATAACGTCTCCCCGAACGCACCACATGTAAAAAATATATTTGTTAATACCTTTAAAATATCTAATTTTAATTACATTGTTGAAATTTAAAAATAACACATATATATAGGTATTCAAATATAGGATGGGAACTCCTGAAACATGGCGAAATCAATACGTTATTTTATCATATTGCAATTTGCAATTTGAATAAAGTTTAAACTCTTCTAATTGTAAATAAAGTACATTTAATTTAAAATTGTAAAGAAAATTGAAATTAATAAAAATGAATCAACCTTAGATGAGGCACTCCACCAATTTTTAACGGCAGTTCTCTTTTTCTCAGTAAATACTAAATTCCATGTAACAATTGATATGACTGTAGTATAACACGCTTAATATATATTACAGTTATTATAAATTACAGTTATATTCTTGTGACAAATTACAATTAATCATAAGAGGTACGTTACGTATAACTTGAGGTTTGCTGGATTTGAATGTCTTATGTATTACATACGAATTTTCCAATGTCTCCATAATTACTAGCAATTATATTATTTGAATAAACTTTTCCAATCATATATCGTTAATTTAAGATTTAATTTAGCAAAAACGAATTAGAGGCCCTCCACCAACTTCGTCGATTTTATCGGCGGTTCTTCCTTTATTATATTATAGGAGCATAATTAACAAAATTTAGTAATGCGGGATTATACGAAAACGTCGAAAATATATACAACCTAAATTTTTCTAAATCCGAAGTATATTTAATGAAATATTGAGAAAAGCGGAATAAAATACTACCAACAATTAGATCGTATTTACTATTAATTATTAATTTGCGATCATAAAACTTATTAATATCGCGATAAAAAGTTATCATTAATATATATTTATGACAGTACTTTCATCGCGTTCAAGATAACTATCCCAATAATTTGATCACATCAAAGTCCCACCGCTTTGTGATATTCGACGCAGAATTACTAACTGCAATGGCTAAATTAACGAGCATATGAAAAGATAGAGGAATATCGAAATACATCAAGATGCGATTCATTCGATCTCTGGTTTTCCCCATAATGACATACGCTTCAGAAAATTGGACTATAAGGACGCGTTCTGCTGGCGAAGGATGCTGAGGGTGTCATGGATGGAAAGGCGCACGAATGCATCAATCCTAATAAACCTCAGCATCAAGGAGATGCTAAATGTAACCATAAATAAAATCATATTAAAATACTTTGGCCACATTATGCGACGAGGAAACGACGTCTTTGAAAAGCTTATGATCCAGGGTAAGATCGAGGGAAGGAGACCAAGGAGCCGATCCCCCTCTAGGTATATTGATCAGATAGGGAAGCTAACTGATTCTGCAATACGCGATTGCACGCACAATGCCATGGATAGAGATCTATGGAAAGACCTAGTAAATAACTGTCCATCATAGATGCTGTCACGATGCCCGAATTCGAGCGTACCGAACAAGAAGAATACATTTATTTATAACAAAATTAATTACAATATTAACACGTTACACACTTTGTATATGTATAGAGTTTTATAAGAAATTAAGTTTAATTTTCAGGGGAGCTGAAAATTCAATAAAATTCAAAATTTTATATAATTTGATTTATTTTTATATTTGATAATTGAAAAACGGCATGCTAATATAATTAAATAAAGTTCAAAATTAATTAAAAATTTTATTTAATTTTTAATCCCTTTTTTCCAATTATCAAGTATGTACATATGATGTCTATGTATCCTTACCTACATATCACATAATTTACTAGTTTTACTATTGTGTAATATCTTTTAGTTTCAATATATTTATTTTTTTATTTTAAAAATAAAATTTAATTACCCGATCCCGAAATTCATTTAAGTGTCTTTCTATTTGTAATAATTTAATTTTTAAATTAAAAATGATTATGTTCATCTCTACACCTAACTATACTTATTGTCCCTACCTATCCATACTTGTCCTACCCGTATTTTCATTTATTTGTGTCTATTCGCGTATACTATCTCCACGCGTGTATTCCTATCTACATTACTTCATAATGTGTAATAACACCGCAAATATAATACGTTAATGGCTGTGTTAAGCAGAAAAAATACCTTTGCAAATGTTGTAAAATTATTCCATACGATTGTTTCTTGCTTATGAATCTTTATGGATTTAAATGTATAAGTCAATCATATTGAAGAATTTTACAACGATTGCAAAATTGCTTTCTCTGTTGAACGCAGCAGCTAATGCCTAATCATGTCCTATCGCGTACTGATAAATTCAGCAGACTAACCTATAATCGCGATCATATTAAATAGATGAACAATAAATAATAATAGTTAAAACAGACTTTCAATATTTAAAATACAAAAGAATTAACAAATAATGAGGCTAATGAGAGTCAGCGCGGATAATGAAACGCAAATTTTTTAAATTAAAAAATTTAAAAAACTTGCGCTTGATTATCGGCACTGTCTCTCATTAGCCCTGTTGTTTTCTGAGCCTAATATTTCATATATTGTGTGAAAAATTTTTTAAGCTTATTGATTGACTGCAGGACAGAGAGATCTCATTCCCCTTCTCTCTCTTATTCTCATTTTCATAATGTAAATTATAAACATCCATGAGGAAAGTATAGGACATTATAGAAAATTTTATCAATATTCAACATAATATAAATTTACTTACGTACATAAACATATGATACATATTATAAACGTACATATATAAATCAATTTTAATTTTCATGTAAATACTTCTAAAATGGCTAAAAAAGTATCTCAAAAAATGTATAAAACTTTTCTAGAGTGTCACTATATGCATTAAAAGTATAATATGTTATTAACAGTTTGATGACAGAATATATCAAACATATTCGAATAAATGAGTCGTACATATTCGTCCACATTAAATTTGTTTTCCACTGAAAAGAAAACCGATTAACATTACGTCAACTAACATAGAATGTGTATGTGTTAAAAGAAACGGTTTAAATGACATTATGTATTTATCATGTAAGTATTTATTATGTATGTCGTTGTCGATGATATTAGTCTGTTGTGACTTCTCGAAAGAGAAAGATAGCAGCCATCGGAAACGTTTTACTACAATCTATATTTCGTTTCGTTATAATTGTTATGAACATAGCAATTAGCAGTGGAAATTATATCTTAATAGTACAATTTTATTACACAAGGTAAGTTTCTAAAAAGATAATATTTTATTTGTGTGCACAATCGATTATTTTTGAAATAACAGAGTTGTGAAAACATTATTTGACTTTTGACTAAACGTTACGTTTAAGAATATGTACGTAAAAACTGAATTAAATGATAGCTTCAAATTGTGTTCTTCAAACGTTTTCAAAAAAAGTTTTATTTCTTTAAAGCAGTAAAATATGATCACTTTAATGCTGTTTTGTTAGGTATTTTATGAATATAATATGCTATAATTTTTGCTGTTGTATAATATTTATATATGTTTTATGACTTAAAATTAACTTAAAATTAACTTGTTAACATTAAAAAATGTTATAGTACAAAGTAAAATTTTTTGTAATTATTCGTAAAACATTTATATGACTTTAAAATATCAATAAAAAAGCAATGCACACATTCAATAAAAAATGTTTGTTAAAGTAAGAAATAAAAACATTTTAGAATTTATCGTTGGTGTAACAATATCTTTAACATAAACACAACAGTGCTAGAAATATTACTAAAATTAAGAATGTTTAGTGTTGCATTAATATAATTATAATTACAATAATATAACGATTTCAATAATCTCTCGTCCTCCCTCCCACCCTCTCTCTCTCTCTCACTCCCCCCCTCTCTCTCTCTCTCTGTAATCACAGACAGCTATGTGCATTGCTTTTTTATTGATCATCATTAGTATTCTATAATTTTTTTAAAACTTCCTGGTATATATTTAGAACGGCAACCGGGGCAACATGAACGGAGTACATATAAGTAGCACCGTAATATTTATCATAGCAATAATTATTCTCTATGGTAAAGAAGTAAACAATTTTAGCGTTTCAAAGGAAGCACCTTTACCTTATTACGTGACACCCGTGCACTATCACATAGAGATACTTAACTACACACTTTTAACTAATGAATATACCGATAGCAATTCTTTCATTTGGCACATGATTAATTTAGATCTTCCTAATGGATCATTTATTTTTCATGGGAAAACCAGTACAACCATCAATATCCTTGAATCGACTCAATATATAAGATTGCGTGAATTACATATCTTGATAAGTCGTCAAAATATAACTTTGACTACAAATAGCGGTATAGTTTATGTATTGAATAAATACACTTATATCCATCAATGGAATATTTTAGAATTTTTTTCATCTTATATATTATTTCCCGGGATCTATACATTCAAAGTAGAATTCTTCGGTCATCTTATAGAAAACCATAAAAGTATCTACAAAAATGTCTACACGGGAAATCGCACAGCGTGAGTAAATATTAAATAGTTGAAATTATACACATATGCATTATGTGCACTATAATATAATTATTTCTCATATTTTCTCAAAATTCATTCTCTTATAGCAATTTTTGATGTTGTTATATAAATTAAATCAAATGGTAAAAAGTATATTAATATTTAATGTTATTTAAAGCAAATATAACTATTATTAAATTGTTGTAGATTGTTACTCGCTCCACACCTCCAAATGAATGGAATAAGACGATTATTTCCTTGTTGGGATGAACCGCACTTCAAGGCCACATTTAATATTTCAATAACACATTCTCGCTATTATTCAGCTTTATCGAATATGCCGACAAAGTCGCTGACCTATGACAGATATAGTGGTTTATTACGCACAAACTTCCATGTTACTCCTCCAATGTCCACTTTACAAATTGCGATAGTTGTGACTGATTATTATGGCCTTAAAATTAACGAAAACATTACTTTGTGGTGCACTTGTTATTCAGTAGAATATTCTCCCCAATTGGAGTATGCAAGAAGAATCATAATCGATATTACGTCGCACTTAAAATCTGAATTCAGTGGGATAAATATTCCAAAAATGGATCATGTTGCAATTCCAAATTTTCCACAAGACGGCACATCGAAATGGGGGCTCATCTTTCATACGTAATACATACTTCTAAATATATAACAATTTGTTAATTGAGAAAATTATTTATATTAATTGAATATTTAAAACTTTTGAATTTTTACGTATATGCATTTTTATAAGAAATCTTCAGTTAATTATAAAAAAATCAATTATTGAAACAATTATTAATCCGTGAATCAGGTGGGGTGTGACATACCCCAGCAAGATGAATTTCTATAACTTCGTGAAAAGTATCGCGCGCCTGTTGCCGGTTTCGTGCAAATGGAGAGTGCGTTGTGCCAATTAATTTTATACAATCTGTACTTTAAAGTAGATATGGAATTTGCCATTGCATTTATTTCTAAAAACAATTCAATTTTTTTTTCATCAGCAGTGCATATAAATATTAAAGTATAAGTATCAGTAAAATTAATAACATAGAGGTATTTTTTAGATTATTCCATGACAAAATACGTAAGAATAAATTGTAAAATATTTTATGTGTTATTGACATTTTAATAATTCCTCATAATAGCTTTATATCTAAAATAATTTAAAAAGATCATATAATTAAAAAAAACATATTTTTATTGAAAAAGTAGAAATAATCATGAAATGACTTTAATACTTGCACAAAGTAATGGTTTTACCTATATGATCTCTTTCTCCGTACTAAAAATCTACTTATATAATATTTTTTCATATGGCTCTATAAATTTTATTGACAATTGTGTCTGCCACTTTATACGAATCACCTTGTATATCAAATGTGACCTATTGTGCTTTATTAGGAGTCACCAAAATCATAATCCAATATTCTATATACGTATATATGTAGAAGAAGGTCACCGATACCGATATACCACTTCGTTTTTAGACAATATTTCTTAAACAAAAGGTAAAAAAAAAGTGTCTTCTATCAGATAGTATAAACAATTTTTATAATACTGTTAGCAATTTCGCAATAATTAAGTTTTTCATAAGTTATGCAAAAATGAGCGTCTGACAAAATGGGCTCAAAAACTGACACAGTAAGCAGTAATGCTACGTATTCCTATTCTTTTTCTTTTACAGGAATTATCTGTATAAAGTACCTATAAATGAATGTATATAAGATTTTTCAGAATCATTTTACTTAGTTATAAAATATTTTTATTGAATTACCTCGGCCGGAATTTGAACCCGGATCTCTTGTATTCCGTACGAGGGTCCTAAGTCTCGGTGGTCTAATGGCTTAGGACGCTCGTACGGAATACAAGAGATCCGGGTTCAATATATGCATATTTACTTTATGCTGTTCTGCAAGATGCAAATATGTAACGCGATAGTTTTTCTAGAGTTGTTCCATATATGAACGATTGCCTTCAGCTCCAATTATAAAGTAAAAGGTAGACTTATTTAACACTATAAAGCAACATTGTAAAGATTAAGTTAGCTCATGGTCTGTTTTACGGAAAGGTGAGTCGGTTTACGCTGCACCCCAATTTTAAATTAAAAATCGTATTATGAAAAGATTAAGAGAAAAAATAATATAAATAAAACTTATTTCGGAAACTACAAGTATTTAAAATAACGTAATATTATCAAAAATATAATCACTATTATTTAAACCTTACAATTTGCAAAAGAAAATCGTAAGAATTTTATTTTCGCATTTGTAGATTCGTTTTTAGCTGATTTTATATAGAAACAGGCCACAAACCTACGAATTATGAGTTTGTACTTCCTTAATTAGCTAAACAGATCATGATTTTATTAGTATTAATGAAGTACAATAGTTAGTTTCCGAAAAATAAGGGGGTGTCGCTTTAGGAGACCTATGTCAGAATCGGCGACTTTCCTCTATAAATTAATTAGAAAGGTGATATTTTACAATGTATTACATGCATCAAATTAAGATAAATTTAAAAAATAAATCTGCATGCATAGTTATTTTTTAATGTCCTAATTTATATATACTATTAGATAATTATATAAATACTAGAAATTTAAAATGCCTATTACGGTCGAAGCTGGATCTTCGTTGCTTAAATAATTCAATCTTGAATTACTAATGTATACTATATATGTACTTGTAGGGTAAGAGCAGGGATTATGGAATAGCTTTTTTTAAATTAATATTGCTCCGATATAAATGCATATGAAGACTTTAAATTTACACAGAACTCTTGAGGAATATGTTAGCTACAACATCCAATAAATGAAAATCGCCAAAATTTAAGGGGTTACACTACCCAGAAAATTTTTTTTTTTTTCAAAATTTGTTTATTTGCTTAAATGATGTATAAACTATTTAAAAATGACATTCAAAAAGAATTTTGGTGGAAAGGCTGTTATAAATAATTTTTTCAGATTTTTTTCGGAAGCGCCTCTGAGCGCTCCGAAACGTTTGAAAAGGCCGCTCGACCGCGCACAGGATTATAAGGGTATTACAGCTCTGTCGGTAGTTTTAGCAGGTATAAGTGAATTATAGTTCTTCAAAATATATATAGATGGTGTAATAAATCTCGGAGATGTCGTAGGACGCCAGAAAAACAGTTAGAACTGGAGTAAACACGTCGCAACGAGCATCGCTTACTAGTCCGACGTACGCGCTCATTTTATTTAGTTTGTGCGTTGTTTTTCAGTGCTTTATTTAACAAAATGAGTGAAAAAGTATATAACACAAAGAAAGGAAATAGAACAAGACCATCTCGGGCCAGTCGGAGCAGAAAACCGCCCAACCGCCACAGCTTCGAGAGCGACACCGAGGGAGTTTCGAGACTTGCAAAAAAATTAAAAACAACCCATGAATATGAATTCGAAATTGACGCAACGTTCGGATACAGGATATTGAACTTTGTTACTGTTTTTGGGATGCTGTCACAAATTTTAAAGTGTCAGTGCGGAGGCAGTGTTACTTTTTCGGAATCATGCGTGCGTGGTCTTGGATTCAAGCTCGTTGTGTTGTGTCAAAAGTGCGGAAGTACTTCAATTGACAGCAGTCCATTAATTAATGGTCATGCTTACGATATTAATAGACGTGTTACTTTTGCTATGAGAATAATTGGTATCGGAAGGCAAGGAATAACTAAATTTTGTGCGTTTATGTGTTTCCCGAAACCAGTGTTTCAAAAATCGTACGATGCAATTGTAAAGAGCATTGTAACTGCTACGGACGCTGTCAAATCTAAATGTCTACAAAAAGTTGCTGAGGAGGAAAAACAGATTTGTACAGAAAAAGTACAGCTTGAGGGTTTGACAGTGTCAGGGGACGGCTCCTGGAGAAAACGTGGCTTCAGTTCACTGTACGGATTCGCAAGTTTAGTCGGATGGTACTCCGGAAAAGTAATTGATATTTGCGTGAAGTCAAAATATTGCAAGGAGTGTGAGCACTGGGGAAAAAAGAAAGACACTACCGAGTATGAAGAATGGCACGCTTTACACGAAGAGTACTATAATGCAAATCACAATGGGAGTGCAGGGAAAATGGAGCCCGACGCTATGGTGGAAATGTTCTCTCGTTCCGAGTCTTTGTACAATGTTCGGTATGCGTACTACATCGGAGATGGCGACAGCAAAACGCATAAGAGTATTCAAGATGCTAAGCCGTATGGCGATTTTCCCGTCGTAAAAAAGGAATGTATAGGTCATGTACAAAAAAGGCTTGGAACAAGACTACGCAATTTGAAAAAAGAAGTGAAAAATCTTGGGGGCCGAGGGAAATTAACTGGAAAATTGATAGACGAATTGAGTGTGTACTACGGACTGGCTATACGTCGAAATACTGATTCAGTAGAGAATATGCGCAAGGAAATATACGCTACATTATATCACAAAATTTCAACAGACGAAAAACCTCAGCACGATAGATGCCCCGCAGGAGCCGATTCTTGGTGCTCTTGGCAAAGAGCGAAAGCCTCGCAAACTCTCGTACACTCACAAACCAGCTATGCCCCTCTTGGTTTTCAATGCTGTACAAAAAATCTACGAAGATTTAACAAGAGAAGAACTCCTCTCCCGTTGCCTAGGAGGATTTACGCAAAATGCAAACGAAAGTTTGAACTCTGTCGTTTGGTCGATTGCACCGAAAGCGATATCTAGCGGCAAAGCAGTAGTTGATATTGCAACCAACGTAGCCGTCATAACATATAATGGCGGCTTTTCATCACTGTTAGATGTAGTATCAACCCTCGAATTGAAGATTTGTCCCGAGTTGCATAATTACGCAATGGAAATCGACCAACATCATGTTCGAGCCGCCAACCGCTCATCGTCGATCAACCGAAAAAGCACTCGGAAGGATCTTACGGCACTCAGGAAGGAGACTGACGAGCTAAATTCGAATGTAGAAGGACAGCTATATGGAGCTGGGATAGCAGAGTAAAGGTGAAAAAATCAGCAAGCCCATATTTTGAAAATTTCATATCACAAATACGATTTCAAACTTTAAACGCGTTTTTCTCGAAACTATGTTTTACGAATCGGTGTACACCGTATCTCGCTCAATTTTTGTCCGATTGACTTGAAATTTTAACTGCAACTTCTTAAATAGATTTTCCGTGGAAGTACACACGATTTTTATGATTGATAAATTATTACGTTTGCAGTTAACAATTTAAGGTCGATTTTTTTGCTAAAAAATGAAAAAAAAATTTAAACTCATACAAATTTGTGAATTTTTAAACAAAATTAAAAATCCTCGGTACTTCTATGGAAAAACTATTGTAAATTAAGAAAAAATTTTTTTTTTGTTCCAGATGGCACACCAGGACTGCAACGGTGCACACCGTTTTTCTCCTACAAAAAAAATTTTTTTTGTTTTTTATACTGCCACGACGCCATTTTGTTATACATATATAAATAAAAAATATTTTTGAGAACTTTAATATATGTGTAATAAAGCCCTAAATTTTTGTTTTGATCCACCACCTAGAATTCAAGAAAAAAATTCACGAAAAAGCTTATTTTTTTCGACGCGCTTGGGTAGTGTAACCCCTAGTCCAACGTCAATATTAACAAAAAAGTCAAAAGTGAGAAAATGGAGGGGTCTAAAAAAAGGGATGTAATATGAAATACCGATGAAATTTTGACCATAGTAATAAATAACACA
The DNA here is from genome assembly GCF_001594075.2 of Trachymyrmex cornetzi. NCBI lineage: Eukaryota > Metazoa > Arthropoda > Insecta > Hymenoptera > Formicidae > Trachymyrmex > Trachymyrmex cornetzi. The sequence continues at coordinate 787,260 of NW_017300191.1, read as the reverse complement.
ATAAATGAAGTCCAAATTTGTTTATTTATATAAACTGATCAAGAAAAATAGAAAACTGTTCAATTTTTATTGTACAATAACACAGAAAATATAAAAGCATCATTACGAATGTTATTACGCATGGACAAATAAAAAATCGCAAATAAGCTGATATAGAATACATGCTGTAATCTAACCTAACCTAATCTAATCACGAATAAATTACTAATATGCATGGAATCTATTCCATATTCTCAACCCTCGATGTATTCCACATTACCTGCATGTAAGCAATTTTTACACATGAAAACAATTGTAATAATTTTTAGAGAAGCCAATCTTATATGTGATGAACAATCAGATTCAATTATGCACAAAATAAAAGTCGCACGTTTAATAGCACCCAAAATAGCATATCAATGGTTTAGTAACGTATTCAGTTATAATTGGTGGAAACAATTCTGGTTACACGACGCTCTTGCTACTTTGTTTGGAGAAGAAATCATCGTTAAGGTTCTTATATTTATTAATATCGTAATATAATAAATTTACCTTAATTTGGTATATATCTATCATTTTACAGTATATACGAAAGATTTCTTAAAAGAAGAAAAACTTTACGCCAAAAGCATAAAAAAGGTATCAAATATTACATTCCTTTTAATAAAAAAAACGGATACGAAATAAATGCAATTATAGCTAAGTATTTCATAATGCAAGCCATATAGATAGTTTGAAAGTGACTAAAATGTTGACTGAATTGTAGTGAAGAAAACTTGGCGTGCCTGGGTTAGATTAAAACGCAATATTCTAGGACCAATGTGTCTTCAAAGTACGGAAATTATATATGTATACATAATATATACACATACATATAAATTATATTTATATACAAATGTAAATTATTTTTATATTTTAATTTATAATAAGAATATTGTGATGAGATAATATAATCATACAAGTGGAATTAATGTGACCCGGGCACGTCAAGTTTTTTCTTCACTATAATCCATTTGTCCAGTTTAGTCACTTTCAATATAGTTTATGTGTCTTGCATTATGAAATACTCGGCTAATTGCATTTATTTCGTATTCGTTTTTTATCAAAAGGAATGTAATATTCGGTACCTTTTTTATGCACTAAGCGTATATTTTTTTCATTTTTAAGGGGACGCTTATAGCAATAAAATATTTAGACAAAATATTTAAACTGGAATAATAATAACAATGTACACATGACTCGTAAAAGCCTTTTCAATAAAATGTTTAAAATTTTTCAATTTAAATCGTTTAAACTTTTAAAATTGTATGAAGCTTTATTTTAAGAATTACATTTACTTTTTATTTCTAAATTGAATTATGAATTTCGTAAAATGATTTTAACAATGATTTTAATGCGCATACATATGCACACAACATTAAGCAGCACACATGCTACACCACCCCAATGAGGATAGTCTTTCACCTTTACATTCTTGTGTAATTAAGAAACATTGCTTTTAGATCTTCAATGATTCTAAAATCATGGATTTTCTCATAGTGCAGAATCAATACGAATCTCTTCATTTGGATTCTTATTTTGACATGAATCCTCAAATCAACATGTGGGAAATTGATGCACTTTTCAGCTTTCCTCGTTATTTAAAAGGTAAGAATAGTTAAAGGATATTTTTATAAATATTTGTTCATATGAATATTACTAAAAAAATTAATGACAAAAATTTAGATGAACACATTTTGTTCAAAAGGTTCAATTTGTGATTGATTAATATATATGTACCATTATAGCACTAATTGTTTTACGCATGTTCCAAAGTGCAATTACCGATAAAGTGTTTCGAAATAATGTTCATACATATGTAAACAGATAGTGAGTAAATATGTCAACTATAACTTTGTCGTATATTGTACTTATATAATAAATCTTACACACAGTTATTATAATTTTATAAAGTTGTTCATAACTTTTCGTAATGATTGTAATTTTTCTGAATATCTCTTGGTTTCACATTTATAGATACATATCTTTCTTTTCAATCAGTAATCATATAATGTTCGTAACTTTTTCATTTTTCAACTATTATTCATTTTCCTTCATCTGTTTAATTCATTAAATTCGTTATAATTTTATATAATTTTTTGTGTCATTCCTTAGTAAACTATTGTATAAAATTACCTACTTAAAGTGTTGAAATTAAACTGAATTTTTACAAATTGTATTACAGTAGTAATATATAATAGGAATTGTAATATATCTAAAATAGAAAATTGAAATATAATATATTACATAGTTCCATATATATGTACAAGTTAATATGTAAACTTAAGTAACGAGTACATATTTACGTTGTACACAATACATTATTTTGATCTGACAATAAATATTTTAATTTAGCACTTTTAGCTCAATGATTTCTTTTGATTTCTGGTCCATGCAAGAACCTATAAAAGCATTTAAATGTTATATACCATCAAATAAGTTCTTAACTTGGATAACGTATAGGCATTATCAAATTGTATACTTCGAGCGAGAAGCTGATTCTTACATGGGAAGATTATCGCAGAAGTATAATCCAACCGGTCATATAGAATGGTGGATACCTATAAATTTAAAAAATTATAAATTACGGAGCACAGAAACATTATTCACGGAAAAATTCACAACATGTTTAACACCAGATTCACCGTCTGTTATTTTACATGTGCAACAAATTGATTGGGTATACGATTGGATAGTCAACATACAGCAAGCAGGTAAATATGTTTTAAAGACTTAGAATTTATGGTATATAATTATTTGCAAGAGTATCTTCATTTCTACTTTCCTGTACATATATACACACACATATATACAGGGTATTTGAAAAATAACGATAAATCTTTCGCCTAGGGGCAAAACGAATTAAACTGAGAAGAAAAGTCCTCTACCATTTTACAATTTCCGCGATGGTTAACAAATTATTAACTTACGAAAATAGAGAAATTGGTCGAGTCTATACCGCCAAATGCAAGCGCGCGACAGGATAAGAATAAAAGTATGAGAAATTTGTGACATAGTTTAATAATAGGCTTGAAGGCGCGCCTCATCCAGCGTGGTGAGGCCCGCGTTCGCGCCTATTATTACATTATGCTATAAATTTCTCATACTTTTATCGTGATGAAAGGTCGTTCTTTAACGAATATGTTGTGCTGAATACGTATGATCTTAAAAATTGTCTGTTGCTTAAAGTTACCAAGAAACAAGAGATTGAAACCCCTCAACTCCTCCTAAAATGTGTTTTTGGCAATATATACATATATACACTGTTAGAAATGTTCTTAAATTTCATTAACTTTTAATGTACATTGGTGAATGAAGTTTAATTTCTCTGTAACTAAAAGGACTATTAATGCACATGTTAATGAGATTTAAGTTTACAGTTAGTAACTGAAAAATTAAGTGTAATGAAATTTAATATACTTTTCATTTACGATATAAATGACATTTAATTTATCGTAATTGAAATAACTATTAATGTACATATTAATGAAATTTAAGTTGGTAGTACATTTACGAATATTAATAATATTTTAATTAAGCCTAATACTATTAACGCTTAACGTTTCATTTGTTTACGTTTCTTACATGTCATTAACGTAAATTACTTTTCAGTTACAGATCTCGTACTTTTCATTAACGTGTAAATTAATTTCTGTAATAATGCGTTCATTAATTTCAATACACACGTTCATCACATTTAAGACTACTGTAATTTAGTTTTTATTTACATTATTCATTACATTTAATTTCGTGCATAACCACATGCTTCCTTTACATGTTAATTAAAATTCATTGAGAATTTCTAACAGTGTATATTCATAAAGTTATAATGCATAAATCAATTATTAGTGTTATTACAGCAGCTTTGGGAAGTTCTGATGTTGAAGTTTAGGCCTTTACCTTTCTGTTTACAGTTTGAAATCCTTTTACATCGTGAATTTGATTTACATTTATTCAAACAAATTAATGAATGTGGAGGACATATTGGATCTATTATTTAAAATTTTTTAAATCTAACATCAGTTTTATAATCAGCAACCTAAGAAACATATTGCAATAAAATTGCAAGAATTCGCAAAAATTTATTAACATAGAAAAATGTTCCTTCTAATTTATGTTAACCTAACAAAGAGTTAAAGGGATCCTAAAATAAAGCCAGAATTCCGATGTGATCGCTCTTTTATCGATAAAATACGACACATTAACATATCTTTATATATTACTACATGAATGTCACACTCACACATACGTAAAAACCCAGATAGCAAAATGTCTGCAATCTTCTAGCAGACTGTCAGCAAGTTCGAGCAGAAAATGACGACAGTCTACCACCAACTGCATTCGCATAAGGCGTGTGTTTTGTTAACATCGCCTGTCGACATAAAGTGAAAGCAAATTGTTGGCAGAAACTGAGCAGATCCGATCGACATTATCTAACGCTAGACTATCAGTAAATACGTCGCAGATCCTGCTCTGACACGTCAAATGTCAGCAGAATCTGCTGCGTCTCTGTTCAACAATCCGCTGTCAAATTGTGTCAGAGTATAGGATTTTCTGACAATCTAGTTCTAGATGACGTCGACAGGATCTGCTTGATTTCTATAAACAATATACTGTCAGATTAAACTATAAATCTGCTCTGTTTCTTTCTCCAGTCTCTGCCATTTACTTCTGTTTGCAGATTCTGTTACATTTCTTCCAGTAGCCGTCAACAGTATTATATACATCTAATTATGTAACAATTCTGTTGATATTTTGTTGGCATAGTATGTAAGAGACATTTAAAAAATCTGCTTTCTACAGACTTAGCTATCTGGGAATTTTCTAACTAACTAATCTTTCATATTAAGTATCTAAACCTAATTCTAAGTACTCAACATTGATTTTTCATGTAATATCTCTAGTCCAAACCAAGATCGTTTTATAGGTACGAGGCATAAAACACGTATATAAAGCAAATAATATTTCGAGTCGATGTTAAAAGTTGTTAACAAAACTGTAATTTCCCAACTTTTTTTCGATTTTGGCGTAAAGTCGACCGGTTTGGACTACATTATCGTTTATACTTTAATTATGGAGAAGGATTTTCTAATCTGTAAAGGTAGTTGGAGAAAAGTACTCGTTTGAAAAAATTAATAAAACAGATTCACTTTAGGATCCCCTTAACATAAGATAGAAAAAAAATGAAAAAAGTATTTCTATTATCATCAGTCCCATAAAATACATATAATACGATAAAACTTTATAATATATATGATAAAATTTTTTTTAATAGGATATTATCGTGTCAAATATGATTTAAAAGGCTGGCACGCAATTGCAAATTATTTAAATTCTACAGCTGGAGAATATGAAGGAATTAGTGTTATCAATCGTGCTAAAATTATTGATGACGCGTTTCATTTGATGATGGAACACCAGCTCGACGTATCTATATTTTGGAACCTCACGCAATTCTTATCACAAGAGACAAATTATGTAGTTTGGTATCCAATGATTAAAGTGTTTGAATATATGTCCACTATATTTCCATATTCGGAAGGTGAAACTAGGTTCATCGATATTAAGGTAAAATGATCAGTACATATTAGGTGATATAGTAGTGTCTCGCGCTAGGAGCACGCGCAGCGACTTGTTAGCACGAGACTGGTCATGTATCTTTACGCGATCTGCCGAGTTTTTTCTGATTATATTTAACGAAGACTCTCAGTTACTAGCAAAAGTGCGAAAACATATTGTTTTTACTTTTTATGTCAACAACTGTGGAGCAATTTCGGATTGTAGCATGATTATGTTAATACGAAAAATGATTCAATTACGTTTATTTATTACCTCAATTTGAAATTAAGTGAGGCAAAAAGAAATGAATAATGGAAGAACAAAGTATTGTCACGCTTTTATGTTCTAAATGTTAAACATTGTTGGATATTGAAATTTATAGATATTAGGATAATGAACAGTAGATTTTCTTTAATAAACATCATGAACATAAACCATGTTTTTATATAGACAACTGGTAAATAATTTTGTAAAAATAAACTGTTACTTATATAATGGATCAGATGAGAATAGGTCTTTTATTAGATTTATTTTAAAATTAAATATAAGAAATCCAAAATAAATAAATGATTCTGTTTTTGTTAGTATTGTGCACGTTAAACAATTTGTTATATGTGTATCTATTAATTTCGAGATACTAATTGTCTAAAAAATATTAAGACGTGTACACATATCATACCTAGAGAGCTGCACTATTCCTCTTTTTTCAGGTATATAAAAAGTTATGGTCTATAAGAATTCGCAATAAAGTCGAAATAGTTTTTAGATGGTACTCTAAAAAAACACAATTATTTAACTCTCGGTAATATTATGTTCCTGAAATTAATATTTAATAGAATTACACAAAAATCTATTGACAAAATATATCTCATTTACGTCGAGTTCTGATATGCGCTCCCAGTAAACAAGAAAAGATTAAAATGGATTGAAATTTTATTTATTCTAATGCGTATTTTAAATACAGAAAATCTGTTTTTGTGGATTCAATTGGATTCAACACAAATTCAATTGGATTCTATTAAATTCAACTGAATACATTTGGATTAAAGAATTGAATTTTCTATTCAGAATTTTGAATTAAACAATATTCACGATGCACAGAAAAAGCTGATATTATTCTTAGATTGAAAGGCATAAAAATGTGCTTCTTATAAAATGCAATTCTTACAAACAATTAAAAATATATTCCTGATTGAAAAGGATTCGTTTTAACATTCGCGAATGCATATTTCTGAAAATCTGAATCCATTTCAATCCTTTATCGATTACAGAGCTACCAATACTGAAAATATAAATCATGTTACGAAGTACACTACAGATTTTTAGTATAGGATATCGATTATCTAACTTTGTCTCTAGAGCGGAAACGTGAAACCTTTTTCCTAGGGTGGAAATGTGAAAAGTGAAAATTTTCATGTATTTATGTATACATTTACATATACACATACCTACAAAAAATTTGCACTTTTCACGTTTCCGCCCTAGGAAAAAGTTATATGATCGATATACTTCGTATATCGAAGCACTTACTTTCATCATAGAAACTTTATTTTGGGAAATCGCATTCAAAAATTCATTTTATTCAAATATATTGGGTAAAAAGTTTCATAATTTTGCTCCTTTTCTACTCTGTATGGTTTTTATTTATGATAACTGAATTTCGATACTTAATTGTATTTATTGGCCGTGCCGCGTACTGCTTGCAGATAATCGAATTTTTTCGAATTTATTTCGGACAGATTATTATAGAAAAAATGTAAAATTGTGAATCCTTTTTGAATTCGTAACGATCATCTGCGCTATCTAGGATAACGTACCTTATTATAATGGATGAACATAAAGTTTATGTCATTTAGGCAAAATTTAGAGAATTATTGGATAATCCACTAACGGCAATACTAGATCAAAAACACCTAATGGAAAATGTCTTTACTGAATCTTTCAAACAAGAAATATTAAAATGGTCTTGTGCGCTCAAACATAATCAGTGCATAAGAAGGGCCAAGGACACGTTAAAAGACCATCTTCACAATACTGAAATAGAACCGTAATACTATTTTATAAATATAAAAGATCTTTACCTATACAGCACAAAGTATACCAGCAATATTGCATTAACACTGTATAAACGTACTAGTACCAGGTATGTAAATATGAAACCGGAATTTACCAATAGATGGCCATAGCTATCAATGTAGTTGCTGTCAGACCTCAGACCGCGTCATTGACGCCATTTCCTTGTTCTGACATCTGACAAAGATTTTCAACTCACAATAATACAAGTTTCATACAACGGTATAGTTTGTAATAGCGTTGAACATGTTGAATTTTGTGCCTGGAAACTACGATTTGCGGACAGCATTGATTTTCTGTTACCATTTGAAGAAAACTGCTGCAGAATCACATCGAATGCTTGTCGAAGCTTACGGTGAGCATGCTCTTGATAAATCACAGTGCTTTGAGTGGTTTAAAAAATTTAAAAGTGGCGATTTTGACGTGAGAAACGAAGAACGCGGAAAACCACCGAAAAAGTTTGAAGACAGCGAATTGCAAGCATTGTTGGATGACGCTCAAACTCAACAACAACTCGCGGATCAATTGAATGTGACACGAGAAGCCGTCTCCATACGTTTGAAATCCATGGGAAAGATCCAGAAGATGGGAAAACGGGTTCCACATGAACTGAATGAAGGACAGCAGGAAATCCGAAAAACCACTTGCGAAATGCTGCCCGCCAGATACAAAAGAAAGTCATTTCTCCATCGAATTGTGACTGGCGATGAAAAGTGGATATATTTTGAGATTCCTAAGCGTAAAAGATCATGGGTAACTCCAGGCGAACCATCGACATGGACTGCAAGGCCAAATCGCTATGGACGGAAGACAACGTTCTGTGTTTGGTGGGATCAGAAAGGTGTGATCTATTATGAGCTGCTAAAACCTGGTGAATACTGAACGCTACCGACAACAAATGATCAATTTGAATCAAGCTTTACGTGAAAAACGACCGGAATATCAAAAAAGGCAACACAAAGTGATTTTGCTTCATGATAATGCACCATCACACACAGCAAAACTGATCAAGGAAACGATTGAGGCGTTTGGTTGGGAAATACTTTCGCATGCGACTTACTCACCAGACTTGGCTCCGTCTGATTACTACTTATTTGCATCGATGGGACACGCACTTGCTCAGCAGCGCTTCACTTCTTACAAAGATGTACGAAGATGGCTAGATGACTGGTTTGGCTCAAAAGAGCAACAATTTTTTTGGCATGGCATCCACAATTGTCAGACAGGTGGGAAAAATGTATAGCTAGCGATGGGCAATTCTTCGAATAAAATATTTTTTTATCATTTTCATGCAATAAACGTGTATTTTCTATTAAAAAATTCCGGTTTCATATTTAAATATCTGGTAATATTGCTGTGCTATTGAACATGTTACAACAATGTTGCTGCAAGGTTCTGTGGGTAATCGAAATTATTTGTAATTCACGCCTTAACAAATTGTCTGTTAAGATATATAAACAACATTTTTAAATGTATGTATTATTATGTACTATATATTTTTATTCTTTTTTAAAAAACCGTAGAGTTTCATCAGAGTGGAAGCACTGGACATATTGCAGAGGTTTAATATTATGCTATCATGATTATCATTCCATATGGTTCGATGCGATAGATATATGGTTGAGAAAACCTGACCACGATCTGTTACCATTCTTAGTTTGTTGTGAAACTGATTGGATCATTACAGAACAATTGACATATTTATTTTTAAATCGATTTACACAAAATGAAAGGGAAGATGTTGCGGTGATTCGTTCTTATATAAACATTTTTCATTCAATTGTCAGTAAGCATGCTAATACCTACAACATACTTCGGGAAATATTATTGAACTTGGAGAAAATAAAACCAAAGTGAGAGCTCTTTTTTACAAATATATATATATATATATACTTCATTTAATAACAATAAGTTATATAAAATTATAATTCTTTAAATTGGTTTTATAGAGAAATCAACACGTTAACAGCACTAACAGATATTATTAATTATGTGTATTCCATATCAATTCTGAATCAGGCAAGTAAATTTAATTCAAATTTTATATTCGTTTTATTTATTAGCTTTCTTTAAAAATTTATGTTAATATATATAACTAATGTTCGTAATATATTGTATATGTTTCTACAAGACTGCTCTTTGTTTTTTTTTATTCTTTAGAATTCTAATATTTAGTTTATTCTAATATTCAATAAAAGTATTTTTTTTAGACCGTAATGTAAGTACATAGTAACTATCAAATAAAGATATTAAATGATAAAGCTGTCTTTAGAACTTTAAATAATTTAGTGTGAATAATTTATATATTGTACATATTCTGCAAATTGCACTGAATTTCATTTTCAGTTTTAAGTAGTTGTATCGCAAACACATTACTCACAAAAATTACTTTTCTTAAGATTTGTTTGAAACTTTTACTATTTTAACCCTTGAACACCAACACTATTTTCGCCAACTGATTTCACTACATATAGGTTACGGTAACCCTGGAGTTTTCTTTTGTTTTTATCTCGGGATCTAATACATCAATTTTAACTTCTTCTTTTTTTAATCAATACAACATACAGTAAGGAAAAAGAATATATAGATAAGAATATCATAAAACTTCCAAAAACCAAGATATTTTGAAAAAAAGGAAGAAAGAAATTTCAAAATTAAAAAAAATCGTTGTTTTTTAAAGTAATTATTTTCCAAAAAAATAATACAAGGTTTTAATTTACAGAAATCGAAACATATTAAGTTGTATGTTAAGAAAAAAAATAAATTATTACGAATTATGCTAAAAAATATATTTATTCGACGAGGTTGAATTTGGGTGACTTTCAAGTAATACGATAATAAAGTTAGTAGAAATTTTTATTATATGACATCTAAATATACAAATGAAATTATTCATTGATTTGCGTGAAACAGGCGAAACAAATTTTTGCAACATGTTCCCTACACATTGACTGTTGGCACTGCAAGCATATGTAATAAGTTTTCCTATCTAAAGCCCTTGGACAGAATGAACATCTTTGTTTTTCTATTTTGTTTACAGCTAATATATCGCGCGGATCTTGATTTTTCTGAAATGTCTGTGTGTTTCATGAATTCTTCGATTTGAATTCGCAATCTTGTTCGTATATTTACTTACAATTTTTAAATAAAAAGCGTAATAACCACTCAGGGTTAGCGTAATCCACACAGTATGTTTATGGCGTTCTATCTCGACTGGTTCGTTCACTGAGGTTGCCAGGCGGGGGATTTGTAGTAGGGATGCGAAAGTTTCCCCCCCCCCCCCCCTTGTTTCCACTCCCCACTTCTGATCGTTCATAAACGCCACGCGTTTTTTCAAACGGACTGGATTACCGTAACCCACGGTGGTGTTCAAGGGTTAAGATAATGATATTCTCTATACATATGGAAATTTACTTATACAGATAGTCAATGCTAAGTAACCAATTTCAAGTACTTAGTCACGTTTACAATGTATATTGACAAATATAATCTGCTTGCATGATTATTTCATCTTGACTACTGTTGAAAGTCATCTCCAATTATTGTGTTCATTTATTTATTTAATAAACATGATGTAGAAAGGAACAAAATATTAATATATTTTTTTATACATTCTTATTTATACTATACTATAATTTTATAGAGATAATGGAAGTAAATACCATAGTTACGTTATTCTTTACGAATTGGGACAAAAAAATTACACACGCACGCGCGCGATACATTTCAAACAACATATTTTTTATTATATTATTAACTGTAGCGGATATATTGAAATCGAATTACAAGAAATAATTTATTATAAAGCCTTAGTACACTAAAAAAAATAATGTTGTTTTAACAGTATTATTTTAATCGAAAATGATCTTGTTGATTTACAACGTATCAATGAAATAAATAAAATTTTATTGAGACAAGAGCACAAGTATTCGTTTTATTAATGGTATTATTGAATTAACATAATTATTTTTAATTAAGATAGTTCTCTTGATACATCATTTTTTTGTCAATGTCGAATTCAGTATCGTCTTGTCATCTATTATCAACTTGGAAAAATTAGCAATTCATTATCTTAGCCACAATCTTTTCCTCACAAAAATTTACACCGAAATATTTATTAAAATTTTAAATTACTAAAAATCCGCCTTAACCATTCAAGGCTTTCGTCTCCTAATTGTAAAATGTAATTGTTTCAGATTCCCCATGAACTGAAAAATGTGACATACTACATAAGTGAGAATCAACTTTCAAGTATTCAACATAAGATACAAACACGATTGTCCGAAATTAACAGACATATAGAACATTTTCGGTTTTTAAATGTTCCTTAAGTTGATTTGATTTTCTATACATTTGTCTGTGATTCGAATCAGTTGAAAATAGCGTAAAGTTCTACTGTAACTAAATGTTTTAGGTTTAACTTTGAATATTCCATTATATAAATTTTGCTATTTTTTACTTTTTATTCTGATGTTATACAGCGTTCATTACATCTTTACTTATATCTATATTTTCAGGCTTTAGTTTTGCTTCATTTAATTAAGTATTATTAATCATTCTATATTGTTAATATTATTAACATTCTTATATTATATGCACTTATTGTTGGTATTTCATATAATATTATTGTTTCATTATAGCTTAAAATAAATAAAAATGTGTAAATTAGTTAACAATTGAAACATTACAAAAATAGGGCCAAAAATATGCATGCATATACGGGATGGGGTCGCGCCACTTTGCATAAAATAAAATTCCTTGACTCATACTCTTTTCTTTGTATTCGGAAAAAACTTAATAAAAATCTTCATGAAGCGATTCTTTTTATTTAATTTCATTTAGATTCCGAAGGACATTTTAAAACGTATACCATTATTTCATGCGCACAAGCATATTAATGCCCACTTTTTTAATGTTTTAATTGTAAAATAATTACATATATTTTTCGTATATGCGATAATAAAATTGAAAAGTTTTCTCTACAAAATGGCGTTTGATTCATTTCATTCCTTCCTACTTGTTGCGAAACTATAACCATTTAGTTTCAACTCATTCTCACTGATCACTCTGTAGAGAAATATAACATACATTCTTTTAAAACAGAGCACCAGGAACCATGATAACAACAGATTAAAATAGAAATTACAAGAAAATGCAATGTACGAATCAGACGCCGCAGAGATGATGTTGCGATGTCTTTACGATGTCCGATTCGTAGCCATCCCGTAAACTTAAAAATTGCATCTTCGTAGCAACGGAAGAAGCAATTAATCGATATTGGAAAAATTAACATAAATACTCAAAACCGAAAGACCCCTGATTTATTGTACATATATACTAAAATCAATTAAATTATTATTTAGTAGAAATATGTGTACATATAGATATTATAAAAGAAAAGAGACGAAAAGTTTAGTTGGGAAAAATTCATTTACGATGTATTACTGTAATATATATTTCCTATTTTAGCAATAATTGTTTTACGGATTTTCCAAAGTGCTATTACCGATAAAGTGTTTCGAAATAATATCCATATATATGTATGTAGACAGTGAATAAAGATAATACAAGTTAATAAAAAATTTTTTTTTCAATTTTCTTGGACCGGACTATGTGTCTCTTATACATTTTTAAATGCTGAAAACAATGCCGCAAACGAAAAATTCTAACACGTCAGATTTCCAAGATAATTGAGATTTAATACTTAAAAAATAGCTTAATTTGCGATATTTAACATTTTTGAATAAATAAGGTTAACGTTATCTTGAAATTTCGATCAGGAGTTATAAATGTATTGTTCATCCTCTATAAAATGCATTTCAATACTTTACTTTTTAGCCATGTTATAAACGATTAAAGCTAAAAAGTAAGGTATTGAAATAAAAAAAAATGCATTTTATAGGGGATGAACAATACATTCATGACTTCTGATCGAAATTTCAAGATAACGGTAACCTTCTTTATTAAAAAATGTCAAATATCGCAAAAAAGCTATTTTTTAAGTATTAAACCTCAAAAATCTTGGAAATCCGACATGCTAAAGTTTTTTCGCTTGCGGCATTATTTTCAGCATCCAAAAATCTATGAAAGACATGTAGTCCGGTTCAAAGTAATTTTTTGCTGTAAACTAGTGTAATTTAAAAATTAATTATATCATGTACTGTGTGTGTGTGTGTGTGTGTGTGTTTGTGATAAGTATACAAACTATTATATAGACTCTCAAAATTAAAAAAAATTTTCATAATATTTGCAATATTTCAGAATACTTTCGTTTTACTTTCATACATTTTTATTGAATCTTATTTGTTCATGTCTTTTTCATTTTTAATCCGTTGATATATATTCTTAACCCTTGAACCACACACTAAGTCTTTCGTGTCTATGTATTAAAAATAATCATTTTTGTACTTTGACAAAATCAAAAATTGCTTTTTCCTTCAAAAATCAAAGTCACAATTTTTATATCAAAACTGAATTATTTTCTTCTTCTGGTGCAGAAAGTAATTTCCATAATTTTTCTAAACATTTTTTCCAATGTTTGCGTAGCAGGATAATTTAGTAGAGACCTTAAAGAATATGTGTAAATTTTTACACATTTACAGAATTTTTCGAGCATCTTAAGAATCTTAAAATCGAGTCGGATACGAATGATCCATATGTGTCGTCCAAACGTATCGGAAATAAGTGTGTGGTTCGAGGATTAATTTTACTTTCAAAAAATAAACGGATGTCTCTTTAACTTAGATCAATCTAGACGACTTTCATCTATAATATGTGTGTAATATAAAACTATGTTATAGTTTTTTATGTGTATGTACAAGTTAAGTTTTTACTCCACATTTTTGTATTTTATCCATTATGCCGATCACTAGTACTAATAGTAATTTTTTCAATGTAGGATGTTCAGTTCAAGAACTTCTTATAATTTCTGGTCCATGAAGGAAGAAATACATGAAGGATATGACTGTAATACATTATCGAACGAGTTCTCAACTTGGTTACAATACGAACATTATCCTGTTGTACGTTGGGAACGAGACATACACTTTCAGAAGAAATATTGTCGCAAAGTTACAATACAACGAGTCTCTCTGAGGTTTCTCTCTGGTACAGAATATAATACAGAATAAAACCAAACGTAACATGGAACAAAACCAAAGACTGCAGATGTGTTACCCGACGAAAATATCATGGACATAGTTCAGTGTGTACATAGAGGCGCTTGTAACGATGGTTCCATTTAAAACGCGGACATATCCACTCTCAGGGACTGCGCACAATCGAAGGAATAAGGAACAGGGAACAGAGAATAAGAATTTCAACCTATCAGAAACTGTGTATTTCATAGAACATGATTTCTGATAGGTTGAAATTCTTATTCTCTGTGTTCTCTGTTCCCCACTACATTGATTGTACGTAGTCCTTCAGCCACTATCAAGCTTCTCTAAACCTATGTAGATGTCTGTCAATTAGTACCACATCACTGCGCCAAGCAAGACTACCTCCTTCACGAAATATTTTATTATAAATTCATTATACATACTGTGAACAATATTCAGTAAGTACATTTTATTGAAAGTTACACGTAAAATAATTGGAAGTAATAAATGTTAAAAATTCAAGTTACAATTACATTAAATTAAATTTTTTTTAAGATTTTAATTTATTAAAGAAAACTATTATTTTTTATTCGTTTTTTACATCAAATATAAAACAAATTATGCAAAAATAATTTATTATTTTGCGAAAGTTTTGATAGCATCCTAAAAATTATATAAGTACGATATTTAATTTAAGTTTTCACGTAATAAATAATTGTCAAATGTGTTTTACGAGAGAGAGAGAGAGAGAGAGAGAGAGAGAGATACGAGAAATTATTATTTTATCAGTAATTTACAGCACTGACTATTAACCAATCGATGATAATGTATAACGTTTTATTCAGTAAAGATTAGCTTCATATGCTGATAACATTGACACGATCGGGCGTATTATAAAAGGTTTTAAATATTTTAAACATTCTCTTAATTTGACAAATATGTAATATATAATGTATGTGAGAAATATAAATAATTTATTTAACATTAATTCTCTTTATACATTGGTAGGATGTAACAATATAACGTCGTGAATAGAAACATGACATTATCGCTAATTGTTTATTTAAGTAGAGGAGACTGGGATCGAAAGTAACATAGGTAAGTTATAACGCTTACATAAAAACAATATAAATAAAATACACAAGCGTAAGGAAGAGATAGATTTGTAATATAAATAATTATGAACTTTTATCTTTTCCCCTTATGCTTTTGTATTTTAATCAAGAATAAAGAATACTCATTAATTGCAAAGCAATGATATAGAATAAACGACCAAATACAAGCAAATTTAAGTGTTAATATGTTTAAAAAAGCGTTTAATAATCTAATGTAAAATTATATACACCAGTTATTCTTGAGATTCGCTAATAATAAGAGACCAAATGAAATAAAGATATATAAAAATTTATTCTCGATGATATTCTTTACAATATTTTTACTAAGAAACTCTTCGTCAAAATTAGACTTTTCCAAAAACATTTACTTAACGTGATTCTCGTCGTTTAACGATGAATTCGTTATCATAGTTTTACTACTTGATGTTTTACTACTCACTTTTTTATTATTGAACATGAAAGATTACGTTCCACAAATCACTATTTCATATAATTTAATAAGATTTTGTTTGTTTGATTGACTACTGGCTTCTTATTGTTAATATTATTGGCAAGTTATCTATGTTTAAGAGGAATTAATACTGATTTGTCTATTATTCGTCGTTATTGTTAAACTAAAAAAGGCTATGTAAGTCGATATGTATGTATACAATCTTATTAGATTAGTAAATGTCTTTTTAAATATATTAACGCCTAAATTTTTTTTTATTTACAATATTATTGCTTTTGTATTTTATTTATAATGTTTATAATGTTTTTTGCAAGTGTTATAACTTACCCGTCACTTTCAACCCGAGTCTCCCGTATATAACGATCAAGATTTTTTAATACACAGTTATTGTCACACACATTGGTTAATTATATATAATAATTATATATAATAATTTCCTTTTTGTATTTCTATTATGAATTTATTAAATCAGTCATCTCATGCTATTATATTGATATAATTATACCTATGTTTTACTGGGCAAGATATCATTATCGCAATCAGATATCATAATTGACAAATCAGTGTTGCAATAGATTGCAATATTTAAACAATATTATGTAAGGGAAAATCGATAGATAAGATTACCAACATTATAAATAAATATTATAAGCAAAAATCAATAGATGAGATAAAAAACACATATGAGTGAAAAATACTATATTAGATCAAGGCGATTTTTTATGTCTATAATAATATTGTTTATGAAATTATATAATTTCCAGTTCAAGCAAACTGTGAGTCGATTATTTGTCGATCTTGAAATGCAGTTCTAAATCAAAGCTGGAGTGTATTACGATGGAAATAAGCATCTTAGAAAACTGTTAATAATTTCATGCTAATAATAAGCATCTTAAAAATTGTAAATAATTATTAACAGCTTTTTACTTAAAATGTTTATTTGCATCAATAACCCTTGAACACCACCGTGGGTTATGGTAACCCAGTCCGTACGAAAAAACGCGTGGCGCTTATGAACGATCAGAAGTGTGGAGTGGGAACAAGGGGGGAAAAAACTTTCGCATCCCTACTACAAATCCCCCGTCTGGCAACCTCAGCGTGTACGAACCAGAATAGAATGCCATGAGCTTATTGTGTGGGTTATGCTAATCCTGTGTGGTTATTACGTTTTTTATTTCGAAATCAAATTGTAAGTAAATATATGAACAAGATTGCGAATTCAAATCGAAGAATTCATGAAACACAGACATTTCAGAAAATCGAGATCCACGCGATATATTAGCTGTAAACAAAATAGAAAAACAAAAATGTTCATTCTGTCCAAGGGCTTTAGATAGGAAAACTTATTACATATGCTTGCAGTGCCAACAGTCAATGTGTAGGGAACATGTTGCAAAAATTTGTTTCGCCTGTTTCACGCAAATCAATGAATAATTTCATTTGTATATTTAGATGTCATATAATAAAAATTTCTACTAACTTTATTATCGTATTACTTGAAAGTCACCCAAATTCAACCTCGTCGAATAAATATATTTTTTAGCATAATTCGTAATAATTTATTTTTTTTCTTAACATACAACTTAATATGTTTCGATTTCTGTAAATTAAAACCTTGTATTATTTTTTTGGAAAATAATTACTTTAAAAAACAACGATTTTTTTTAATTTTGAAATTTCTTTCTTCCTTTTTTTCAAAATATCTTGGTTTTCGGAAGTTTTATGATATTCTTATTTATTTATTCTTTTTCCTTACTGTCTGTTGTATCGATTAAAAAAAAAAGAAGTTAAAATTGATGCATTAGATCCCGAGATAAAAGCAAAAAAAGACTCCAGGGTTACCGTAACCCACGTGTGGTGAGAAATCAGGTGGCGAAAATAGTGTAGTGTTCAAGGGATAATATTAAATTGCTTATCAAAATTAATTTATAATATTACTACTCTAGTTTCGGTTTAGGACTGCGTTTCAAGACCGATAAATAACAATCGGCTTTGCTTAAACTTAAATTGTATAAATTCTCAATATTGTTAGGCACAAAGAGCTGCTTTGACCAAACATGGCATTTTTCACTCGTATGCATTATTTAATATGTTTAATGTAATTTCTATAATGAAACACAATATTAATGACACAGGAAAACCGTATTTAGCGATAATGTGGTATAACGCAGACAGAATTATCTTTGTGTGGCTGTTGTGCGTCCAGTCAATGATAACGGCACATGACCAGGATACTTGCCATCTGCCAAATCATTTAATTCAAGAAATAGACTCTTATGCGCCAATAGTACACAGAATAATTAATGAAAGTATGCAAGGTTCATTCAAAGGAACCACATGGCAAGATTTGGCAACGTTTGTTGACAAGTTTGGCCCGAGATTTACCGGTACTCAAGTTCTTGAAGACGCTATTGATTACGTATTGAACAAATCGATCAGTTTAGGTTTAGATAATGTTCATGGTGAGCCAGCCACCGTACCACGATGGGTCAGGTATAATTCATAAATGCACGTTAAAATTAAATAATTTAAAAATAAAAAACAAACGCGATGATTATGATAATAAATCCAGAGGCTCGGAATCTGCGACTCTTTTGCAACCACGGCAGAAAAATCTGGCGTTACTGGGACTGGGTTATAGTATTGGTACTCCGAAAAAAGGCATAACTGCTAATGCTGTCGTAGTGAATAGTTTCGCAGAACTCAAGAAAAGGGCAGAAGAGGTAAATTTAACGAATAAAAGATCGAGATGCAACACATTTTTGTCCTTAATTATAATAAAGTAACTTTTAAATGTATCAGATTCCGGGAAAAATAGTCGTATACAATCAAAAGTTTGTCTCGTATGGAGAGACTGTGGAATATAGAAGCGTGGGAGCTATAAGAGCTGCAGAATTGGGAGCTGTAGCTGCATTAATCAGATCAGTAACGCCATTTTCATTGTATACCCCGCATACGGGTATGATGAATTACGCAGAAAACGTTACTAAAATCCCAGCTGCTTGTATAACTGTCGAAGATGCAACTCTTCTGGGAAGGATGGCAGATCGAGGTAAAAAAAAAAACACTTCTTGAGATCTTCGCTAGATAGATAACTGATGGTATTATGTTTATTTAGGTGAAACGATAATAATAAACTTAAAAATGGAAGCGAAGAGATATCCCGATACTCAATCTCGAAACGTTATAGCGGATATCATCGGCTCTAGCGTGCCTGCAAAAGCAGTTGTCGTTTCTGGACATATAGATAGTTGGGATGTTGGAATAGGCGCAATGGATGATGGAGGTGGCATTTTCATATCTTGGAACGCATTAAAATTGTTGAAACATCTCGGCATCCGGGCGCGAAGAACGATAAGGTTCATAATATTTCGAAATATTTAATTTAACTGATTATTGATATAAGATTAAGTATGTATACTCTGTAAAGCGTTTTGTTATATAGCAAATTATTTATATTATATTTAGAATTTACAATTTACAATTTATATTATATATGATATTATACATATATAGAATGATAATGTGGACTGCCGAGGAATTTGGTCTTCTCGGAGCGGAGCAGTATATACGGAATCACGCTGCAGAGAATGGAAATTTGCAGTTCGTGATGGAATCTGATTCTGGCACTTTCACGCCTACAGGTCTCGAAGTTTCAGGAAACAAGATGACCCAATGTATACTTCAGAGAATAATGCGGTTAGTTCCTTTATAGATTTTTTATATTTTATTTTCGTTTTTGATTTATTATTACAATTATAAAATATTAATTTTTTATTTGTTATTCATATTTTTAAGAAATTTTTATGTTTAAAAAACGTTTATTGCTTTTATAACATAATTTTTGTATTTAAATTTAATTAAATATTTGTTTATATTTATTTTATAATAATTTTTATTATTTAAAATAATCATACTCTTTTATGTTTCTAGATTGTTAACTCCGTTAGGTGACATGAAATTAAAGAGCCCATGCACAGGCCCTGATATATCGTTTTGGATTAAAGCTGGCGTACCAGGTGGTGCTCTTTTGAATCGAAACGAAAAATATTTCTATTATCACCATACAAACGCGGATACCATGTTGGCAGAAAATCCAAAAGCTCTGGATATGAATACAGCTCTATTCGCAGCGGTATCATTTGTTCTAGCAGATATCAGCGTTGATCTGCCTCAACACAATTTCACTAGCGTATTATAAAAATCAATTTGATATATGTATGTGTACGCAATGATGAATGCACGGAATTCTGTATCTAGATTGTCGACTTCATCGCCATATTTGAGGATAGCATGGCGGTGAATCTCAAATGCACTCTCATACATAAATACAATCCAATCCAATGGCACGACATCCCAAAGTCGGGACAAGGTCTACTTCTCATACGTATGCCTGTGGCGTGCACACAGGTTGTACACAGAGACATACGGGATCTACAATTTAATGCCGGTTCCAAACGGCAATTTTTGAGAGATTTTCTTGACAATAGATACTCTTGGTGGTTTGCCAGACCACCGAAGAGGAACTACGAGCGCGTGAAAAATTCTTTGAATCTGCCTGAGATCGAACCTGAGATCTCTGGTATAGCAGTTTCGTGTGCTACCTACTACGCCACGCTCGTGCTCATTCATAAATCACATAGACAATATCGCGGACAATATTGGGTAATTTTCATTTGATGGCATAATTAATACAGTTAAATATCGTTCTATTTTTGTTACTTACTGAATGTCAAGAAAGATGGAATCGTGATGGAAAGCAACTCAGGTGTGCTCCAAATATATTTTTAACAGTTAATGAGAACGCGACACCATATGCCACCAGAACCGTACGAAATTCGTCTCGAGAATAAGTCACCTGATCAATTTCTTCCGCATCATATATGGAATGCTTGTGTTGACTTATGTCGATCCAAATGAAAACCACCCATCACAGACAATATCACATGATAATGATATATTCACAGACAGGACGCATACATGTGTATACATGAAATTAAAACAAGAAATATGATGTTAAATTTCGAGCTGTTCTTTTCTTTCTATCATATGTTATGTCTTTCTATTGTATTTTTGATTTATTTCTATTACATGACAGTCAGCAGTTTAGGTTTAAATATAGAAATCTGTGGATGTGGAAATGTAAATCACTGAAATTATGTATTCATAGAGTGTTTTATTTCAAATATGCCTGTACAATCACAGCATATAAACGATTAGGCCTACGATAATGCCTAGACTAAACTCTTTAAAAGCATCGAAATGCAAATGTGATCAAACGAGCTAGATTTTATGAATCGCTTTCTATTTGATCTCTTTGCTTGCTTAACAATCTTATTAAAAGATTTTTCAAAGACTATTCAAAATATACTATATCGTGGCTATCTTGCAAAAATACTAAAATTAACAGAATACATATGTTCCACAAAATCCAATTATTGAGATATATAGCTTCACTTCCCCGATTTGCAAAAAAGCAAATAAATTGTATTAAAATATAAAAACATTTTTATGCTAAATTATAATGGAATACATAAGTTTTCATTAGTCACGAAAGATTTAAGAATGAAATAAATTAAATGATCTTATAATCTCTCACATATTATTCTCGATATTTAAATACTAGTTTGAATTATCAATTATCTTAAAATTTTTGTTTCTGGTTGTATGAAATTATCAGTCTCAATCAAGTATCAATGAATTTTGTGATTTATATTAATGTATCTTCGTCCTGATTTGGAAAGACCATCAATAAAGAATGCTGAGAAGTCGTTCTCTGACTTGAAGTTAATAGAGCGGTTTTCTCACCTCCGCTACCATTCATCGAGCAATCTGGAGAACTGCCATCGAAAGCTATGTAATTGGTGGTCGTGCTACTCGTAGATGGCATGTCATTTAGATCCGGTGAGGCCAAAGGCGGAGCTTGGCCTGGACGAGTATTAGTACCGTCCAATGATACGATCTGCATACTATATGACTCACGATATCCAGATGTACTAGATGTGTCTTCGTCCCAAGACACATCTGACACCTGAGGATGCACGTGGTGATGAAAGTAGTGACAATGATGGTGCTGATACGCCGCTCCATGGAAAGGCTGCTGATCTGCAGGCACGTTGGAGTTTTTGTCTCCGTCCGATTTGCGAATAGACTGACTTCGTCTGGAACGAATGGATGAGGAATTAGATGGAATGTTAGATGATAGCGGCGGATCCACTGCTGATGATGTCTGTTCTGTCGCTTTCGGTTGACTCGTTGGTTGTTCTATGAGGGCTGCATCCAACTGTTCCAACTTTGTCTGCGTCGTCTGAAAGATAATATTCTATGTCAGTAAAGTAGAATTTAATGTACTAAATAATCAATTAAATTATAATCAAAAGTAAAAATACGGTGATAATGAAAACTATCGAGAAGCTGTATGGGGAAAACTAAAAAATTCTATAATTCAATAATGATTGGAAACTTGAGACCGGGAACACTGAAAAAAACTTATGTAAATGTTATCACCTCAATGTGACTCTTTCGACTTTTTCTTAAGCGGAAGGTCTTCTTGCTTTGGCCCATAGAACGTTGTAAGCGAGGCTTGTCGGTACGTAATTCTCCGGAACTGTCTTCGGTCGGACTGCTTGGACTTAGCCGGCCCGTCACCGTCTCTCCTGGCGGGACAGTCGACGATCACACATGTCGCGTCTACCGTCTTATTCACGAATTCTACTCTACGATTCATCTACTCATGCTCCTTTTTCGAAGTGTATGATTCAAGATTGTTTTTGAAGTGCGTAGGAAATATTTTACAACCGCGTTCCGTGCTTGATGTAACGTGGCACTATGTACATCTCTAGTACAAAGTAAATTTTTTTAGGATTATAAATATATTCTATTTTATCGTTTTTTAATACATTCTTAGACGTGTGACTCTCGACAGAGATTAGACATTACATAGAAAATTAGGGGTGTATTCTTTATGGAATCGAGTGACATTTAGATCGATCGTTAATTCTGAAACAAAATATTTCAACTTTGATATTTAGAGAGAATGTGCCTCAATTTGAGAAATTGAAATGTTTCCATGCCCATAAAAACACGGATGAATATAAAAAGATCAGACATTGATTAGAAATGATTACTGTACAGAGAATGTTTTATATAGATTGACATATAATGATGGAGAGATTTTATTATACGTGTAGAATACGGTATTGCATGTAAGTTGCATGTTAAAAATCAGAATTAATATTTTTATAGAAAATGTTACAGTGTCTGTTATATGCATGCAAGATTGTATTTGCGAAACAAATTATTTTAATTCCGCTTCGGAAGTGACAACGTGAAAATACTGTGATATGC
The DNA here is from genome assembly GCF_001594075.2 of Trachymyrmex cornetzi. Lineage (NCBI taxonomy): Eukaryota > Metazoa > Arthropoda > Insecta > Hymenoptera > Formicidae > Trachymyrmex > Trachymyrmex cornetzi. Next base: position 763,597 of record NW_017300191.1, on the reverse strand, counting down.
ACATATTACATGTCTGTGCATCAGATACCAGAGGGAAAGATGTTTATGTCAGAGTTACATAACAAACTTCTTGCAAATTGATAGAGTTAATTAAATATAAAAAAGAAATGGAACAAAGTAGTCATTACATTATGTGTTAAACATAATATTTGAATGGTTCTATTCTTAAATTATTCTATTCATTCCAGAAATATAAGTTCTATTTTTTGGCAAAAATGTTAATGATGTAAATAATAGCAATACTGTTTTGGTTAATTGAATAAAACCTAGTGCAATACATAATTAGCTTTCGTCTTACTTTAATAAACTAATTAAAAGCGTAACTTATACAGTTTAATTAAAACTTTATCTGGAGACACGGTAGTGTTTCGGCACTAAGACATGGCATGAGACACTGACGTGCCTCAAATTTACGTTATGGGTTTTACTTCATGCAAAAGCTTAACTAAATCTGCAAAATCTAAACTACGAATTTATTTCTATTTAATGTAATTTCTAAGTAATTTCTCAAGTTTAATGTATTGATAAAAAATGATATTATATATGAAAATGATATATATAAAAATGATATTGTATATAATGATGTTATATATATACAAAATGAATAACCAAAATGCAACTAAAATAGATGTAACAAACAGAAGAAATATTTTCTACAATCTTGCATTTTTCTTGGAATTTTGTTTAAAGCTGTTTGTTTAATAAGAACGCGGTAATGTCATGTTATTAATGAAAAGTGGCTTATATTTGTGTGACATGTCGGTATTACTGCAGACGAATTAATAAAATTGTAATTCCAAGTTATATTTTTAATATAATGTATTTTTAAAGTCAAATTTTTGATCGATTAATTTGATCAAAGCTTTTAATTTTTGAGAATGAAGACTAAAGAAAAGTTTAGTCTTCTAGAATAAATCTCTGTAAATTTCTTCAATTCATTAATTTTTGCAGTAATATTCAGATATTGTATCAAGTTGGAAGAAGGAGATGAAGTCTTTCAAGGGACATGTTAATAAATATGTATATCGTGTATAAGCTAAAGCGGGGACAGGGATTTACCTGATGAGTTTCTAAACTCTACGGAAGAGACAAAGCGCAGCTTTGGCGCCTTTTGGTGAGGTAAGATAGAATGAAGCTTAACATGGTTACGTTCATCGCTAGTAGAAGATGATTGGAATCTATCTGAAACATGCCACATCGAACGTCTAATATGAGGGGAGGGATAACAAGTAAGACAGACCACGATATAGTAGTCATCGTTGATACGTTGTTCACGATCGTACATCGTGTCAATGTTGCACACTTCGAACCTGAGTCTTGGGAATATTGGTTAAGTGTAATTGATGCGATAAAGTGTAATGCCTTAAATGATTTTGCTGAAAATAAAGTCACCTGAATTTATAGCTTATGAGCGATTCATGAAATTTCATATAAAATTTTATGTTTCTCGATGCATTTTAAAATTATATGAGTAATAAAATGATATTGTATTTATATCCTGATCTCATAATCTTATAATCACGATTTTACTTGATAAAAATGGTAGATGGTGACGTAATGAGCATTCCAATTAGACAAAATATTATAATATTAACATACGCGTGACTAGTTACATAAATTGCTGTAACCTATACGATGTTGCTTCGATTAGAAAAAGTATATTAATCGATACTCTGTATTATAAGTGCCAGAGCAAGCAATAATAATGTATTTCAAAATGAAAGATTTTCATGATATCTGAAGAATTTATTCAAATCAATTGAATGTGTTCTTTGGACTAAGAAAACTGCTGGAATTGAGTGTGTCAATATGGAATTGTCGATACCGATAGATGTTGCCGTCGTGTTAATTAACTGCGAAAACAATTAATGACAGTTAGTAGTTTCGTGCTGTCGAGTAAAGGAAGAAAGCGACAGAACATCGAAGCAACTACGTAATAGAGAGTGACTACTCAACGATTAGTAGGGTACCAACTGTTGGACATTACCATTGTCTAAATACTGCTATGTAATAAGTTCCTTATGAGTTTGCGTATAAAACGTGATGACAGGAGACGATAATAGAATACCAGTGTTCTAAAAGAAAATACTGTGAAACAAGATTGCGTATTCTACAATTTTTATAAAGAACTTTTTATATTATTATACAATAATATTTTTATACAATTTTACTGATCTGATCTTTAATTTCTGTCATATTTTAATTACATTATAATTTGTTTAAATCACTATTTAATCTCGTTTCACGGTAAAAATGGATTAAGGAGGCAACAAGAAGTGGACGAAGACCGAGGGCGACGCAAGAAACAGGACGAGCGATCGATATGATCAAAATTACAAAAAAGTGTTAAGCGTGAGAGGGGCACACACCAGCAGGATATATATTATAGATCGTGTTAGAATTGATTGAGTTGTAGAATCGGTCCGCTTACCTCCGTTCCCTAGCTAGCAATGGAAGTAACGTAATGATCAATGTGTCAATAATACGACCAGAGAGAGAGAGAGAGAGAAAGAGAGAAAGAGAGAAAGTGAGAGAGAGAGAGAGAGAGAGAGAGAGAGAGAGGCGTAAACAACTTATTCCTTAAAACGACGCCTTAAATGATATACGACTAATTGAGAAATCTTTTCTCGATGATGTAGACGGCATTGCTATCATCCGAGACGAGAATTTTCGTTCTTAAACGAAAGGCGAACGACTAAATTCTTCAAGTTGCAAGCCTCGCTGTAAAGGGGAAAATAAAGTGAAGACAATTGCGTCATTATGCAAGAACAGCGTGAGAAACCACGAATGTAAAGGAAGAGATTCATCGCTGCTAAGAAAGAAAGTGAGACAGAGAGAAAAGGGAGAGATAGAGACTATTGGCAGTGGTCTATAGACAATGGCTCGATCCAACTGTGGTAGTGGTCAGCGATTCTTCGTACTGACTGCACGTACGATAATAATGAAACTTATGCGAGAGGCTTGCAGTCGCATCGATCGTAATCGATAATTTGGGACCTTCTTTATAGGGTTCTCGAAAGTGATGGAATACCTGTCGTTGACGGTGGCTGCTCGACACAAGTTTCCTCGATGACTGTGTCACTTGCTTCACGCAAGGTAGATCCACCGCTGGTGCTCGATACGGATCCTGCAATTGCAAAATATTATTAGGATTATGGAAAAAATACATGAAAAAAATCAAGAAAATAGCAGGCAGCAATAATGTATTATATTTATTGATGTATTTGTATTTTTAAAAAATCTAATTTGATTGTAGGTTTACCGTAATATCTATTATGATATTTTGGATATTATGATAATCGCTTATGATAAAAAGAACAAAAGATTGTTGTACCACCAATGCGAGTGCCGTTCAGCGGTGCTGTTACTTGAGTGGGATGCATTGTTTTAACAGTACTGCTCGTGTTGGATTGAGTCGAATGAGACTGCGATTGAACTGTGGAATGAGACACTGGTGTTTCAGCAGGCGTACGATTTATGTGAGCTCTCGATCCTAAATCACCAGTCAGAAGATCCATCAACAGAGATGGTCTCTGAGTACGCGGTTGGCCTTCGGTTATCGGATGCATATCCACCACGCTTCTCTTAGGTTCCGGTTGCATCTCATCTGTAAGTAGAAATTACAAAACATTTGATTAGAAAGATTGTTAGTTACTTTAAGTTTTAACATGAATATTTTAATTAATTAAGATTAAATACATGTTTGAATTTGCTATAAAATAATTGGAGTAAGTACGATAAAGATGAATATGAAAGACACGGAAAAAATATTTATACTGAAGTTTGTGAATGTGATTATTGAGTTTTTCAATGTTGATAAAATACTAACCGCATTTTCGATTCTCAATTTCCTGTTTTAGATTCTTTAATTCGTGAATAAGATCCATGAGCAGCGTGCCTCGCGATTTTGGTACAGTGGTACTACTTCCATTGATCTTCTCGCGTATAATGGTGTGCATATTTCGTTCGTGCTCGGATATCGGCGCTTGCCCGATTTTATAAACAATGAATGGAAGCATTTGAATGTATAAAGCTGTGCGGTGTGTCACAATAAATTCTATGAAATTCCAGAGATATGTGGAAGCTTCATTGCGCTTATTCAGAAGACGCATAGCACGTAGAATTACCCGCCACTCCGTTCTCAGCTCGGTTTCGAAACATATCGTCATTATTTTGAGCGCTGAAATCTCGGGTATTAGATATGAATTGTTCATAAAAACAACAAATACATTTTATACATAACGATAATTTTATATAAATCAAAAAAACAATATTATTTAAAGAAAAATTTACTCTCTTCATGTAAATCTTACCCAGAAAAGCAACTTGGTATAATGTTAATGATGTTTTCATTAGAGCCTTCGGATCTCTCGAGGTGAACGTTATACTACCGGTTCTTGTATCTGTCGGTGGTCTTTGCATCGTTAATGGTATCGGTTTTGCACCCGGCGGCCAAAGCGCGTTTAATACGGTCGTTAAAGCGAAAGAGATGTCCGATTGTTTCAGTTTTGGTACATCTGAAGAAATATCAATTTAAAATAACATTATATATTCGTAATGTTGTTTTTCCAAATTTTGCAATGCTCCTTTTTACCTTTTCTCCCAGTTCCGACGCGGAGAAACAATGGTATCAACAAGTTCAATAACGCATTTTCCGTGCGAGTTTGAGTAGCGAACATGTTTTGACCACCGAGAACATTTTCCAAGGAGTATCCCTCGCCAAAGGATATAACGTGTAGAGCAATCAAACGTAACACCGTCGAGCAAAAATGCGGAGGCGGAAGTGGAGCGGGCAGCTTGCTCATTAAAGCAGCTGTGGAAGCTGAAGTTAAATCTTCAGATAGATTGTCTCCAACAATTAAAGCCTGAAAAAATTAACGATCAATTAAAATTGAAATTTAATTAAATTAAAGTAGATTTGAATGATACATAGAAAAAACGGTTTTATTAAAACATCTAAAAATTTAACTAGATATAGATTTGAAAATAATTTTGTTCAATTATTCAAATAATTATGTAGGACGCTCAAACATAATTAACAATGCTACAAAAAGTTTTGACATTCTAACCAGCTTGAGAGTTCTATACATAATTATTTTATATGGTCCAACAAAGTTACTTTTAGATTTGCATATAGTTAAATTTTTTAATACTTTTAGTAAAATCATTTTTTTCTGTACAGGTGAAATAATTCTAATATCTACCTGACATGTAGTCAACAACGTCTTCAAATACTGAAAGTGCGCAATGTATGGACATTTCGACAGAGTTTCGTAAACCCCTTTCAAAAGATCACTTGCAGCAGCCCAATCGGTATTTCTTCTAATCGATGGTTTCTTGTGTATTTTACTGAAGGTTTTATCCAATCTTCTAAGAATTAGCGTTAACGCTGGTCTCATTTCATCGGCTGCCCACTCGGTTGAAGGAAGAATATCGTTCATGTATCGCTTGAGACCGCGGCAAGCCATAGTGATCGGATCGTATGGAGAAATTTTCAGAAGACTATGAGCGATATCAGCTAAGCGCTAAACAGTAAAAATTATTTTCGCTTTAAATTCTTTACATAAATTTCTTGTAATAGCAAATATATGATTATATAAAAAATAAAAATACAAAAAATTATGTTTGATAAAAATAAAGATTTAATAAAATATTGTTAATATTTCATTAAAATTAAATTTATTTCCTACAGATAAATTCAATATTGCAAATATATATCATGAAGATAATCGTTAATTTACCACATGACATTTTGAATCCAGTAATTCGATAGTTTTTCCGTCCTGTGACTTCCTATTAAGTTCTACTAAACGAACAGTACAACGAGCCACAAAGTCCCCAACCATATTTAACAAAGTATCGCGCGGTCTCCTGAACTCGTTTTTATGAAAATCCTCGTCTCGATCGTAAAAATTTCGAGTTTTCGAATGTTCTATATATTTCGTGTGAGTGTCTTCTTCGAAATCAAAACCAGGTGAATACGGGCCTTTGCCATAATTTCTTTGACTAGAACCTTTATGTTCAGGACTCAATTTTTGCGGGCCATTGTAATATCTGTGAGAATTAATGAGGTATTAATTTTGTATTAAGTTGCGTTTTGAAAAGAAGCGAACATTGTAAGAGAAGCAAGTGATGAATTTAATTCGTACTTTGTCAACGCTTCAGAATTGTTGACTAATGTTCTAACTGCAATAGCTAATTGATTTATTATCTCCTTTTCTGTTTTGCCTTCCTTATTGTACGTGGGTAATTGGATTTGCCGAACGTAGCACGGCAATATCGCTTCCAATATTGTCTGTAAAATATAACGTATGTTACACACTTGATAACATAGAAATTAAATTAGCGATATTATGTTGAACACCTTACCAGCATTTGTTGGCCTCTAATCGAGTCAGGTGCGTAAGCTATCACCATCACACAGAGAGATATACAGTCAAGCACGTCGACCATTTCGTTTTCGTCATGATAACAAAAATCTATCGCTTTCAAGGGCTTCTCCTCTTTCACTAATTCTCCTATATTAAGTGGATCCGGTGACGGAGTTTCCAAACTCATTAATAAGTTAAACAGGCACGTAGATGGAACCTTAATAAAATCACGATCAATATTATTTTCCAGAAATACTTATATATGTTTTTTTTTATTTATCAATAAAACAAACCTTATGAGCCTCGCCATGGACACTTTTAATATCCGTGTCCAATATGGTAGAAACACTGCCAAACATCTGTAGAATGAAGGGCTTACGATTCATGAGATAAAATTGTTTGACAGCGTACTCGACAGTGGTCGTCACGAGCTTATTTGTCTGATGCGTCGAGTATAGTTGCAGTAAGGTCGGCATGATTAGCAAGTAACCGTTCGTTGAGAAAATATTTTTGAAATTATGCGCAGCGTTTATGTAGGTCGCTACGACGTAGCGTAGAATGCAGGAATCCTCGCTATGAATAATCACAGCACCATTCAGAACGTTTAGAAAGAGATGAATATCACCGGAATATGCAAAATTGCCGGCCATGGCCTCAAACATGCGTGCGATCAATCTAACCCACATAAATTTATGCATCACATCCAACCCAAGAAGTTCCTAAAGTTGAAGAGAATTTATAGAAGAAAATTTATTTATAAAATACAATGTATTTTATTTTGAACAATTTAAACGTTTTAATATAAATCATTAGATCGAGAAGGTTTAAGTGTATATAAGAAAGAATTTAAATACATACTCTCCCAATTTCACCACCTTTGTACAGATCCAAGTCAGCTTCTAGCGCTTTTCGCGGAAACGACGGTAGCTTCATGAGTTCTTCGTGAAGAAACACAACTCTTTGCACTACCATGTCGACATTCTTCAAAATCGCCCAAGTCAACAGCACCTTTCCTATTTCTACGAATTTGTGCATTAATTCTTGCCGTTGCAACGCATTAAATGCATCCTCCTGCTTCATGTGAACGAGTTCGATTTGCGGGAATTGAGATCTCTTGAAAAAATAATAGTCTCTAACGTATGATGATGGATTGTGTATTTGATCTGAAAGTTGACGAAAAATTTTAGCAATATATTAACGGAATGGAATATTATTGCACAATGAAGATCGCTAAATGAAATAAGAACTCACGCGTCTTGTAATCCACGAGGAAATACTCGTGATGCTTTGATTCTTCGATACCAAAAAAGTCCAAGGATTCTCGAAGTATCTGACAAAATTGCGTGTCCTCTTGCACCGGAAATTGCGAGGGTATTTCTCCGGCATCAGGATCCTGCGGACCGTGAACGATAATTTTTTTTGCTGACGGAACGTTCGCTGTGAGTAAGATTGACGCATCGCATTGTTCCTTTCGTAGGATTTGCTTCAGATCTTTGAACATAATGCCGTGTACACTGTGCACCACCTGATATCAGCAAAAATCATTATTAGCAATTTTATATTAATGACTAAATAAATAAAAACGTGTAAAGAATAAAAACAGGTTTATGTTTTACCATCCACAGAATTGACAATGCGGTTCCAATCAATTTTTGGCCCTCCTCGTGTGGAGTACGCACGTAAAACATGACGTATCCAATAATGTAATTATAAAGCGCGAACGCAGCCTGTTGCGGTAACTTCGGCACAAATCTGATAAGATGTCTCAAAACCTTAAACATTAATTCTTGCTTCTCTCTCGTGAGACGTTCCAGTACGTATCGTAGAAACAGCGCGCTATCTTCCACCAAGCAACTCCAGATTACCTGATATAAAATAAATTAATATTATTAAATAACAAAACATGTAAAATTACAGCTTACACATTTATTTTGTTCGTGCCTGATATGCCACTTCGTACACCGCGTTTCCATCATCGGAGACTGCTGGATCATCCAGGAGATTAATAATTTGAACGATCGCTGAACACAGCGATGAAGGAAACAACGAAAGAGCCGATTGGCTATGATGAGTTTGAGTATTCCTTGGGACAGTCTCAGCTGCATCTTCATCTCCTACATTGCCTTTATTAAAAAAGGAGAGAAATATTGCAAGCAATGGATGTTCAGAAAGAAATGGGTTGTATACCTTCATCACCATGATCATCCCCTACTGGACTGGGCTCGTAAGCGGCTTGTACAGTAATTGGTATCGTCGTAATTAGAAAATTTTCTCTTTCTTCCCGTTTCTTGTCGTCCTGTGCCTGAAGAGCCCTCGTGATCAGTTCGGTCTGCTGCTTCTTCCGCGTTTTCGTTGCGGTTACTAGAGATCTCTAAATAAGAAGCGGCACAAATAGTCTATTAATTTACAGTATTTAAAGTATCTAAAAGAATTTGATCTGAAAATAATTTTGTTTTGCGCCATCAAAATAATTATATATAACGCTTAAATGTTGATGACAATACTACGAAAACTATTAATAGTTGAGCAAACAGTTTGAACGGTTAATATTAATATTTATTCACTTACATGATGTTCCTGATTAATCGTGACCTCCTCCACTTTTGTTTTGACCTGAGGCATCCAAGGTGGATCCACTACCGGCAAGGATTCTATTCCAATCTTCGGTGAAGGCAGAGTAAATTCTATTCCTGGCGGAGGTACTTTGAAAGTTAAATGAGCCGCCTCCTCCATCCGCGGCCACACTTGATATCGTAATTTCCACAGAACTTGAAATCGTAAAATGGCGTTTATGCGCACACTAGTGTTATTGTGCTGAAGGCCCTTATGCATCAAATCGCTGGCCTGGTTCGGTGCTCGCACGGCCGATACTATAAAAAGTGCCGCTGCTGATGCAGCGACTTCTTGATTGGATTCTAATAAGAGCTCCCAGGCGACAGGCAATACTTCCACGAATAAATCTTCCGTCATCACGACCGCCCCTTTGATTAAAGTAGCCAAAGGTGCATGAAAAGCGTCCTTTACTTGAGTCTTTATGTATTTCAAGACGGGCGGTGGCTCTCTATCTTGTTCAATATCATATTTCGTTGTAGTTCTTCTCAAGGATTCTTTGCCCCTTTCAGAGTCTTGCTCTGCGAGATCCTTCGAAGAATCCCTTTGAGTTAATCGACCAGATTGAGAACCATCCAAATTTTTTTCTATTCTGTAAAAATATTCATCAAATTAATATCAAGTGTAATTTAGAAAAAGATAATTATCTAAATCTTGATTAGAGATTTTTACAATTAAGTATCTGTGTGTATTGACAAAAGTATTTAGTGAATTAATAATATTCTATTAATTTTATACAGAATATTCATTTAATATTCAATAAGTTAAATATGTATTTAATTTACAAAATAATATCCATAGTAACATATTGAAAAAAAATCTGGGTTACTTGTACTTGCGTCCCACGCTGTCTTTCCTTCGAATAGGTGATACCTGCGTGCTAGTTTGATCAGATACTTTGCGGCTGCGTTTATCTTTCTTGTCATCCTTTTTATCAGAGTCAATGTCGAATAAACCCGTACCGTTTAGTACACCAAATTCTTCTCCATAGATTTTTCTCACCGACTTTATCAATCTACTACTAGCGCGCATTTGTCGGCGATGACAGAAAGGATGGCAGAAGTTCTGGTGGGAGCAATAAAAATTGAAGGAATTGGCAACCTGCACGAGCACCTTCATCCACGGGAAATTCTTATTAGTCTCGTCGGTTTCGTTGCTATCGCTTGGACTCTCCGGCGGCTGGTCGTCGCTGAGAATGCCCGGCGATTCATCGCCACTGACTTCGCCAGCGACACCAGGTTCAGACGTATCGCTTCTGTCAGACAGGGAGCTTACTTTCCTCTTGCTGTTAGATTGAATCGAATCTGTGCGTTTTACTGTATCTATAGATCGAAAATAATTTTATTAAAACGCATATGTAATTATCAATATTAATAAATATAAGATTAATTTCATAACAATATTAATCTACAATTTAAGAGAACAATTTATAGAAAAAATTAATTATGTTTATAGGGAATTATTAATATTCACATTAGCTTCGATTTTTATTTTAATGTTTTACTTACACGCCTCGCATTCCGTATCCTTGCCCTCCTTAGTATTGCGACGAAGTTTGAGGCTTCTCTTTTTAAACGAACCAGTTGTAGCAGTACTGCGACGAAGGAGGAACGGTCTATTTTGAGGTGCCTGCACCCTTTTTGCTTTCTCTTTCTCGATATTTTGGGTTTCTTCACCTTGAATTGTAACATTTGATTTGCTGCTTCCTTCAGACTCATTATCGGGTTCGTAGAGGACAAAACTGATTTTGCGCTCCGCTATGAAATAAATTTATATTTTTGCCTGTCAAATACTTCGTGGCCGTTTCCGAAAAACAAGGTGATTTTATTTCAAATTACGCGCCCCGTTAATTATATATCGTTCTTGACTAACCGACAACTTCGCGATCGCCAGCTATAGATTGAAGACTCTGCGCGGATGCCTGTGAATGGCCCATGGATGACAAAGCCACGCTCCACCGTCGATTCGCTTCTCGACTGTACATTCTTTCCCAAGGCGGGGGACGTTCTTTCGTTAACAGTTTACTCGATTTCGGCAAAGTTTGATAAGTCTCTCTGAGAAACGCCGTCACTTCCAACAGCAAAACGCAAGCGACGAGACGTAACGCGAAGGGACACTGGGATCCATAATTATTTATACTAGCTGAAAGTTAATCTTAATTATATTCTATCTGATTGCTGAATCGATATTCTCATATATTTTAAGCACAAGTGTTACCATCATCAAGAAAATCTTCTTCCTCATCTTCCATAATCAAATCTCTCTGTTTGGTCTCGTCAGATACTATGCTGGTTACCTGCTCCATGGTTTGCTTATCTTCAGCTAAAAACTCTTCCAAACGTGCTCCTATAGCCTGTTTTAATTACAATCTTATTTTTTATTTTATCACAAACTCTTTCGATGGAAAACAAATGTCTGTTGTTCAAAAATACCTCTGCCCATTGATAAAATAATTTTCCCGCCGTGCGTTGCAGTACATGAACGCGTCTAAGTGCTGTAGAGGCGTTTCGACTGTTTATCGGCACAGATGGTCGAAACATGGGGAAATTGTGCTTCATCCATGCGGGCCAGTGGCCCTTGTTGCACTGGTGTACCAAATGCGCGCATTCTAGTATCAAGCAGGCGCGAGATACTACCGGCGCGTATGGCTGTAATCGCATAGTTAAGTACATTTAATTTCTATTACATTTTACAAAAATATAAAGTATGAAAATATAAGTGTAATCATTACAAGATCTAGAAGCGACGCCATTAGATGAGGATCGGGAACTGAGCCTGGTTGGCAGGTCTCCAGAAGAAAGGAGAATCGTAACATTCCTTCAAATACCGCGAAGCGTGGTACTAATCTTCTCTCTTTCAGTACAACGAACTCGGATTCTCTACAAACCTCGCCGAGCTCCATAGAATTCTTTCGACTGAAATCTAATAGAAAACAGATGTGCATACTTGGATGGTGAATAAATGATAATTCGCGGTTTTGTAACAACAAAATAATTTATATGTAATCATATGTCCAAAGTGTCCCTCTTTTGTCAAAAAATATGTTAAATAAAATTTTTTTAATTTTCGGTGTATATATCTTTAAGATTGGCAATATTTGGGATTTTTATAAACATTTAATAATGATAAAAATATTTCTAATTGTCTTTACTTTATATATAAATAAAACTGCCAAATGTCCTCTTATTTAGAGGACATTTTTCTTATATGTTTCTAAAAATGACAACTGATTAGTTTCCCATACAAAAAATTAATTTCTGTGAAATGCAAGCATAAATAACTCTTACAGTTTCCGGGCGTTTCTTCCATGCTTTCTTTCTTTTTATTCTTTCCAAAACCGATTTTATTCAATTGATCTTCCATCCGACGTTTTGCCTTTTGCAGAGATATACCAACCCTAGGAAAAAATTTCAATATGTATACGTAATTTCTTTACTTCTTGACATAATGGGATAATTTATGTAGGCACGTAACAACGAATTAGTGTTTTAAATAAATTATTTACCCGCGACCGCTTCGCGATGCGCTGCGATGATGGCCGTAATGGAAGCTGGGCTGCCTAACAAAGCTACCGTCTGTAGGCGACTCGCTACTTTCATGGCTATCTGTAGAATCGGTCCGACTGTACTCCTTCCGGAACCAATTAACTAAAACCGATCGAAACGATTTAATATAATGGCTCACAGTGCTCCGCAAATGATACGTGCAATTCCTGCTGCTCACCGATACCACCAATTTGAAACCGCGTCGATTTCCGCGGTCCTAAAGAAGGCTCGCCTAGAATACCTAAATTACGTTCGCTCTGCCTGGGTGTCAACACATGATGTTTTTTACGCAGATTACCCAACGGGCTTTGACTAATCTTTATGTTTTCCTCGCTCAATTCCGTCTCGAGAAGACTCTGTAAATTCGATCCCGCCTACCCAGTTAACCCTTTTAATACTATACAGAATGACAGACAACAGTGTAATTATTTTGCAATTATTATTATTATTATATTTACAGCGCAAGTGGATGATGTGCTCCTTTTTTTAAAGAGGAACTTTCGTGTGCCTCTATCGTCAACGGTGTAACACGTGTCTCCCCCGATATCTGCATGTTCCTCTAAATCCGATTGATGAATATGTCTGTGAAATTAATATTAAATATGTAGAAGGACCCTATAATAGAATTCTTAAAAAGCATTTATTCACTTCTCAAATAATATTTTCTAACAAAATCACTTACAATTAGCTATTATTATTAATCCGAGAATAACCACTTGGAATGTTTTCACATCTTAGCGACAAAATGTGAATTGTAAAGTGGAATTGTATTTTTTTACATTTTCTTTTTTTTTATAACTACTTTTTACAAATCTTTAAATATACATTTTCAATAAAATTTGGAATAAAAAAAGTTATGTTAATCAAAATCTTTGTTTTAACAATACTGTCATAATAACTTAATTTGCTTATTCCATTTATAATGTTTGGTTTTTACTTTTTCTAGAAAATTGTGTGATTAAATCCATATTCATAATGTTCTCAAATACTAATAAATCGGAAAACAATTAATAACATATAATATATTATAATAGTGATTTTAATGAAGGTATAAAGATACCTCAATCGTTTGTATTAAAAAATCAGACGATTATTCCTCAGTTAGAATGTTCATATTTATTCACATACCTTATGACACGTGTTGTCTGCATATTGCTGTTACATCGTTTATTCGGTCGATCAGCGGAATCCAGGATTCCACTTAGAGCGACTCGTCGGAAAATACCACCGTGCGCCTCCTTGACGTACGTCATCAACTGTCGCACATCACAATAGAGGCTGATGTTCTCTTGAGCCTTTAGCTGCTTTGTAGAACCGATGAGACGCGTCACCAAGACCTTAAAGACGCAGGATATGATCTGCCCTTCGATACCGCGTGCTCCATAACCGCCGGTATTGTACGACGTCGCGACGCCGCTTGCTGTTGCGACGTTCCCGCCGCTTGCACCCGAAGTACCGACTCCACTTCCGCCGGTTCCGGAACCGATCATGCCGGCACCGAAGTTCGTCGCGTATCCACTTTGGGATGCCACGTCAGGTGATTTTCCCGACATTCTCTTCTGATCTAAGAAAATGATAAAGAACATGTCTTCTTTATATTAATAACAATAAATCAATTTTTCTTTATACAGGATAAAATGATCTTTAAGTTAGTCTTTAAATTCTTTGGAGCGGAATTTCGCACCAAAGAGTAAAAATTGAGCCAGTCTTGAAAAAGAGTGGCTCAATTTTCAATCTTTGCGAGTGAAATTTCACTTTTCAAAGTGAGATTTACTCTGAAGTTTTAGAGAGTAAGTATAATAGAGTTTAATTGAAAAAATATATATATATTCGTATTTAATTTACTCACTAAGCGGCGATAGCAATGAACTCGGATCAACGCAATATCCGACATATGCGTGAAAGAAGTCCAAGATTTCCGTCAACGGTTGCTCTCGTATCATAGTTCGTAAGAATCTCGAGAATTGACGGGAACTCGCGCGATGCAGTTTTGTCAGGATAGTTTGACCTTGGGAGCGACAAATATCAGCCTGAGCCCCACGTACTCCGTCCAAGCAACCGTGTGGGCAGCCTAAATGCCTCAATACTCTGATCACACAATTCATGAGGAGGTTGTGAGCAGTCGGATTGCTCTTACTAGAATCGTACCCATGTTCCTGATGTAATTCTGTTGGTGAATCCTGTTTTTTTCCTGTTTCCGACTTATTGTCGATTCCTGTACCAGATCCTGGCAGAAATAAAATTGACTTCGAAGTGAACGTAATTATATAATAAGTTATTATTATTAATAATTCTCTTACTTTATCTTTATCTTGTAAGTATAGGAATTCAATTTAATACTGAATAGTAGTAATTAATTATTTATTTTGAGTATTAAAATTACTTATTTTAATACTGAACAACAGTGTTTTTAATACTCCAAATATTCATTACTTTCCAGTGTTAAATTTCTTTAAAGAAAGAATAGGAAAAACAGAAATTATTTAAAAATATAAAATTGTTATTTAAAATACTACCACATTCCAAATAATGTATAATTATTTTAATTAATTTAATTTGCCTGCATTACTGCCGATGGCTTCCTCTCGAAGGCAATGCTTCATCACTCCCATATCCATTAAAAGTTCTATCAAGTTCAGTATAATCTCGCAAACTCGTGGTGTGCAAGAGGTATTATCTCGCAAAGCAACGAAATGTATCGCCTAGACAATAAAAAGCGTGTGTATTTTATTTATACAGAATTGAGAAAATGCAATATTATATGTATTTTTTAATTACCTTCAAGACGATTTGAAGATCGACATCACCTTCTTTGGTAATGTAACACGAGGAGCCTGGAGCTTCTGGTATTTCGTCGCTCATATAAGTGATATTAGAATCCGTTTGGGACCTCGTGAGACTCGGTTTCCTCTCAGAACACAAACGACCACCTTGAACGCTGATGACATCCAGTTGACTGTCGATAGATCCCTGAAGAGAAAATAAGAGGCTTAAAGAAAAATTAACAACAATCACACTATTAATTAAATTGTATCTTGCATACAAGTGGGAAAAAAGAAGAAATAAATTTAAAGATACTCTTCTGACTTTATCATGCGATCGTACTTTGCAGAAAATCGCAGGTTTCTTTACCTGACGCTTCATGTAATCGGGGGATGGGGTTGGCGTGTGTTCCGTGACGGTGATAATAGGGTTCGGCACGGTGTAAGACTGACTATAAAACTGACTCTGCTTTCTCTCGATGCGAGTATCGCCGACGTACCTATAAAACAGTGTAGATCAGAAGTCTAATTCGACAGTGTTTCAAATATCCTCATGCCACTTGCCAATGTGAGCCCTAGTCAAGCACTACGGTCTCGTCTTTATGATTTCGATCTACGATCGTGCGCCTGTTATTCACATGCACGATGAATTAATTTTTCGTATCAACGTTGCCCATACAATCATCTCAATCTTACAAATTGAAAGGCATTACATAATTAAAACAAAAAATATATTTCGGTAATTTTAAATATATAAAGAAAAAAAGAAAGTTTTAGTTATAGTTTAGTTATAGAAGTTTAGTTAATAGAAATAGTTATAGAAAAAGAAATTAAACTGTAAAATTCGTATTGAATAAATATTAAAGTTAATTTAATTTTTAAAAGATGGATTAAAATTATCTGTTTTTATTTTTTGTAATATTTAAGAAAAATTTTTTAATGTTAAAATATCATATATTTTAAATTGTTATATCAATTTATTTAAAATAAAACAGATTAGATGAGATTTGTTTATTAAGAAACTAAAATATATATCCTCATAACAACAATTTTTAATTAAAAGATTAAAGGGCAACGTTATTTAACTTCTGATGTTTCTCATGCATAAATATGTAAAATACTAGGATGTTTCTACAATGTTATCATCTGATCTGATTTATATCTATTAGGATTATGCTGGAATACAAAATAATATATTATAAAAGAAAATAAGGTGAAATTTATTAATTTTAATAATGGATTTCAATTGGTGCATGATATACTTTTATTGTGATGTAAAATATAAATAATATATATATATATATATATGTTTTGCATTTACTTGTACATGAATGCGTTTAAACGCCATTTAAAAAATTTAAAAATAAACTTAATGACAAAATGATGAAATGTATACCTTCCTGCATCGCTGAACTAAATTCACTTGAAACATCTTGTTTATTTTCATCCCTTTATATATATATATATATATTTAAATGTTATAAAGTAATATAATTAAAATAGAAGTATCATAAGTCATTAATTTTAAGAATTAAGAAATTATTATCTCCACATATAAATATTAAAAAGATAGAATGAGAGAGAATAAGAAAGGGGACAATTTTGTGTACAGAATTAACAAAATATAAATTAACATCAAAAAATCAATTAATCAAAATTATCACATAACAAAAATAATTACTAAAAAATTACTTAGATTTGCCAGTGATATACGGAGCGGGTTTAGTGATGTGCCTCATGTGCCTTCGTGGATTCTTGCCGATGACCCGATACTGATTTTCAATTATTAAGGGATAAAAGTGCGCCCTACCGAAAGCAGAAAGCTCGTAAAAAAAGCGTGTGAACCGAAGCTGCAGTACGGACGTTCCTCCGAATGACGTTGATGACTTACCCTCCCGCGGTCAGCTCGTTAATCAAGCAGCTGAGCACGAGTTCGGGGTGAAAGGGCGAACGAGAGAGAGAAAAGAGACACACACAGAGAAAGACCATTACGCACAAGTATTACGATAGGCTTATCGTTATTTAAGCGCTGAATTAATTGTCGGAGAATATGAGATCTATATTCTTGAACCATACATCAGGCTAATCACATCTAGCTTCCAATACGTATAGCATAAATCACTTTAATCAAGATACATCGTTACTATTTTTAACGAAAAAATTTATATTATACTGCGTTTAACTCTAAAAAATTTATACTATAAATCGGGAGAATTATAATTGAATCTAAATATAGTATTATCCACCCGATTTATGGTCAAAAACATCTTTCAAGATCGTCAATGTTGGATAAAACTTTCTTAAATTTTATATTCAATTTTATGTTTTTAATAATTTGATTGCAAAAATAAATTAAAGTTAATATAAAAATAGCAAGAAAAATTTTTGGATATACTTATATACATATATAAGTATATATGTTGTTTATTATTCAACATTGGATTCTTTTCTATACCCGTAAAAAATTCTTGCTCTAAACGTTTATCTCTTATTGCACACAGTCTAAACACAACTACGTCCTTCTTGGCTATTATTATTATCACATAATTAAGATATAAATATAATATTGTAACTTCTTAAACTAGACTATAAAAATATGTTTACACTTAAAAATACTCGTTATATAATCGCCTTTTTACTGAGAACTGAAAACGCGAAATTCTACAAAACTGTATTATTTGTAGTAAATTAAAGAAGTAATTCAATACGAAAATTATGTAAGATAGAACAACGGTAAAACGCGCGTATTTATGTGTGAATGAAGAAGATTGAAAATTAAAGAAAAAAAATCACGTATTGAATATTAAAGTTCTCTATTGTTTTCTTTTTCGAGTAAAGCTAGCAGCACCTACCTTAAACTTGGCATACTCTTTCCTTTAATTAAATTTGTAGGATGCTTCATGTAATCAATGTCTTTTGCTTCAAAAATCTTTGAACTAGCCGAAGTTGGTCTAGTCGCAGCCAAATGATCTTCTCCAGTATCAAGACTTGTATGACGTTCCTAAGAGAGTCAGTTGTTAAAGTAAATATTAGAATACTATTTTAACAGATTTTTTAACTTCTAGGATTTAAAAAGATAGTTAAAAAATATTACAAAATCTAATAAATTTACGGATGGATTTGATTATATTTTATATAAAATTTTTATAGATATTTTAGCAAAATCGTTTTCTTCATGTTCTTATCTTATAATTATTATCAAACAATTAAAACATTCAATTATTTACCTGCTCGAACAACATCTTGGGTTCTTCTTGGCCAATTTTCTCAAGTGCCTTCTCTGATTTCGAGAGAAGTTTTGTTTCTACAAAGGCCTTGAGATCGGCTATCTTCATGCGCTTTTTCGTCTTCTCACTGGCGCGTCTGGTATGTCTCGATTCGCTTTCATGGGCTTCGTATATAATTCTGAAAATGTGACCAAGTCTACACAGCAGAAAAAAAGAATCTTGTCTTGACATAAAAATTATCACGAATACATACCCGCTGTTAAAGAGGCATCGCGTGTGTCGGGTATCTCTATGAAATCCTTCATTACATCCTTCTTCTTACTCTCGGGACTCTGATAAATCGAGACTTCGATTTTCGGAATAGGCAAGGAGTTGCTCCGGCGACGCGGCATTTGCTGCACTGAGGTTTCTTCGTTAATTCTTCGTAGCCTACGATACATATCAAGAATCATATATTTATTCAAATAATTGCATTTCAACATAATTGCATTTTTTTAGATTTTTATTTTTAGGTATATTGGAATTATTTTAATATAGCGGTATCTAAAAAAAGAGAGACATTAACTTAAAAGACTGTCATTTTATTGTCTTCATCTATATTTTTATATTTGTCAAAATCATTCTTATATTTTTATATATTAATATTTTGTGTCAAAACAATCAGTATATCATATGTTAATTTTTGACAAAGTAACGTTGATTTTAATTCGTACGAAATAACTAACCGATAATAGAAAAATTGAAGAGCCCAGTGAACACCTTCCTCCTGCCATTGAGGCACGAACAGACATCTCAAAGTAGCTACATCTAAAAAGGTTGCCGCACGAACGTCTGAATCCACGATTGTAGAGCCTGTAGTATGCTCGGTTGCATCAGCAGATTGACGTTGTACTGAGAAACTTCCGCGCGTTTTCGAAGTCTCCTGCGTTTCTTTCTCTGTTTTCGAAATTTTCTCCTCTTTCTCTTTGTCCATTCCTCTAATCAGGAAGACGTTTAGAGACAAAAGTGTATTTTTAATAATCAAATTCAGTTTAATGATCAAATGTGAATGTTATAGTTATGAAACTTAACTGACCCGGTTTTCGTAGCTTTTTTATGGTACTGTTTGCACGTGTCCAATCCAGAAATTGCTGCGACCTGTTCTATTGTAAACTGTTCTATCGTAGATCTCGAGGAGGTTGTCCTGCCCATCGCGACATGAAAGATACTAGCTTCGCCCTGTGGTAGCCACAAAAATATTATTTGCTCTGCGCTTAATCTCGAAATATTACCTCGTGTAACTCACTGCGAATATGGTAGAAACTTCTTTTACCCCATCGAGCATTCTCTCCGATTCACTCAAAGATGGTAATCTGAATATTACCTAGCGAATAAAATATATATCATTTGTTGAATAATTTTCAATTAATGTTCATCACAATAATAAATTTACCACGTGCTCGTCTTCTGCACCAGAGCTTTCTTCAGGAATCGTTTCCGGGAAAACCGTATCTTTTGGCGAGGACAGCCAAGTACCCTGTTGCTGCTGTTATTTTTATAAAATTACTTTTCGTTTACAATTACAGAACTTTTTTTATAACATTTATCTTATTGGATTGCAAACTTACATCTTCGTCAACTGATTTTGAAGGCGGCGGAGCGCTTTGTTCTGAAGTCGATTGGCTAGGTGGACTTTCGACATCTAAACAATTATATTCAATTAAAGAGAAAGGTGACAAAATAAATTAAAAGTAAAGTAAAAATTAAATATAATATTCAGTAAACAATATTATTAAATATTAATAAATATCTTGGGTCTGTTCGTTTTAGTTGAACATATTTTGCATAGCTCATCTTTCCTTCTTTTTTGTTCGCGTTAGAGGAAAAAAAGGAAAAAGATGAACCGTGCAAGAAGTCCAGTTAAAAAGAACAGGTCTCTTATTATATAATTTATAATAAGAGACACACACTATACGAATATATAGAATTCTGTTTAATTAATCAAAGTGCGACTCACTTCCTCCAACAAAAACATCATCCGACAACATATGATGCTTGGCGGATTTGAAGGATTGGCTCCAATAAATGCGCGGTTTAGCACGACAATGTGCTGTGAAACAAGGTGTATCCGGATGACGGCATTCGTACATGGCGGACCATATTTTTAGGCCGTTTTCTAATCGTAAATTCGTCTTGAAGTCAATGTCCTTTAGATGATTGCACAGAGGTGCAAATAGATAGATGAAAAGCTAGAAAGAAGGGATGTATCATTTTTGCAATCTAAGTTCTATTATAAATCACGTATAAAAGCAAAATTTCAGTAACTTACAGTCATGGTAGGTATCGGAAACAAGTAGAAAAAAGGATTTGACGGATCAGCCTCGTTCTCCGCGCATTCTTCAGCTGAATCCAAAAGTATCCAGTGAAGAATGTAAAGAAGAGTCGTTTCCATCGTGCCGAGAGTCTGAAAGTCTTTCCTAAAAGATTAACGGCGACAAATTATTGCGCGAAAAATCAAGGAATAGTTTGGAGATTGTATGCTACTAACAAGTGTGGCTCACCTATTGTGCATGAGACTAGCCGTAGCATGGAGAACGTAAGGAAGAGCGGCTTGAATCAAACGCCAACGTGGCACGTTTCTCAATATCTCGCTCAACGAGGGTGTCAAATCATTATGAAGATCCTGCACTAGAACCCTTTCAAGGCACTATAAATGAAAAAAATGCTTTGAAGGAACTTTAGCATTTTTTAAACTCATCGATTAGTTATGTGTTTGATATGTAATACTAATATTTTTTACATCTTCATGAAAATGTAAATTAACAATTATAATTAATAACTGATTATTACACACATTTTTCATAATTTTTAGAAAATACATATACTAACCGTGCACGCTTCCTTCATTTCCTATGCGAGCATTTTGGGAATAAATAAGCCATATTAATTAAAAAATGACGAAACTAACACGAAATAATTTAATATATTATTAACAGAACGAATAAATTAAAACAGTAATTTTTGTAACAAGTGTCACTAAGTGTAATATATTAATGTACTTAATAAATAATAAATATGTAACTATATTATACAAATTACTTAATTATGATGCAGATATTGATATAGACATATTTAGTGTTAGAACAATGTATGTGTACTGACTTTTAATACAACGACGTAAATATTATTATGAATTTTTTTAATAATTTTGAAGCCTCAACCTAGATTAAAATCAAATAGTGATATATTCTTTTTAACGTTAAAGATACAATTAAATTTGATTTCATTATATTGTGATTTCATTTTAGATTGGTGATCAAGAAATAATGTACATTTATACTCTTTTTGTCTGATTTCAAGAGGAGAACAAACATACGAGAAATGCAAAAATCACAGAATATAATACATTAAACACAGAAAGCAGTTTTATGTGTAAGCTCACAGGCAGATATTAAACGCCAACTTACATGATGGCCTGGCGCGCGTTGACAGAACTGCAGGTAACGTTTGGAGGCGGCCGCGTGGAGAGGATATTTTGTGTTAGTGCGAGTAAAGCAAGTATTGCATAACGACTGACAGGTAAAAACAATCAACTGTATGCATTGTAATCTCCAATTGCTCTCACATAAAATCCGTAAAACATGTAGGAATCAATATATCGTTCTTAAAGTTTAACACAAATTAACTCTACTGGTCTGTTCGGATCCAATTGACTCAAAATACAATTTATTTTTCTAATGTTTTATTTAAAAACATGTTTCTCTCTCTCTCTCTATATATATATATATATAATAGATGACGATTTATTCTGTTAATAATGAGATATGTTTTCGTCCAAACTTTTAACGTAGTAAATTTGAATAGACCAACAGAATTAAAGATACGGGATAGCTAGGAAAAGAATATGTCCATCAAGTATATACAAGAAATTATGCATTTCTTTAATTTAAAAAGAAGGAATTAATGCAATTTATAATGTACATCATAAACCCTGAAATCTTCCATGGGTTTATTATCTGTAAATAGCTTCGTAAATATATGTACATGATGAAGAGCAAAATATATAAAACAATGAATTATATTTTACGTTGTTTTTAAAAGAATGATAAGCGTTGTAACGATGTGCTACGTACACTAAGAAAAATATTCAAAATTTCAATAAATATTTATTTGAATAGTGTCAATTAAATATTTACTTACAATAAATGAATATTTATTTAATAAAAAGAAATGACAGTTAAATCAAATTAATGATTCTCTTACTAAATAAATATATTTTTATGTTTAGAGAATATTAATTGGCATTATTTGAACAAAAAATCAAATTAATAATTCTCGTACTAAATAAATATATCTTCATGTTAAGTAAATATTAGTTGG
Source organism: Trachymyrmex cornetzi (assembly GCF_001594075.2). NCBI lineage: Eukaryota > Metazoa > Arthropoda > Insecta > Hymenoptera > Formicidae > Trachymyrmex > Trachymyrmex cornetzi. The sequence continues at coordinate 740,723 of NW_017300191.1, read as the reverse complement.
CACTATTCAAATAAACGATTTATTAAAGTTTAGTATTTATCTTTTTTCAGTATAACAATTTGTATAAAACATTGTCATCCAAAATATATTGAAAACACGAAATAGAATAAATTCACGTTGGTAGACATGTGAAGCAGGCTCTGAACAAGAAGCATACAACTATTTCGGCAGAGACGATTAAGAAAAGCAGAAACCGGAAGAAATGGAAGTTCTTTCGTATAATAGAGTAAAAGCGGTTTTATATTCACAAAAATATCCGCCTAATCGATGTCTTAGAATCGATAATATTGGAAACATATTGGCGACTATATTAACATCGAGAAGAAACGATCGCGAATAGTTTGCGTATTTAACTAATTATTTTGACTTTGTTAGTCGCAGTATTGAATTTTCACGTTTTATAATTATGATTTAAATCTCTTTAATAATAGAACAATTTTCATTTCTTTCTCTTACAGTCTAAGAAATATTTAGAATATTGCGTCAATTGTTACCATGCAAGATGCTTCGTGAAGTTTTCCTAGCTTAGCTCGAATGAATGGCCTGAAAAATAGATTAGAAGCTTAATTTAAAATAAATACGAGCACGTCATTATTTTCTTGTAAAGTAATAAAAAATTGAGTCAGCTGACCTTATAAGACGCCAAAGGAACATTTGAACCGGGATAGGCAAAGGATACTCTTGCGTTCCCCCGTCTACGGATCGCCGTTTATCCATGATTGCTCCAAATATTACTAAAATGTTTTAATATCGCGTATGAAGAGTAACTTAATTAATCGAGCGCGAGCGTGGTAATAATTAGAGTACAACTGTTGGTGCTGCCATCGCTACCACGTGTCTTACCCCGCAGAACAGATCCTTCCAACTTGAACCGCTTATACGCCTACGTCTTGCACACACCCTTTATAGAGTCAACAACACTCCATCAGCCAGAGTGGATCAATCCCCGATTGGGGAACGTCGGAGTCGTACTCATGCAAGAATCGAGAGTAAAAATAAAAACAATCTCGTCTTCCTATACAAAATTCACATGCTCTTCTCTCTCTTATGAATAAAATTCATTTCACGCCACTAAAAGTGCCGATTATCGCGCAATATTATCGTCGCGTGTTGGACGTAGCCGTCGGAAAACGCCGACGCCGGGCATGACGTTGTTGAAGGGTAGCGCCGCACCGAGAAGAGAGAGTATCACGTGCCACTCGGCCTAGTAACACACTTCCGTCATTCCCTGTGGATGCCCTGCGCGACACGGGTATGCACCCCGGCACCGGGATAGCGTGTAACTGAAGGGACGTGGTCTATGCGCCCACACGTCCTCGCGGAAAGGATGGTGAATGCGCGTGCGACTCTCGGAAAATCTAATGCGCCGGTCGTTTCATCGATCAGCCCAGGAATCTGCTGCTGGACCACCCCTACGGGAGGCAAACCACCCCTCGCAGCGCGCCGCGTTGTACCGCGCCGCGCCACGTTCCCATCAACCTATTTACCCACCTAGTCCATCTAGCCATTTACTCGAGCAGCACCTGATATAACGATGGGCGAGGCCATCTTCCTTGCGTGGAGCAATGACTGGCGAAGAACGCGCAATTTCTCATAATTTACCCACCATTTGAGGGTGTGTACCGTTAGATTATGATAGATCGATCAGGGGTATATGTATTAAAGTTAAGATGTAAAGTATACTTAATATATGATAGTAAAGAAATAAAGAAGATATAAAAAATAACAGATATTTAAATGAGATCGATATAGAACCAATATATTCTCAGGTATCATGTATTAAGACTGAATAACAAATCTGCTTTAAAATGATCTTCTATCGCCCACCATTGCTTCACCTCGTTGCGTAACATCTTCATAGAAAAAATGATCTTATTGTGTTTGAAAATATTGTTGAAGAATTAAAAAATTTAAAACGTAAAATAAAAACCACTAACAAAGACTCCTTAAAATTCAAAAACTTGAAAGAAAAGGACAATAATAGGAGTCAGGCGAAGATAAAATTACGCAAATTCCAAAAACATAGGAAGTAAAACTTATTTATTACAAACAAACACTCTTACATGTTTCGGCTCACTTTTGAGCCCTCCTCTCAGAGACAATTATGTATAACAAAAATCCTAAGAAGATCAAGGGATGTCTTAGCATTGTGAGCTCCCCACAATCAGAAGTTCGAATAATTCTTAGGTCATATCAGGTGATATATTTCTCGTAAAGAGATAAAAAGAAAGAAGAATAATAAACTAAGTAAGTTTTACTTCCTATTTGGAATTTGCGTAATTTTATCTTCGCCTGACTCCTATTGCCCTTTTCTTTCAAGTTTAAAAAATTTAAGTAAATACAGATCTGAAATTTTTGTTGGATCAAAATAATTATGTAGAACATAATAAAAAATGCTGTAAAAAGTTTTAACATTTTAATAAATAATTTAAACGTTCTACATAATTACTTTGATAGTCCAACAAAATTATTTTTAAATCTGTATCTGACTTAAATAAATATTTTAATAAATTTTTTAATATTTCAGCAAAATCATTCTTTCCGTGCATTATCCTCATATCAAGACGCTCTTCAGTGAGTCTTTTGTGTTGAGAAAATTCTCGACATCCTTTAACGTCATATCCAACTCGAACACGATTTCTCGTGCATACGTTATTCCTTCGTCTATTTTCAGAGTCTCTTCAAGGTTTATGGGACTGATTTCTATGTAAATTTCTATACATGTTATCATCTACATCGCCGCTTATTCTTTTTGCTTCTTCACTAATGATTCTTCTAATGGTAAACGTCGCGCCATCATTCTTTTTTACAAAGATGGAGAATTTCGATAAACACTCGAAAATTTTCTCAATTTATTTTTTGCCGTTTTTGAGGATTTTATAATAAATTAGCAAAATCTCTCTCTGCCATTATGTTTTCATCATTTTTTTTACTGATGCTTTCTTGTAAATAATTTGTCGTAATTTTTTGTAAAAATATCTGCAGACTTGTCAGAAGAAACAGAAGTCGTATTCTTGTGAAAAATCTTGACAAAATCTTGTTATAATTGTTTAGATTATATTGTTTAGATAAATGAGAAATCTTCCTTTATGTTTCTGATAATCGAACTAGGACATTCAACTCATGTGTAGCTCGCCCCTATCGATTTTTTTGCATTACCGGAATGTCTAGCTTTCGCAATTTGCGCTCTGATATGTCAAGCGATATCTAGAAAAGGTCTTAACGAAACTAATTCGTTAAGACCTTTCGAGAATTGTCGATTTCGAGAAATATCTTGATTTATATTACTTATCTCATTCCTATCCAGAGATTTTCTACCCAAACGGATGACGAACTAAAGATCATAGCATTATTTTTTCATCTTTACTCCAAAAAGTGCAATTCTCAAGAGAATTTATTTCCATATAATTAGACTACATCTATTTGCAGGGAAGCTAGCACATTCTCTCTATTATTATCTATTCTCAGTAGTATGGATAACAATTTTCATCTAAAGCTATTTTGGGTAAATGTTCCAATTCGTCGAACAAACAAATTCCTACGTCACATTACGGATAATCTCGATTGTCTTATAAGACGGAACTGTTCATTTCTAGTGTAATCTAGACGAGTATAACGTCTTTCTTGTAATTTCGAAAGAAGTTCGTTTTTTTTCTTGTCTAACTTTGTAAATTGATCACGAGCCAAATATTTCACAATATCGACAACCGAATAAATATTGCTGTGCTTTTCGAGCTTGGAGTTTTCCGTGATATTAAAACGTCGATATCTTGCCAACAAATCATCGATTTGCGATTTAGATTCACATGAGACCTTTCTCACGATTTCTTCCTTGTCAATACTACTAGCAAGCTTTCATTGCATTTGAAGAGTCATGCTTACTACGATTATTTTGTGCAGCACTATTTCATTCATACTTTTTCTCTGTTTTAAAAATTTGCAAATTTTTTAATAGCTTTATTATACAGATAAATTTTATTTTTAATCGCGGTACTAGTATTGACTTTCGCAACTATTATTAGCGAAATTATTATTAGCTTTGTTTGAATTTTCTATGTCTTTTCATTATGAAAGCGCGTTCTTTAATTGAAAATAATTTCATTTCGCTCAATTCGTCAAACTTCACTGCATATATTTAGTTTAATTATTCACTTTAAAGTCATTAATTCTTGATTGCACGTTATTTATTAAGTTAGGGAATTTATTAAAATCTCTCTGACTGTTCATTATTCTAATCCTTATTAATACATGTAACATCGCGTTCTGCAATTACAATCTCGCGATCATATCTGGTTTAATATCCAAGATATTAAACCTAAAATATCCAAGATATTGAATAAAATTTTGTTTTTATTATTAGGACAAATTTTTAATTTTTTTTTCCTATAAAAATATCAAATACAAGAGCGTCATCTTTTATACAATAAACAAAGCACGGCGAGGACTAAAAATCACTAAATAATCGTGTGTGCACGATATCGGATCTACGCTCGCAGAAATATAACAAGTGACTGTTAGCGTCCCATCAGAACCGGCGCGTAGAAGAGGTTGCCTTTTGCGAGAATGCCTCAAATCATGGCAGAGGCGTTTGCGAGAGGATTGCTAGACAAGATAATGGTAGAAGTTCTGGACGTTATAGATCGCGATGCAGAGGATGGTAAGGTGCAAGCTCGTCTGTACGTCTCGTGAATATAACGACGGGTTGAATAGAGACGTTGTTCATTGATAAATGTCGTTTCATGATGCTGTAACAGCATGGTTTTCAACTGCGATCGACATACATTTCACGAAGATAACTGCGCGCAGAGACGTATAATTATCTCTGTTAGACGCAAATAACATATATATGTTAAATACTGTTATTAGGAAAATCCTGGGAACAGCACGTCACTGAGGAAACAGGCGATGCTCAACTAGAACATGTACACGGTAGACCACAAGCAAACGAACGTACACACATACATTATAGCAAGGCTGACGAAATAGAATTGATTGCAAAGATAGTTCGTGATTTGCGTGACATACGGATTGGAGATTCATGTTATGTTCTTCCGCCTTCATTGTTAACATTGGAGAAACAGGTAATTGGATACAACTTTCCAAGACATAATTATTCTATTATAATCAATTGTTGAGATTATATTTATTGTATATAAGGAAAAAGAGGGGAAAGCAGGAAATAATAAAAATACAAAAGACTTCAAATTATGATAAAATTTTTAATAATAATACAATACTAAATTATTTTATATAAGTATACTATTTTTTTAAGTCTTCAAATTCTAATTTATTTTTAAGAAAAACTTGATACTGTGTTAGCTTCAATAATTCTATCAATTTGATCAAATAAAATTACAATCGCATCTTTTTCGATGTAAATGTATTTAAAAAATGTACTTTTAATTGACTTTTATTAAAAAAATTAAATTAACGGTTATAAAAATCAATTATAACGTAAAAAAAAATAAATTCAACATTCAGTGTCGGACTTTCGCATGTTTATTTCATCACAGACGGCTCTAGTTGAATCGCATGGCTATAATTGCAGGGTATTCACATACGAGAGGTCTTGAGCTTGCGGTTCTCTAGTTTCGCACCTGTGTCACATTAATTCCATGCACGTCTATTATTTCTTGCGCGTGTGTTAGGATGAGAGAATCTACTCACGAGAGACGCGCTTGTCTTTGCTTGAACAGGTGAAATACGCCACGTGCAACGTCGACGATGCACCACTTATGAATAATCCAGCAACCGACATAGCTGAAACTCAACGCACGACCCGAGGTCAAGGCGACACGCACCAGATTAACGCGACAATTCTCGAATCGCTGACTGAACCGACGGAACCGGTGAAGTTGATTCGAAAGAAGAAGGAAGGAGAAGCGACTAACGAGGCGACCAACGTGTCAGTCGATTTATTACAACAATTGATCGAAGATTTAGAGAACAAAACAGTCTCGACTTGCTCTAAGGCTGATGCTCCTTTAAACTCGGTCAGTAAGGAATGCATTGCCGTTTGGGAGGAGAAAGAAGAGCAATTTATTAGGACTATCGAGAGCAATGTTGGCACCAGACATACTACAACGGGGACTCTTCAAGGTAGCGATTCGTTTGGGAGGAGAAAGAAGAGCAATTTATTAGGACTATCGAGAGCAATGTTGGCACCAGACATGAGACTACAACGGAGACTCTTCAAGGTAGCGAATCAAACAATCGCTTCCGCATTGTCAAACTGAAGCACGATGAAAAACTGAGGTCTCACTCAAGTCAATATGTGGCGTCCACCTCGAAGGAAGCCGACCTCGAAGAAGTTCAGATCGAAAAACATGGATCGAATTCGTTATCGTCGTTGAAACCATCGTGCGATGATGACAAGAAGACCGTAGATCAGATACTACCCATCGACGACGCAGAGAAGAGGAAAACGTTTAATGAAGCGACAACGAAAAAGAAGAAGAAGAAAGGCTTTGGCAGCCGACTGAGGAAACTCTTCCGCGCCGCCTTCGGTCGCCAGAAGAATTGATGCTGGGTTCCGGAAGGAAAATGCTACCTCACGATCTACGTCAAATGGCGGTGATTCCCTTCGTTTGCTCGTACAGCTTTTTAGTCGGGTATTTTTTAGAGGGAAACACGCCCATAAATACATAGCGAGTAAAAATAACCGACCGGTAGCGTAGTCACCGGCCGCGGGTCTTCAACATCCAACACACGACTTCGGTGCAACGCGTGAATCAGACCCTCTATACATTTCTAGATGGTAATCGCAAACATTGTACACAAACTCGCAAAATTCTGTAAAATATATAATGTCTGATGATCTCATAATGCGTGTCACATTCTTTAGTTTAAACACTTTAAGTGATTCAGTTTAGAGATTGATAGCTGTAGAGATTACTATAATGATATCGAAGTCTGCAGAATATATTTTTGCTTGATGCGTCCATCGCGCGAGCACTGCAGATCTGGCAATCTGACATAGGAATGCCATCGTCGTCGACGTCGAAGTCTCATTTATCGTAATAGGAAAAGACATTCGCCAACTCTCGCCTCTCTCTCGTTGCTTCTCGAACTGTTTTTGGATCGCGGTGTTGCCATGCCCCGTCGTCGTTGGTCCGGACCGAAACTCCTCTCGCAGATTTGGACCTCAGCATCGTTCGAGGGTGTCCTCGTAGCGCCATCTGCAAAAATAAAATGAGTAAATTTGGTAACACCGGGTACCACTTCTGGTTCAAGCTTCGTTCGGTCAACATCCACTGGTACCAGACGATCGACAATGGTAAGTTTCGATCCCTCTTTCTTTTTCGCGAGAATTTGTCTGACAGCTTCTTCGTGAATGATAAATTTAATAAATTACAGTTAAATCGTTTTTATATAAATATGTAATATGATAGCGAGGTGTTGAATAACTTCAATATAATGAAAAAACTTCCTTGTACTTTTCAGGCAGACCTTAGCAGCAAGGATGTCGAAAGTGAGTAGATTGTTAAATTGTTAACATTTTTGCGTTCCGTATAAATCATATGGAAATAATGAAGATAGATTAATTAATTTGCATCGTAATTAGTGAAACTGTAAGTGATTCTATATATAATTTCGTAGCTTTGAGTCACGCAATTAGAAGGAAGTGAGTGAAGTTTAAATAGAAAAAAATAAAACTTCTATCATGTTACTAAAATGGATAGTAAAATTTGTCAAATCACTTAATTAACTAATGACGTTATTAACATTAAAATAATACATAAGAGATTTTTGCTAAAATTATCATTCTTTATATTTCTAAAAATAGTCTAGCTAATAAAACAATCTCTTCATTAAATATAAATGTTTTATTCTGTAATCATCATTGAATTGTTTAATAAAATACTTAAAAGCTAAAAAATTTTGACTGTTTTTGAAACATTTCATTTACTTTCATTAATACTAGAAAAAAACAAATAACTTCTATAAATTATTTCCATTAACTTCAAGTTAAAGAAAATTTCATTCTTCTTCTAATTTATACTTGTTTTCATATTTATTCTTTTTGGATAACTATTTTTTTTTCATTAAATCCGATAAATCATAACGCGCGAATTTTCTTCGCGGTACTTCCAATTTGCATGTTACGTTCCATTTTTGACGTTACATAACGACTAGGGATCGGTAGGTGGATGTGACCGTTCCGTAGCGCGTCAAAAATAGGTTGGTAGGCTGTTCTTATATGGTTCGGCGGGGGTAATCTGACCCACTACTTCCACCACCGACTTCTTCAATCAGCGGTGGGGTTTACCGCCTCTCCCAAAATAGAAGAATATTTTTGAAGATACGAATGCATGCGGTGTACTTCATGCCTACGGTATTAACCCAGATTTCGCTCACATCGCATATTTAAAAACAATGCCAAATACTCATATCCATACAGTATACATTCAAGTAGCACACAGCGCTTACAAAGCGTTAACAAAGCGCTAAAAAAGCGCAAATAATCGCTTCTTTAGCGCTTTGCAAGCGCTGCTGTGTCACTTGGACATATACATATATGATATATGTATAAAGTTATACAGCAAGATTCTTCTTAATTACGAAGGTCTTTTTATCAAAAACGTTTGATCATTGATCTCCCTTACAGTATAGATGGAAAAGTACATAAGAAATTATTATTTTTGTTAAAAAGGGGCAGAATTCGCCTTCTCCATCTACGATTCAGACGGCACCAACGTCATCGATGCGGTTGATCTTGGCAACGTCCTTCGCGCGTTGAACTTGAACCCTACAAATGCGACCATCGAAAAGCTGGGCGGCACGAAGAAGAAGGGCGAAAAGAAAATGAAACTGGACGAATTCCTGCCTATCTTCAGCCAGTGCAAAAAGGATAAGGAACAGGGATGCTACGAGGACTTCCTCGAGTGTTTGAAGTTGTACGACAAACAGGAAAACGGAATGATGCTCGGCGCAGAATTGTCTCACACACTTCTATCACTTGGTAGAATTTTCTCTTTTTCATCAACAATTATTTACAACTTATAAAAGAAGACAATTAAAATTTGCTTCTTTATTTTTATTATGTATTATTGTATTATACAAATAGTACAATCTTGTTTCTAAAATAGATATCTGTGTGCAGCTTTATTATGTTATGAATAATAAATATTAGTTTGCGATAATATTAACTTTCAAAATATTGTATTGAATATTTTATATTGACGTTTTATTTGTAAAGAAATCATTTAATATGATCTGAATAATCGCATTTATCGTAGGTGAACGTCTTAATGATGACGAATGCGACACAGTGCTGAAGGATTGCATGGACCCAGAAGACGACGATGGTTTCATCCCCTATGCTCGTAAGTATCATTTCGTTTTGGGCCGGGTATCGTGAATGCGCCCCTCCCTCCCTTTTTCCCCCCCCCCCCCCCCCCCCCCCCCCGAAATAAACGAAGAGTGTCGAATCACCTGCCTCACATTGACATAGAATACGTTAGTTTGAAGAAAAATCCTGTATCTATTCTTTAAGGCCCCTAAAACCATTTTGTTAGAACTAGAAAGTCCCCCTTGTATATAATATATAGTTGAGGAACCCCTCGATTTGTAATATGGACCTCCGGTAACTTCCGGCAACATGAAGAAATCCCCCGGATACAATTTGTCCCCACCCCATATCGTTTGACACTTCCACATTTTTGTGTTTCGCAGCCTTCTTGAAGAAGATGATGGTACTGTTGTAAGCAGTTGAGGTGTTACCGAGACAATGATCATCCATCGTAAGTACACCCTGTAGCGTAATTCCATGATTGTCCGCCATTTCTTCGTCTACGTTTTGTTTATCTGTCTCTATCTCTTTATTTGTATCCATTAACATTGTCTCGTCCGCATTTTCCCGCTAAGCATATTCCAGAATTTATAGGACGCAGCGTTGCAGCTCAACGGGGATGCTGGAAATCGATAACCCGCTTCTCGCGCAGAAACACGTACCTACGAAGGTTTTGCTCGCGCGCGGGGTCAATGATCTGACGAGATCATCAAGGAAAATTACATGGAATAAGATTAAATAATCAAGACCGATAAAAAATTAAAACAAAATGAAAAACTATATATTAAACATAACTTTTTCTCTACAACTTGTATTACAGTGTATTTTTAAATGTAATTTAATGTTTCTTTTATTTAAATATCGCGCGTACTTTAATCTTCGTGTAAAAGATCAATTTATTAAACATAAAACAATTTTATTATGCATTTTATATTAATTATACATAATTATATAAATTATATCACATACATGATACTTGTGTTATAAAAACAATTTTTAATGTCCAAACTCTAGTATTTTTTTGCTACGCGAATTATTAATGCTTCTTTGTACATTATTTATGTACTTGTCGTTTTAATATATTTGTTGCTTTGCTATAAGAAAAATCTACATGGCAGCGCAAAATTGAGCACTGACTGCTATTTAAATTAGTTCTAGCTATTTAAATCATTCAGTACTTTTAGCTTCGCGCATAAACTAATTTTCTTTATCTCTGCCTTGAAATATACGTCTATCGTCTCTATGAAAATATGCTTATTCACTTGTCAATGTTTCGCGATTTGCTTGAACGGAATAATATATTGATCGCTCTATTTCGTTCACAGCGTTCCTTCGTAACCTGTGTGAGAGGGCGGCAGCAACCGATGATTAGGATGATTGCTGTCAACATCTATCTGTCAAGCCATGTCGACGATGGACATTCGCCATATTCGCTCGTCACATTCATCATTTTTTTTCATCTCCCCCTTCCCCGCTAGATTATGCGAGGATTCACTTGACAATTTGCATGTAATACGCGATACGATCCTGGAATTAGCAACATCAAAGTATCAGCATTTTATCGAAGAAAAAGCAAAAAAGGAAGAAAGTTCACAAACATTGAGGAAAAGAAAAACAATACTTCATCTCGAATGCACGTAATATTGTTATTTGATTCAGTTTCATACGATACAGCGTCTATATTAAATTTACAGAATGAAAAAAATATTTTAATAATGCTACATTGTACAAAGTCAGATGAAATGGTCGGTATTAATTTACTTCTTATTGTTACTGTAATAAATTACTCCTCTCGAATCAACGGAGAGGATTTAAAAATCCCCCAGTGTTGATATCTTGAAAATCTGTTCGATACATATTACGTTTTATTTTAATATTAATTAATTCTCTCGTTTAATATAATATTAATTTTCAAACAATTATAATTTATATTGCTTGTATGTTGTGAGATCCAAGTTTTAATAACATAAAATATTTTAATATGATAAAATATGATGTCGCGAAGACCATCGGATTAGCATAGATTCTTTATTGCTAGCGTAGAAGTCTGGCTATTTTTGCCTAACTGACATTTTCTTGCTCTACTTAAGCAATCGCGTGAGAAACACGGACAATAAGCATGTCACTGCCAAAATCTATTTAAAAGTTGCATTAGCACGCTAGATTCTCTTTATTATACAAAACATAATAATAGTGTGATCATTAAATCTTTTATAAATTTTAACGTGTTATGCAATTAATACTGTCAGAACACTAATTATTCAAGTAGAACTTTGTCTGGTTATTCGAACTATTTTTGTAAGAAACACGCTAGGTAACTATAAGTGTAAGTAAGATATAACTGTAAGTACTTGAAAACTATCAAAATGTTTTTAGTTGTTTTAAGTCAGGTTTAAAGGATAGAACTGAAATCGATAAAGATAACTTTCGCGCAAAACCACGAGTGGAATTTAGCTGAACGAAATCGTGTAAAACTGTAAATAATGAAAACAATTAACCTCATAAAAATATCGATGCAGTGTTTATATAAAATTCTCATCATGTTGATGTTAACATTAATTAACCATCAATGTGAAATGGATTTCTAATCCTAGATGTTTATATCAATATTATCATGGTGTGGATTTTAATATCATGATGTGAATTTAAATCTTACGGTGCTAAATTCATATCTCATGTTGGTGTTAATATCAACACAATAGAAATTATATGATCACCGCGTGGTGTTAAATCCAATATTTCTTTAAAGTAAATAGTCTTGGAAGCTATCGAATTGTTGTTTTTAGTCGTTTTAAATCAAATTTAAAGTTTTAAGTCAAGTTTAAGAGTAGAATTTAGCCGAACGAAATTCGCGTAAAATTAGAAATAATGAAAACAATAAATTTTGTTACTTAAAAAAAATCAGTAAGGATCATTTAACATCATGCAGGGTTTATATAATTCTCATCATGTTAATATTAAGATATAGATTTGTAAATCTTGGTGTTCTTTATATCAACACTGTCATAATGTGGATTTTAAATCCACACTATGACAGTATTGATATAAACATAAATATATAAATATATATATGATGTTAAATCCATACAGACATTTTTTAGAATGATACGATATCCTTGCACAACCCGGATTCGCGGATCAGTTTAGATTTAGGTCGGGCAAATCCGCGCCAGCTCTCGAATAGAGAAAGATCTTCGGCTGATCTCCAGCGATCATCTGTCGTGACATACATCTCTCAGCATCCACAGCGAGCATGAAAGAGAACGACTCGATCGATAAATCGCGTTTAAGCGCGAATTTCAATCGCGCATGAGATCTTTCTTTTCTCTCGTCTCTCATCGTCATCGTACCTGCCTGATGACGGAGCGCGTTTG